>NC_091119.1:27230391-27830391 GCF_040183065.1 Periplaneta americana
TTTCATGATCATGTATATTGGCCACTAATGAGTAATTGTCGATATTTTGTCGAGTGTAAAGTACTAGATCATATATATACAAATTTATGACTGTTAAAATCCGTGATTGTCTGAAAAGTGGCTGACAATGTTCCAGATAGTTTGATTTACATAAAATTCTAATGGCCTTCTTTTCTAAAATCAAGACGCTTCCAATTTTGGTTCCATTTCCCCAGAAAATTAGGGCATATCGGATTATCGACTGAAAGAAAGAAAAGTAGCCACATCTTAAATAATTTTGAGAAACGCAAGTCGTTAATTTCTTTAACAAATATAAAACTCTTGATAGCTTTGTGCATATGTATTCGATGTGCTTATCCCATGTTAAACTGGAGTCTATAAAAAGTCATGCTTGACCGTGGAACGAGGGGGCCCAGGTTGAAATCCTGGTTGGAACAAGTTACCGACCCTTTAAGTACAAATGCTGAGTAACTTCAGACGCTAGACCCTGGACTCATTTCGCTTCATCTATGTGAAATGCTAGATAAACATAGTAATAATTGAAGCATCGTAAAATAACCATTTAAATTATAACAGAAATTCTCTTTTCTGACTAAATATTCTGATTATTGTTTAGTCAACTGTCCGACGACAGGTCTGAACCTCACAAGTGATACCAACATGGCACTACTTATGAGGCAACTAGACCAAGAGATAATGGGATAGGGTGGCCAGTTCATTTCTCTCTCCATTGCATACATCGCCGACTAGCTATATATTACAATAATCAGACTTCAGATGTATGTATTTGTATGTATTTATTTATTTTGCTAGTAATTGTAACATAAAATCTTAATATATAAAAGTGAATTTGGGTATGTATGTATGTATATATGTGTGTATGTTCGCTATACAAATCTACACGCTTTGACCGATATGAGCCAAAGTTTGCACATTTAACCTTCATAACCAGGAGAAAAACATAGGCTATATTAAAATTGTTAAAACGGGCTTTAAATTACTTAAAAGAATAATAAATAAAAATAAATACGATCAAACATTCATGTGTAATACTAAAATGCAAAATTCTATAGTCAATTGTTCTTTATTATTATCTGTTGCATTCAACATCGACTTTCAGGGACCATGGAAATTAAAACACGAAAGTAAATAACATTGTTGATACACATCACGAAGGCTAAAAGTAGATAATTCATGCAGTAAATATCTTTACTCAGTCCAGAACCGTATTATGTATTTCTCGATGCAGTTGTAGATAGTGAGCAGACTGTGTTTTGTCCAACTGAATTCTTGAATTCTTTGAAATCACAAGGATTGTTACCATAAATGACCAATAGTACTATTGTAAATATTGATGTGGAAGGGAAGGCCTGATGGCCTTAACTACGTCAAAATAAATAAATAAACACATACACACATACATACAAATTGAAACACATTTGAAAGTAAGGCACGTGATGAAATGTCTTCTTTCGTTGCCTGATTTGCATTTGTTTTAAATTGAGTTAATCCTTTCAGGCATTTGGTTAAGAAGTTCATTATTTCGTGCAAGTGTCGCTATGTAAAGATTCATCTTTATGGACGAGGAGGAAAGCTTTTTAAAGACAATTCGTTTTGGTTGTCTATAGTTGAGTTTCTAAGATTTCCGAAAAGTCTAACAACCAGTTTAATATGAAAATGCTAAAAGAATAACTCGGCCAACGCCGGGTTCTTTCAGCTAGTATAATATAAACAGATAAAGCTTTCGCTCATCCCTGAAAGAGTAGAACTCGAAACTGTAAACAAACAATTGTTCTTCCTCTGACACATATCGTCCGCCGCAGTGGCTAAAGGTAACGTAAGCACTGCCTATTCGGCGTTTCGTGATTCGATTCTCGGTGTATGCAGTGAACGAAATTTATCTACAATTATCTGTTGTTCGTTGTGTCGAGAAATAATAATGAGCAAGAACGTAATTCCTATTTTTCATTATTTCATTTTCGGGAAATTTCGGATAGTAGAAATGTTTTCAGTTGTTAATGCATATATCACTGTTTCAAATTGCACTTTTTAATGCATAACTATACGAGCCCTAGACATATTACACCCCAAAGTCTCATACGCATTTAGCATGTAATTTTCAACCAGCACTGATACTTAACCTCTGTGGTGAATTTCGATTCAGTCCGGAGGGTCTAAATAGTCAAATCCACTCTTCTCACCTCCACGCTGACACCCCCTAGGATCATTTTAAGGTGCGAAAGAGAGAGTGGTGTGCGAAAATCAACGGGAAGCTACTGCATTTGTCTTTCCCAAGAAAAATTGCAAAGGAAAAGTAGATGAAAAAGAATAATGTTGAAACTGATCAGGAAGAGAAAAAGGAAATGGCTGGGTCACTGGCTAAGAAGAAACTGCCTACTGAAGGATGCACTGGAAGGAATGGTGAATGGAAGAAAAGTTCGAGGCAGAAGATATCGATGTAGATAAATTTAATACTAAGAGAAAGGCGGGAAATAGATAGAGTGGGGAATGCTGGGTTTGCAGTGAAAGATCTGGGTGGAACGAACGTCGAGGGACTTCCGCCGAGTTTAGCAAAACTTCTGACTTCTGTTGCATTCGGATAATTATAAAATGCGATAATTTGGTCCAGGGAGCATCCGTTTTTGGTGCAAAGATAATTCGTTTGACGTGTTTCTTAATTGAAATTAACCTAAGTCGGTCGGTGTCTATTCCAAAATCGGCGGAAGTCCCTCAACGCTCGTTTAACCAAGATCTGTCCTTGGGTAGGATATTATGAATGATTAACATTTCCTAAAAAAAAAAATTACTACACGCAGATTTGAATCCCACTCGCGCCGCTTTCTCATTGGCCAGTAGCATATTTTCAAATATTCTGTCATACATTATTTCACGGATCTATGGGCCAGCAAAAATACATTTTCTGTGTTAATAAAAAAATAAAAAAATGTTTCCGCCCGGGATCGAACCGGGGACCTTGCGCGTGTGAGGCGCACGTGATAACCGCTACACTACGGAAACGACGTGCTGTTGTTTCTTTGGTTACCTATTAGAGCAGCAAAAGGCTTGGTCGCCAAGGGAAGTGAAAATAACACAAGAATCATAACATACATTGTAGTCAAATGGCATGTAAGATCAGTCAATTACAATGCTTATGTTTGTTATATAATATATTTTTAAGTTTTCGAAAATGTATAGTACTGCAAGGATAAACTGTACAGACGACTTTAATATACTCCGAATGTATTACTTCAGGAATAACTAAGTGTGTGTGCCGCAAGGATCAATTTTGGGACCTCTTTTCTCTCTAATTTATGTCAATGACATAAAATTTCTTCATTTACATGGAACTGTCACTCTTTTTGCAGATGAAACTAGTGTATTTTATATTACTGACTCCATTGAAGAGTCCACACCTGTGGAGTAACGGTCAGCGCGTCTGGCCGCGAAACGAGGTGGCCCGGGTTCGATTCCCGGTCGGGGCAAGTTACCTGGTTGAGGTTTTTTCCGGGGTTTTCCCTCAACCCAATATGAGCAAATGCTGGGTAACTTTCGGTGTTGGACCCCGGACTCATTTCACCGCCATTATCACCTTCATCTCATTCAGACGCTAAATAACCTAAGCTATTGATAAAGCGTCGTAAAATAACCTACTAAAATAAAAAAATCCATTGAAGAACTGTTTGAGGCAGACATTATTACTCTTGAAAACTGGTTAAGCTTAAAAAAAAAAACTATACTATATTTACTAAACCTTCATTTTATTATATTATTGCGAAAGAATTCAAGTTTAATGATTCTGTAATACAAAAAGTTGCATCAGTTAAATTTTTAGATTTTTTGTTGATGAACATTTAACATGGGATAAGCATATTTTGGCTGTTTGTGAGAAAATTGCTCCAATGCCTGGTATTTTGAAAAGGCTTAAAAAATATTGAATGTATATTATGCTTTTATCCATTCTCATTTAATGTATATGTCATTTATTTGGGACATAAGAAGAAAACTGCTTTGAGACCTTTACAAATTATTCAAAATAGAGCTTTAAGAAATTTATTGGGTTTTCATTATTTGACTCCAGTTAAATATCTATATCAATTTTCTTTCGTTCTACCAGTTGAATCAATTATCAAATTAGGTGCTGTTATTTTCATGTACAAAGTTATTAACAATTTAATACATAGTAATATGACATTTCAGTTTAATAAAGATATAGGCCTACATACTTATTTAACAAGACAAAAAGACAATATATTTTTTTCTCAGCATAGCTCAGTAACTTATGGAACGAGAGGACTTAACAACCATTTTTAACAACAACTTTTAACCAACTTCCTTTAGAATATAGAATTTTACCAAACTGCCGGTGTTTTAAGAATTGTTTAAAAAGACGTTTTTGGGAAGATTATTTATTTTAATTCTCAGTTGATTTATTTATTTCATAGTTTCAAACTTTTTCTTCTTTCTGCCCAAATCTTTGTCGTATTATTTGTTCTTATTTTGCTTTCTTTCTTTAATAAATTCTTGTGTTATCGTTTGTTTTCACAGACTATAGTTTCATGACGTTTTCAATTACATTGTATAACATACTCGTATGTATGTGTTCTTGTATAGCCCCTACATATGACTTATACTCGTTGGGGCATACTCAATAAATAAAAAAAAGTATATAATATATGTCTTAGCTTTCGGAAATTTTTCTTTGAAATACTGTAAACTGCTATACTCCCTGCTTAAAGTTTTTACGAAGATTTTCAATAAACCTAACTTAATGTGAAACAGCGATACAAAATGTTATCTTTCCTAACTAATGGTTCATATTTGGCACTCATTTCCCAAGATATGATACTGTACCTGAGAGCAGTGGTCGGCAAAGGTGACGTCATATGAAATACAGCCCGAAAAAAACACAGAATAAGTGAAGGTAGAAGGAGGAAGGCTTAAGAGAAGTCACGGGACATCATCATTGCAAGTTTTACGTGCGCAGAGACGGACAGTGAACCCAAACTAAGAAATAGTCCAATTAAGTTTATCTCAATATACGAACAGCTTCACAGGGAAGCCATATTTGCATAATATACGTCACTGTTCGTTAACAGAAAATACAATTCAAGTCATAGAGTTTCTGTACACTCAATGTTGGACTTCGACGTCTTGTCGGCCCACTTGAGGTATGTGGATATAAAAGCGGAAAAACTGAGCCGGTGTCTGGTACAGTTCCTGGGTAGCTCAGTCGCTAGAGCTTTCGCGTGCTCAGCCAAAGGTCCCGGCTTCGATACCTGGCTCCGGAACAATTTTTCCCTTGAAATTATTCAAGGTTATCAATGTTCCAGTTCCAGAAATTTTCTCTGTTCTATCCATCCTTCATCACATGGTAATGCAGAATTCCTGCACGGGAATATCATATGTACTTCGGTACATCATAATAATATGAAATGCGTAAGTAATCACTTAGTGATTCAAGACGGCGCTCATTCTGTGAAACAGTATATGAGGGTAGGCCACCAAAGGGAAAACTGATAGGTAGAACTTAAACTGAGGAGATTCGATTCGACATCGGAACTGGAATCCGGTGTGGCTTAGTGAATAAAGCGTCAGCACGTAGAGCTGAAAATCAGGGTTCGAGTCCCGGTTTCGGAGAGAATTTTTCTCTTTTATATTCATCCTTCATCCAAATATTTTCCTAAGCGTCCACACCAGTGGAGTAACGGTCAGCGCGTCTGGCCGCGAAACGAGGTGGCCCGGGTTCGAATTCCGGTCGGGGCAAGTTACCTGGTTGAGGTTTTTTCCGGTGTTTTCCCTAAACCCAATACGAGCAAATGCTGGGTAACTTTCGGTGCTGGACCCCGGACTCATTTCACGAGCATTATCACCTTCATATTATTCAGACGCTAAATAACCTAGATGTTGATACAGCGTATTAAAATAACCCAATGAAATAAATTTTCCTGAGCACATTATTTTCGAACACCCTTAATCTCAGTCCTCTCTCAAAGTGAGAGTCGAAGTTACACAATCATACAGAACAACCGGTAATAAAACTGTTTTATAAATTCTAACTCTCAGTTTTTTTTAAAGCAGACTAGAAGACAAAAGATTCTCAACCGAATAATAGCAGGCATTTCCCAAATTATTCAGCGTTTAATTTCTTCTAGAGTGTCATTTATATTTGTTGCTGTTGCTCCAAGGGATACAAATTTTTACATCTTTTGAAAGGATAAATTTCCAGTTTTATATTTCCATTCCGTACTATGTTCTGGTCAAGAGACACAATCTTATACTTTGTTTTTTCAGGATTTATTTAGAAACCTATTTCATTATTTACAAAATTAATATTAATAATAATGGTAATGGTAATAATAATAATAATAATAATAGTAATAATAATCAAAACAACATATTATGGACTACATTGGACTCGTAAATAAACCGACAGCTAAACACACAACACACAAAACAAATTACGTTCAATTTAATTACCCCTCACAATTGTACGCAAAATAAGTAGGTCTACAAAATTAGTGCCGACAAAGGCTATGAGAGGGACGAGAAACAGCTAATATAATGCTGCATATCGTTCGGGATAACACAGTATATCACCGGAAACAAGAGTTACGTCATTACGCAACTAATTAACGCAGTTTAAGCGGTTAAATTGCAGTCGGAACTGGTAGTTATGTTTGCTTTCAAGTCCGAACTTAGTCTAGGGATATCCAAACACTAATCAACATGAAGAAAGTATGTGATATACAATGCATTGTTGAAGTAAACGAACAAATTGTTGAAATTGTTACAATTTTCCTTATTTTAACCATAGCTCTATCCACTGACATTATTGATATAAGTAGTATTATACCTCTGGAATATCGTAGTACTTCATTCGTGGAGAGTTCACATATTAAACTGTAATACATATTTTCTCTAACCACTTCTATTACCCTTGATTTTATTTGAACATTATACTGTACAGCAACTGCCATTTTATTGGCTTTACTATTCTGCAGAGTGAAAATAATATATAGGGTTAACAAAAATTACGATTCAATCATGGAGTAATGAAATTTAAGGGAAGGCTCAGCCATGTTAAATTTAAGTGCGGATAGTATAAAGATAGAAATTAAAAGAAATGTTAGAATTTAATTTCATATCCAAAATATTCTTATAACCCCAGAGATACAATAAAATAAGTATAGAGAAATGTCTTGAGGCTTTATGAAACATATTTTTGTTGTTACAGTGAAAAATAATAAATTAAAATAGATTGAAACACAAAATAATATACGAAATAACGTCAAGAAGATGTGAATTACAGTCATGGTCCCTTTGAATGATGCCTGAAAATAGCTATTAATCCTTTGCTTGTTTGTTTTTTAAAAATAATGTGTTTAATCTGTAACTACAGCCTGTGTATTGTTATTAGTATCTCTTTGTTTATACCTATTATTTTAAAAAGAATGTGTTTAATTTGTAATCTTAAGTCATTCTTTCTACTATTCCTTTACTGTACTGTTTACATTTGTTTTTAAATCTTTTGTATTGCCCCTACCATTATATATTGCCCTTCAAGAATTTCGGTATTCGTTAGTTGTAAGTCATTACTTGTGTTATATTTTAATTATTGTAATTGTACCTGAATCATGTATGTACCTTGTAACCGTAAATCATTGCTTGTAATATCTCTTTATTACTCTTAACTGTTTCATTGTTCACGAATTAAGTATTAATGTGAAAGTGAAACTTTGTTTATGCTCGACCATGCCGAAATGTAGTAATTATACACCTGGTAACAGACATTTAATGCATGTCATTAAAGTACACCTACTCATTAAAGGTCAGGTCTTTCAGCCAATGACGACTCAGGTTACAACTGTTCAGCCAATGACTGGTCAGCTTTCTACCGTTATAAAACCGCAAGTATCGATTATTCTCGGATATGCAATCGAAAGAGAATTAGCGAAAAGTCACGGAGGCTGGAAATTCAATACTGTCGCAGAAGGTTATGTTCTGTTACTATAATCATTAGCGTTAATTGTAAATAATATTCAAATAAATTCAATTTGTCATCTCGTTTTTCAATGTCTAATTTTATTTCAATGTTATCTCTGTAGGTTCTTATGGCCTAGCAAGGTCAATGTGGACATCTGTTCCTCGGAAAAAATCAATACTTTCGCGTCTGCGCACATCTCACAACATACGGGACATTGCTCCAGGTCAGATACAATAAAATTAATAATATCAAGTTGCGCTCGTTTCATAAATATCCATACTCACTTCTTAATTACCTTCATTATAGGCTCGTTGCATAATGTACTATTTATTAATCTACTATTGATTATCTTTTTAAGATCGTGATTTACTCTGAAACGGTTAGACATTCTTGTATATCTTTTATATTGATTATTCCTCAAACATCTCATTAATCTTTAACAGGAGCCATTCTTTCACTAATGTGCATGCTTCTACATAATTCATGTAAATTGTAACTGTGACCACTATTTTATGTTATCACTTTACTATTGTTTATTGGTTAAAAAATATGTATTTTGATGCCAACTATAACCCTAATATATCTCAGAGTGAAATAGGGTTTATTAAATTGGATAATAAAATAAAAACAAAGATTTTCACGATAACAGTTAGGAAAAATAGAAACGTTTCACGAAATTATTTGGATTCGATGCCCATTTAAAATATTAAAACTTATAAAAATATTCGTATTTTGTTTACACTATTTTCTGATGAAGTGATTTGTAAATATTTCAACAGTTACAAGAAATGGTTGTACACAGACATACAAAGTGATAGACAAAAATGAAACGTCCCACTTTTGGTAACAGATGCTGAAGACCTGTAAATACGCTGAAATCGATTTATTGCTGCATCACAATACAATACGATACAAAAATACAAAAACTGACAGTTCACTGACAAACAAAAAATAACTTCAGATGAATGAAGTTAAGAAAAGAAGACAGATTATAATTAATGTATTTTGTCACATAATTTTTGGCTGTAGATTGTTGCAGACATTTCAATTTATTTTCAAAGCATTCCCTCTTTATGAAGAGAGCCTAAAGGAGTTTTTTTTTTTTTTTTTGTGGAATTGCATTGCCTCTGTCTGCTTGTACAAAGAACAAACGTTCACTGAAGCTTTTATAGGGATTGAGGTCACTAAAAATATGCAGCTGTTATCTCGAGTCCAAAAAAGTATCAAACTTTCCTTCATGCTGAGTGTTCACTTTTTGTTATCTCGATATCCCGCATATAATGCTCCTTCTATTTCTCCTGAGATTATACAGGGTGTTAAAAAAGAATCCAATATTTTAGGAGATGGTAGTATGCATCAAAACAAAAAAAAAATGTCAAATAAACATGGCCTGCAACACATACTTTCTGAGAACTGAACACTTGTTCATAGGGGGTGCTCAATGTGACGTCCATTCATGACAATGCATTCCTCTGCCCCTCGGCGTAAGGAATCACGCATTGTTTGAAATTTGTTTTAATACGTTAATAAAAAGTCCTGATAACGATCCCCAGTCAATCTCTGTGGTAGCACGTTTGGCCCTATTAATCTATCACCAAGAACGTCTGCCCATAAGTTGATTGAGAATCGGTGCTGATGCCTTGTTTCTTCAACTGCATGGGGATTTTCATCAGCCCACACATGATGATTACGAAAATTCACAACAACATCTCTGCTATAGAATAACTCTTATCGGGTTCTCAGCCAGGTGAGTTGGAGATTAGCTTCCAAGCTTTCGACGGCAAGCACTGCCATCCCTGAAGAAGATAGCAGAGCTAGCCGTCGAAAGCTTGGAAGCTAATCTCCAACTCACCTGGCTGAGAACCCGAGAAGAGTTATTCTATATCAAACGCCGGGAAAGCCTCAAGTCATACAACATCTCTGCTGAACCCCGCTCATATCCGGAACCAGACTTTTATTTTCAGAATTCCTTGCGACGCCATGCCAGGGGTGTCAACTAAAGTATGATTATCTGGAAGTCTGCTGTATTGTAGGGCAAAGAAATGCATTGTCATGAGTGGACGTCAAATTGATCACCTCCTATGAACAAGTGTTCAGATCTCAGAAACTATGTGTTGTAGGACCCATGTTTATTAGACATTATTTTCTTGTTTTAATGCATACTATCACCTCCTAAAATATTGGATACTTTTTAACACCCTGTATACAGGGTGTGTCTAAATTAGACCGACAAAATTAGAGAGCAGACATAACCTTCGTGGAAGCATATTTTGTTCAGGAACCCATGGGCTGCGACGCTTCGTTTCATTGCAAGAAGGCGGGAACGGATAATCACTCTTTTCAGTCCAAGAGGGGTGTGTCATTACTACTATCACTCGGTTTTTTACGTCCGGAGCCCAGTATCATTTGGTATCGATTACAGCACGTTTGTTTACTTCCATTGGTACGACCTCTTGTTATCCGTGCTATTCGTCTACGTAGTTCAGTACTTGTACTGCACTCATTCTGTTGTAATGTTCAATACAGTTTAATGCGTCGTTGGTTTCTTTTTTTATTTTATTTTATTGGGTTATTTTACGACGCTGTATCAACATCTCAGGTTATTTAGCGTCTGAATGAAATGAAGGTGATAATGCCGGTGAAATGAGTCCGGGGTCCAGCACCGAAAGTTACCCAGCATTTGCTCGTATTGGGTTGAGGGAAAACCCCGGAAAAAACCTCAACCAGGTAACTTGCCCCGACCGGGATTCGAACCAGGGCCACCTGGTTTCGCGGCCAGACGCGCTCGTTGGTTTCGTTTTTCTGCAAGTATTTGTTTTTCTTTGTTTGGATTAACACACAGAATCATGTGATACAGAATCGCTTGTTATTTGCACATACCTACTTACTTTATCCCGACCTGTAATACCTTCTTGCACTGAAACGAAGCGTAGCAGCCCATGGGTTACTTAACAAAATATGCTTCCACGAGGGTTATCTATCTGCTCCCTAATTTTGTCGGTCTAATTTAGAGACATTCTGTATAGTCGTAAATGTGATTTTTTTTTAAATCATATGAGATAAAAACTAACTAGTAAGAAAAGACAAAGGTTTATATTCACCATGCCTTTACGCATTTCTAGCCAAGGATTGCTTTTTCGATCTTGTTGATGAAACAGACATATGGCGGGACTATCGTCATTGAAAAACAAAACCTGCATATTAGGAATTCAATCAATTGCTTTTCCAAAAATTGCTAAGAAATATTTAATAGGAAACGTTGTTTATTTCGGAATATGTATGATAAGAACTTTCTTGTGTTAAATTTTAACGTACCTTGTTTACATGTTTCGACCTATTTATGGGTCATCTTCAGAACTGGTCGTTGTTGGTCTTGGCGCCTCTTGTTTCCTGTGAGGGTGCGTTCGTAGTGTAGAGTCAAAGAGTGTATGTGTTTTGAAATTGAGCTGTGTGTTGAGAATGTCGTTGGGGTATGTTTTCGTGTGTCTGTATATTTCATATTGTTCTAGTGTGTTGAGTTTCTGGCTTTTTGGTTGGATGTGCAGTATTTCCATGTCTGTGTTGATGTCTCTGTAGGTGTGGTTGGCATTTTTTATGTGCTCTGCATATGTGGAGGTGTTTTGTAATTTTATTATGGCTGTGTGTGATCTTTGTAACGTGTTTAAAATGATCTGTCTGTCTGTCCTATGAAGAAGTTGTTGCAGGTGTTACATTTGAGTTTGTATACGCCTGTGTGGTTGTATTTGTTTGTTTGTGTTGTTTATGTGTTGAGATTTTTTTGTAGAGTGTTATTTGTTCTGTATGCGATGTTGTAATTTAATTTCTTGAATGAGGTTGCAATTTTATGTGTGTTTTTGTTTTCGTATGTTAGTGTGATGTATTTTTTGTGTTCTTGTGTTTGTGTTGTATTCTTATGTTTTTTCTTGTGATTAAGGTTTGGCTTACGTATTATTTTGTCTATTATACTAACATACGAAAAAAAAAACACACATAAAATTGCAACCTCATTCAAGAAATTAAATTAAAACATCGCATACAGAACAAATAACACTCTACAAAAACATCTCAACACACAAACAACACAAACAAACAAATACAACCACACAGGCGTATATAAACTCAAATGTAAGACCTGCAACAACTTCTACATAGGACAGACAGGCAGATCATTTCAAACACGTTACAAAGAACACACACAGCCATAACAAAATTACAAAACACCTCCACATATGCAGAACACATCACAAATGCCAACCACACCTACAGAGACATCAAAACAGACATGGAAATACTACACATCCAACCAAAAAGCCAGAAACTCAACACACTGGAACAATACTATCATATGGCATTATTACCTGGGGATCTTCACCAAAAGTGACACAAGTCCTCAAATTGCAGAAAAGAATACTCAAAATCATTTAAAAAGTTCCTATTCGGACTGAAAGTATAAAAATTTTCAGAGAACTAAAAATCTTACCTGTACCCTGCATATATATTTTAGAAACAGTGTGCTTTATTCATCAAAACATAGATTCCTTTAAAACAAATTCAATCTGTCATGAGTATACACCAGAACATCCCAAAACATACATCTGAATTACCACAGGCTTACCAGAAGTCTTAACAGCATATCACATAGAGGCAGCAATTTATATAATAAACTTCCACAGAAAACCAAAGAACTTAACATAAGAAAATCCAAAAAGGAGGTGAAGAACATTTTATTAACACATATGCCTTTTTGCACAAATGAATACCTAAATTTAAAATTTTAGAATTTAACGTTTCTTGATACTTCCCTTGACCATTTATGTTTCAGGTAACTCAGAGTTGAAGAAAAGACAGGGAAAAGCAAAAAGAGAAGATACTAGATAGAACAGTGGAGACTGAAGATCAAGCTTGTCCTAGATATATATATATTTTTTTTCTTTTTTTCTCTTTTTTGCATGCCACTTAATATTACACTGTTAAATTTATTTAGAATTAAGTCTATTTTTGTATTATATTGTATGTTATGTCAATTTTCTTGTGTACTGACGACGCCATGAATGCTTGTAATTCTATTCGGCTAACAAAGATCTAATCTAATCTAATCTAATCAATATGAAATATACAGACACACGAAAACACACCCCAACGATATTCTCAATACACAACTCAATTTCAAAACACATACACTCTTTGACTCTACACTACGAACGCACCCTCACAGGAAACAGAACAAGTGGCGCCAAGACCAACAACGACCAGTTCTGAAGATGACCCATAAATAGGTCGAAACACGTAAACAAGGTACGTTAAAATTTAACACAAGAAAGTCTTATCATACATATTCCGAAGTGATACAGTGTTAAAAGTTGTGTATCAAGATATACAATGTTCATATCGAAAGGAAGCAAAAACGAGAAAATTGTATTAAACTCTTTTTGTATGAAAAAATAACCCTCGGAAATTAATGATATTACACACGGTTCATTCTGTATAGACTGGCTAACTAGTGGTTCCAGGAACGCAAAGCTCATAACCTACATATCCTGAAATCGCCTTCATAGGGAATTGTGCTAGAACATACTGCATGGCGAACCAAGACTTTAATCTGACACTGCTTTACTTAAAACCTGTAGCGAAGGCCAAGAATTTCATTTGGTCGTGCTGAAGCGTGGTTTGTTCTGACATTATAACCCGCACAGCACCACACGCAGGGGAAGGGCGACGTAGCAGAAGACAGAAATGAGGTTTTTGATGGGACGACCCAGAGTATGTAAACCGCATTACACAATATACACTTACCGCACTAAGCCTCATGTAACGGACACCTGCAGACTTTTATGCTGTATAATTCACTTCTTGGTAAGAAAAACGCAGTCACAAAGTGGGAAGTTTATGTAATCAGTTCACATCTAATACTAGTCTTTCGTTACTTTGTTTAGAGATACAATCTCTCCCATTACATTCATTGAAAAACTTTGACTCGATTACTACGATTATACAGAGTGTATCATAAATACTTTGACAAACCTTGGGAGCATGTTCCTCACACCAAAACAAGGAAAAAAGTTCATATAAACATATGTCCGAAAATTCTTAGCTTTTTAGTTATTAATGAAAGAACATAATGAAACATGTTAGATATTGTCAGCTTGGTAGCAAGTGTTGCAACGTTAATCAATTCAGAAACTCATAACAAATGATCAAAATGTTCTCCTCTTGCTTCCACACTCATTGAATCATGGACTGTCGCACTCTTTCAAATATTCCCACACGGTGTCGAACGGTTTCGCAGACTTCCATGACATGTTGATGAAGTGTCTCTGCATTAGGAATGTCTGCTGCATAAACCAGTTGTTTTAGATGGCCCCACAGATAAAAATCCACAGGACTGAAGTCGGGGGAACGTGCAGGCCATGGAATTGTTGATATGCATTATAAATTGTTTCATTATGATCTCTCATAAAAAATGAAAAACTAATGATTTTCGGACATATATTTATATGAACTTTTTTTTTGTTTTGGTGTGAAGAACATGCTCTCAAGGTTTGTCAAAGTTTTTTCTGAAACACCCTGTATAATACTTATCTTGTCTTTTTGACTTACGGTACTCAAAAGTGAATATTAAATCGAAGAAGAAATATTGAGTCGGTGGTTAGAAGCAGAGCTGGGAAGTGGTACCAAAACTATTATGTTGTGTGAGCTTTAATTACATCGTTACAGAATGAACCTTAGTAACGCAGATCTAAACGTCAACAAAACAGCACAACAAACGTGTACAGTCGGGTGGTAACCAAACTTGTCTGTGTGTCAGTGGTCCAAGGCCATAACACAAGAAACACAACACGCAAATAATATAAAAAAATCACTCATACGTATTAAAGTAACAAACCAAATACACATTGATATGTCTCTAGATTTGTTACAATACTTAAAGATTTACATTTTCATTTTATCAATAGAAATATGCCTTCTATGTTCATAAAAACTAATTGTATGCGGAAAATGTTCGTTTTACTTCAAAAGACGTGACGGTAAAATCTGAAATCCCAGTATGATACAGTATTTCTTACTATATCATCAAATGAAAAATAGTTTTGTGAATGTAATAGTGCATCTCGTATGTGGCACATCATGTGAAACCCATAAAAATTATTTCAAAGGCACTTTTCATATTTGCATTAATGACTATTGGGAATTCTGGGGCTTGGTATAATATATACTTTAACAATATTATTCTTCCACATATGTCACGGTTTTAGTCATTTCCACATTTCTCTACTGCAGCAGAATGATTATTGTAGGTAATTGTTTGAAGGGATATTACAATATACCAAGCTTATACATTATATCGAATAAAAATTGTGTATACTTGACCCAGGTTTTGAAGACTCTTTTCACTGCTGCATTTCCAATGTAAAAAGAGGTATTCTGTGTGTTTTTAGCACAGTTTCTCTGAATTAATATTCTCTTATTCAATAAATTTCTACAATTTATAATTTCCAGTAAAATGTTTCTTCATTTGTTAATATAGTTACCAGCAAACTTTTTAAGTATTGCATTCAACTTCTTGTGATTGGAAGATTTAACTTCTGTCACGCTGAAAACCGTTCATTAAACTGCACAACTCCACTGCGAACGATAGTACGTAATGAAACTGTTTATCTACTCTATATTATTGTACTGTAGTGATTAAAGTCATTCACCCAGAGTTGCTGATATACTGTGAGTTATTGTTTGTGTGAACAGAGTATAAAATGTTTGCATAATAGATCTATATGCCTGGCTACACTCAACCTGAAAACAATGTTTGGTATGAACTTCCTAGGACTGGTTATGAGAATCTTAGATGGTGAGACATATACATATTTTTAATAAATGAAGTGGCAACTTGGAGAAGGGACCGACTGAAGAAAACGTAGTTTTCCAGGAGGGCAAAAATAGTGTTTCTGTTGTTAAAAATCAAACTTAACGTTATCACAAACTTATCATATTAAAGACCTAGTTGAGGCAGATATTATGATAAATGTTAGTGTTTTATGACATATCATTACACAGTTATTACCTCTGAAAATCTGCAATTAGGCTCTTATTCCATTGGACAGGAGCATAATTATCGGATAATATGCATAAATAAAAGGAAAAAATAAATTTTCAATTAAAATCCTAATTTTTATACTATAAATCACCTATGCCAAGTACAGTATCATTCAATGGGACAGGAACATAATTACGGGATAATATGCACAAATTAATAAAAAACAAAAGAGACATTTCGAAAAACAAATACCCCAAGCACAAAAAAGCATTTACATAACATCACTTCAAATGCAAGTTTTAAATATTGCAGCGATATTTTGGTACTCAATCAAAAACAAGCTTACAAGAAAAACAAAAAATGCGACAATAGCTTTTTATGGCCATTATTAGACTACACTAATTCACCGACGACGAAATGACATCATTCGTGAAATATTTCACACTTCGAACATAATGGATGATATCACACAATATGAACAAAATATGAGAAATGATATCTACGTATTGAACGAAAATTCTTGTATTTCATATTTGTTCTTTGTATTCAACAATAATCCGCCAACATTTCGGAAGACCGGTATGAAAAAATTTGGAGTTTCTCGTAAACGTATCACATGACTGTAGTCCACACCTATGGAGAAACGGTTAGCACGTCTAGCCGCGAAACCAGGTTACCCGGGTTCGATTCCCGGTCGGGGCAAGGTACCTGGTTGAGGTTTTTTACCGGGGGTTTCCCTCAACCCAATACGAGCAAATGCTGGGTAACTTTCGGTGTTGGACCCCGGACTCATTTCACCGGCATTATCATCATCTCATTCAGACGCTAAATAACCTAAACTGTTGATAAAGCGTCGTAAAATAATCTACTAAAATAAAAATAAATTCATGGCTGTAAACTCACATTGGTTGATGATGATGATGATGATGATGATGATGATGATGATGATGATGATGATGATGATGATGATGATGATGATGATGATGATGATGATGAGGTCTCTCGGCGAAGGTGACATTTCACAGGAAGCTACAAATTATTTTAGTATGTGGTTGGCCAGAATGAGACGCCGACTTCCGAGGGAAGATGACGTTATCAGTCGTAGGACTGCGCTGAGGAAGCACTTGTCAGTCCAGACAAGAGTTACTCAACCTTTCGGCTCCGTTTCAAAGTACAGCCAATTCTGCGGATACCGTGAAAATTGTAGCTAATTCCTTGGATTCTTTACTCTACGAAGATTCCGCAAACCGTCTGCACAAAGTGACAACATTACTATAGGACAAATTTTCCAAGTTACAGACATATAGACAGACAGTCTGAGATTAAACATGCGTCTATCCAAACTACGTAACCATTCATTTCACCTCCCGATCTCAATCCATCCATCAGCCTAATCTTCCAACTATCCCCCTCGCTAACTACCTACCAATCAACGTATCCATGTATGTATGTATGTATATATGTATGTATGTATGTATGTATGTATGTATGTATGTATGTATGTATGTATGTATGTATGTATGTGTCATAATGTTACTTACTGTTTAAGGTAACACAGGGTAACACACCCTTACTTACTTACAAATGGCTTTTAAGGAACCCGCCCTCACATAAGCCCGTCATCGGTTCCTATCCTGTGCAAGATTAATCCAGTCTCTATCATCATATCCCACCTCCCTCAAATCCATTTTAATATTATCTCCCATCTACATCTCGGCCTCCCCAAAGGTCTTTTTCTCCCAATTAGCACTCCATATGCATTTCTGGATTCGCCCATATGTGCTACATGCCCTGCCCATCTCAAAAGTCTGAATTTAATGTTCCTAATTATGTCAGGTGAAGAACGCAATGCGTCCAGTTCTGCGTTGTATAACTTTCTCCATTCTCCTGTAACTTCATCCCTTTTAGCCCCAAATATTTTCCTACGAGCCTTAATCTCAAACACCCTTAACCCCTGTTTCTCTCTCAAAGTAAGAGTCCAAGTTTCACAACCATAAAGAACAACCGGTAATATAACTATTTTATAAATTCTAACTTTCAGATTTTTTGACAGCAGACTAGATGACAAAAGCTTCTCAACCGAATAATAACAGGCATTTCCCATATTTATTATGCTTTTAATTTTCTCCCGAGTGTAATTTATATTTGTTACTATTACTTCAAGGTATTTGAATTTTTCAATCTCGTCGAAGAACAAATTTCCAATTTTTATATTTCCAGTTCGTACAATATTCTGGTCACGAGACATAATCATATACTTTGTCTTTTCGGAATTTACTTCCAAACCTATCGCTTTACTTGCTTCAAGTAAAATTCCCGTGTTTTCCCCTAATCGTTTGTGAATTTTCTCCTAACATATTCACGTCATCAGCATAGACAAGAAGCTGATGAAACCAGTTCAATTCCAAACTCTGTCTATTATCCTGAACTTTCCTAATGACATATTCTAGAGCGAAGTTAAAAAGTAAAGGTTATAGTGCATCTCCTTGCTTTAGCCCACAGTGAACTGGAGAAGCAACAGATAGAAATTGGCCTATACGTACTCTGCTGTAATTTTCACTGAGATACATTTAATTAATCGAACTAGTTTCTTGGGAATACCAAATTCAAAAAGAATATCATATAAAACGTCTCTCTTAACCGAGTCATATGCCTTTCTGAAATCTATGAATAACTGATATATATTACAGAACATAACAGTAAACATGATACACAAACATGATACACATTAACTGTAAATACTCTATAAATAACATATTCAATGAAATCAACTTCGTTACGGTGAACAAAAACATATATAGTCTGAGATTATGAAATTCATATATTTTACTATAACTACCAGTAAAAAATTTGTTTAAGCTAAGAAAATGTTGTTCCTACATCAGATGACGTTACAGGGACAAACTAATAATAACATAAGTCAATATACAAATTATCAATATTTATATTTTCCACAATATATACAAATAATTCGTTTATCAAACCGTTGCAGTGAACGAAAACATGAGGTTATGAAATGCAAGTCTTTTACATCATACAAAATTTGTTTAAACAAAGAGAATGTTGTTTCTACGTCATATAACGTTAAAGGGGCATATTTATGATACATTACATCATTATTATTTAATGACCCATGCGTACCTGCTTGCAATTCGACTTTTCTTAAGCATCTACGTGACGTAATAGATGTAGCTACCAGAAGAAACTACTCGATCCGCTATACGTTTGGTAACGAAAATGCGCTGCCTGGGGCCCGTTTCACAATCCTTACATATTACAAATTAACAATTTACAAATAACAAGTAAAAGATTACAAATGCTTATAAATTGTGTTTCACGATGTTATTTTATTAGTTTGTAAAGCCTGACGAACTTTACAAAATCAGCTAAAGAAATTTACAATATCGCCAACGACAGTTTACAAAAATCGCTAAAGAGCAGAGCTAAAGTCGCTGTATTTTTACTACTATCGATACATATGTTTATATTTTGTACTAAAATAGATTTTTCTAAGCTTGCTGATTCATATTTCACCAACAGAAAATATAAAGTATTGTTAAAAAAAATTAAAAGTATTTAGATTTTTATATATTGGCGACAATGGAGTTTCATGTGATGTGATTGGTCGAGTATACCAATACGTCTATTACTTAAATGACCAAAGTTAGCACAAAATTCAGTCAAATAAGTAAATAACAGATTTGGTCTACGTACAAATATGCAATTGATAAAATAATTACGATGTCTAAACACAAAATCAGGTTAATTTTTTGTGTTGATCCATCAGTATTTATTAATGTTTCATCCCTAACCTCACAAACATTAGTGATCCCATCAGCAGCATAAAAATTCTGTGCTATAGTAAATAACATTTTGGTGATCAAAAACCTGCCCGAATTTAACTCTTTTAACAACATCGACTACTCTGTGCGCACTTTTGCACACTGATATCTTAGAAATTCCTGCTTATCTGCTAACCCACGGAACTGACTGGTGACTGCATCCAATGCAAAACAATACAGTTCTCGCTTTGAGGTTAGGGCATCACTTTTCTCTTTTGGATGTTGGATATGATGTCCCATATCTTGTAGGAGAGATTCCAGCGAAACGGGACTCGAAACGACTTCAGAATACCGCGTAAGTAGTGTCGCTATTGCATTATTGAATTATTTATTTTTGGTGCAGGGAACTTCTTTATTAAGTGCTAGTATTTATTAAATACAGTCTTCGTATATAAATACTTACGCGGTATTCTGAAGTATGGCGCGGGACTCATTCGAAACCTTTCATTAAATTTATACAATGATACTAACGTGTTATTAATTCTTGCCCAGAGAATTTTACGTATACGTCTTCGTTTGATTAGGCCTAAATTCAATATCTTCGTCTGAGTCATTAGAACTCCTTAATAACATCAAAACTGCTTTAGTTTAATTCTTAATATTATCCAGTTACTCAAAAATTAATTTAATAAGTATTTCTTTATTGTATTTATTCATAATTTGTTGCAATATCAAACTTTACACATCTCAGAGGTATTGTAGAAAATGTGCTAATTTTACAAGTAAAATTTACGTGTTTGTAAAATTACTCTTCATTGTGATACAGAATACTTGTAAAGTGAGCAAAATTTAATTTGTAAAGATTTGATTTCCTTTGTAAAGTTCAACATTACAAACAAAGATTGTGAAACAGAAGTTTACAATTTACAAGCAAAGTTTACAATTTACAAAGATTGTAAACATTGTGAAATAGGCCCCCTGGTCATAATGTTACCAACTGTTTAAAGTAACACAGGGTAACACACCCGTCTCTAAATAATAAAAAAAGTAAATAAAATGTTGAGTTTACTGATAGGGACCATCGACTCTGCTGCATTTTTGTAGAGTAATATTGCTGACTAAGCTTGAGTGGAGTTTCCATATATGAATAACAGACATTTAAGAGCAATATCGACTCTGATGTGTGCATTAATAAAATACGATGAAGTAGAGTAATTGGTGGAAAACTTAATGACAATCCCTCCTCACAAAAGAACTCTCGATAACACAACGTTATCAATACGCTATTCAAGAGGAAATTCATTGACTTAGCTAATAGGGAGCACGTATCTCATCCCTCATACCTAGACTTGTGTATACAATCCGCACAAATTTACATAAAACGGTAATTCATCTGCGACTTCAATAACTGCTCCCTGCTTCAATGAGGGCAGATGAGCTGATGTTGTGCACATAGTCTGTTGTAAAATTAGGTTGCAACCAAGACTATACCGCGTGGATGCAAAATTCCTAAACATACTTTACTCTAAGAGATAAATTTCCCCATATCTAGCATCAGAGAACCCAACTGCCGGTCGGTCGGTTTCTCCAGAGATGAGGGATATAAAGTAAGAGCAAACACAAGACATGTATAGGGCCCCCGGGAGAGCGATAGCCGACACCCAACGTCGCTCTCCCGACGCCAGGACCATCTTCTTGAATGGTGGAGCACACGTCCCTATCCGAACTGTAGCCTATATTCAGAGTCCTAACCTAGACGATACGGACATTTTACTGTCTGCAGGCGCGAGTACAATGCCCCGCTTCGGGAATTTACGCTGATCGAGTCTGGAACTATGGAGAGCAGCAAACACAGATGGGTCCATGTCAAGAGTCTGAAGTCCATACTAATTCCAAGCAAAGTGCCATAGAGATGCCATCTGTGTTTTCAAATAAGAATTAGCTCGACTGTACAGCAAAGAAAATTAGGTTCACAACTGGCAATGTATGCTGATGACACTGTCATCTTCAACCGAAAAATAAACATATTATCTGCATATAGAGCTGTGCAGAAACATCTTCAGTTAATAAATAAGTGGGCAAAAACCTGTAAGACTAAAATAAGCAACATGAAATCAAATGCTATTATCTTTACCAGTGGCGTAGCATGAAATTTTGAGAAGGGGAAGCTAATTCAAGTTGTCTTTCATGCAATATGAGAAAACGTATTACAAAAATATAGTCTTAAAATAGATAGTAGTCAATGTCAAGTCAGCAGTCGAAGATTGGTTCTGAATGGTTGAAATATGTATATTATTGTGAAACAGAAATAGAATATAATAAATGTAATTACTGTAATTTTGCAACTCTTCACATTTATAATATTTTTATCTTAGTTTTATATTTCATTACTTTTATCACTTTTAATTCATGTCATTTTATTATCTCATATGTGAAGACTTGCAATCATATATATTTTGCGATCTATATGTGTATTTTAAATAAGTGACAATCAAGGCAATCATACAAGAATGTCAATGTGTATCACAGCAATGTTGGTTTTTAATATGTCTCATTTTGCATGCCATTAAATATGTTTTGTGTTTGTGGAGATTATGTAGAGAGCACTGATATTGCTGAAATGTACTTCGTATCTGATGATGTTGGCGTTGACCAACGAAAACGTTCATACGTCCTTTAAACATGTAATGTAAAGGTGTAGCAACTCAAACACATACTGTGAAGTCAGTGACTGAAATAAATACTTTTATGCTCGACCATGCCGAAATGTAGTAATTATACACCTGGTAGCAGACCTTTAATGCATGTCATTAAAGCACACCTACTCATTAAAGGTCAGGTCTTTCAGCCAATGACGACTCAGGTTACAACTGTTCAGCCAATGATAGGTCAGCTTTCTACCGTTATAAAACCGCAAGTATCGATTATTCTCGGATATGCAATCGAAAGAGAATTAGCGAAAAGTGACGGCGGCTGGAAATCCAATACTGTCGCAGAAGGTTATGTTCTGTTACTATAATAATTAGAGTTAATTGTAAATAATATTCAAATAAATTCAATTTGAAACTCGTTTTTCAATGTCTAATTTAATTTCAATGTTATCTCTGTAGGTTCTTATGGCCTAGCAAGGTCAATGTGGACATCTGTTCCTCGGAAAAAATCAATACTTTCGCGTCTGCGCACATCTCACAACATACGGGACATTGGTCGAGGTCAAATACAAAGAAAATTAATAATATCAAGTTAGAAATATGGTCGAGCATAAAAAGTCGTATGAAACTCGCCTATAATGGTAATTAAGAAGCTCGTATGAAAATTATGAAACTCGCTTGCGCTCGTTTCATAAATATCCATACTCGCTTCTTAATTATCTTCATTATAGGCTCGTTGCATAATGTACTATTAAGATATAACACCAATAAGGCATGACCTTAAATGGTACGTAGTAAAATATGATTTCACGGTTTACACATATCTCTAACAAATAGGCACGTATACGTATAACACTAGCTCACTCCCTGTCATAGTTGGAGGAATCACAATATTAACGGTCAATAGATACAGTACGTAAGTATGCGTCTGTCTTTTGGTTGTGTCCTTCATTGACAGCATGGGAGTCGGTCATTTGTTTTTTAGAGCATATTTTTTTTTTTTCGTAAGTCAATCTTGATAATAGAATTGTCCTAAAAAATTCAAGTAACTGTTATTTCACTCATTATTTATTATATCAGCCACAATGCACACTAACACTTCAACTGAACACAACTGACGAAAAGGGATAACTCGTAAACTATTTATGTCCAATGTCAAAGCTAGCTTCTTGCGAGCCTTGCGACCAGTGTAGTTTAGTTAGAAAGGGATGGAAAATCTTCGGAGTGGGTTGCACAGAAGAATGAGTGTAAGAAACCAGTCTGCTTGGAAGCTGGTGTGTGCAGGCTTCTTGTTTACTGCTGCATCACAAATCATCCTGAGCTGCCGCATCACAATATTTAACGCGTAAATATAAATTCTATTAAAATTAATAAATAATTTTGTCCGTAGATTGTAGGTTTATTATGAAATTATTATTAACTGGGGAAGCTGAGCTTTTTAGCTTACATTGACGCTACGCCACTGATCTTTACTAAATGTCGACCAGTGTCACTACCACAGCTAATGCTCCATAAATTTAGAATAGCATATGTACATAAAACTAAATATTTGGGCATTCTGCTTCACCCACGTCTAAATTGGAAAGATCATATATTAAGAAATAAGTATACAGCACTGAATCGCCTGAAACAACTTATACCACTTCTATTAAGTGTAAATTTATCCTTTAAATGTAAAATGATATTATACAAAGTGTACATACGCAGCCAAATGACATATGCAGCTCCTGCATGGGGGTTTGCTCCCCGAACTACTATGCATCACTTGCAGGTTGTTCAAAATAAGGCATTACGAATTATCGGTGGATATGATTTTTATACAACTCAAGTTCAAATGCATGATGACCTTGAAATATCAACTATACCTGAATATGTCAGAATAGTTTCAAAAACTTTTTACCATACTGCTAAGGAAAATGAAAACAAATATATTTCAAATCTTGGAAATTATAATGCTGCAATGTACCACGAACACAGGACTCCAAAACATATTTCAATGTCAAATAGTACAGCAGTAATTTATATTTGAGTTGCTGTTCATGATGAATTGACTATATATTCCGGTAAAAGAAGAATTGTCAAGGCTTACATGAAGCCGGAACAATAATAATACTACAAACGAAGAAGATCAAAAAAAAAAAAAAGAAAAAGAAAATTGGGCTACCAGTTTCTGCAGTTAGTTGTTCTCTACTAAATGTTTTCAGCTACAGTGTTGCTATCCAAAGAAGTTACTTCAAATATAGCTTATTTGACATTCAGAGGTTACATTTTCTTTTTGTAAAGAATTAGAATATAATTTATTAAAACAATACAACACCATTAAATAGTGGAAAAATAATTCTGAAGGAATATTTGTGAAAATATTGATGGTCGTGTTTTGCGAAAGCCATTCATTTAATTCCCAATGTGCTCAGCCAGTGTAAGAGAGCAATGTGTTATGATAATAAATTATTGAAATAATTTTAGTTTTGTCCTTTTAGGTATAGCTTACAGCAGTAAAATTTAGGAAATATTCAATATCTTTTTCCTCCATTACTGTATCTTGTACAATAATGAAAATTAGTATGTGTAAAACACTGTCCTTCTCCTATATGAAAAAAAAAAAAATTTAAGATAAAAAAATGTTGATATATATATTTGTTTCAAACTCAAAATGGTGGGAGTTCACTGTGCAGTGAAAAGCGTTTCCCTCATAACTAAAAAACTGTCCAACATTCTGTGATGAAATTTTTTGTGTGTATTTATGCATGTCATATCTACAATATGATAAAAATCACTTCTCTGCCTTTGATAGATTGTGTGATAAAAAATAAATTCATTTAAAAAAAATGGTCAAATATCAGTATTTTCTTCTAACACAAAATAAAAAAAAATTATTTATTAAGGAATGTAGTTGAAAGAGCATGATATTGCAGACATGAGTTTCAGCAATCAAATAAAGGAGACAGTCATACCACTATGCTATGCACATGAACAGGTTTTTAATCAATCATGTATTTGTAAAACCATTGTAAATGTCACATAATGTTATATTGGTATATTATATCAAAACCTTTACTGTGGCATAGTGATCGCTCGGAGTGACCATCATTTGCTTGAAAATTAAAAAAAAATGATCGAAGCTTTGGTATGATCCATGATATGAAAAATATATAAAAAAAAATACATTTTGTTTTCCTTTTTGGCTTACTGTGCTGCAAAGGGTTAATATGAGAAATGAGAGGAACCCGAGTGTCACTGCGGATTGTTCACATAAAACATTCCAGGTCAGTTCACCAAGCCATAATATGATATATCAGCACATAAAACTTCATCAGTGTTAAAAATGTGTTCAAAATTAAATAAAATTTGTAAACATTGCATCTAGATTTCAACATTTCTTACATTAAATATAAATATGTTCTTATTAATATACTGAATGATTTTAAATACAGTCTGATCCGTTTGGGTATGGATAGTATTAATTTATTATTACAAAGCTATTATAACAGTAGGACAAATTTATTGCTCCTTATATTATGATTAAAAGATGGGAGTTTCCATATATGCCAATCAATAATGCATAATCTAAAAGGACAAATGAAAATCGTAGATGATTAAAATGGCTACTACAAATCAACAACGGGCACAATGTGTTCTTTGGTATGCTAAATTTGAGAGTGTTAAAAGAGTTGAAAGGGAATTTAGACGTGAGTATGGTGTGCGTAATGTACCTAAATACGATTCCATAATGTTGTGGAAGGGAACATTTGTAGAAACAGATTCTGTGTTAAAAAAACATGCAGGCGAAACCCAGTAAGAGGAACAGCTATCTCTTGGCATGGTCCCCAAACTCCCCAGATCTAACCCCTCCTGACTTCTTCGTGTAGGGTTTTGTTGAAGACATTGTCTATTCACAGAAACCCAGGAATATTGATGATCTGAGAGTAAAAATTACTCAAACTTCTCAACAAATCACTCCTCTTATGTTTCAACGGACATGGGCTGAATTGCATCACCGTTATGAGTTGTGCAGGTTGCGCAATGGGGGTCATGTTTTGTTCTGAGGAATTTTTCAGTGTTGTATGCACAAAGTTTCAACAAATGAAGTTCAGTAGTAAATATTTTACGGTGTTTTTATTTTATGCACACCCAAACGGATCACCCTGTAGAATTGCTATTTGTTACTCTGTAATTTGCCATTTATAGGTAAATGTTTACATCTTTTGATTATCCTATCTATATTTATCTATTTTTGTTTTCTTTTTTTAATGTTATTTATATCTGCGTCTTATATTTAGGTATAGTATTTGAATGTTTTTTTTTTTTTTCATTTTTCATTTGTATTTATATTTGCCTCTTGCACTTAAATATGTTTCTGTCTCTCTTTTTATGTTCTTGTATCCATTTTAATGTTCTAAGCAACTATTTGTACTGTGTATTGTAATTAGGGCTTTTGCCTGTTATAGACATAACTATATAAATAAAATATTGTTAGTCATAATTCGATTACAATTTCCTATTTCTAAAGAGATGTTATTATCACTATTCAGCAATGAGCCTAGATAATTAAATAAACTCACTGTTTCTCCTATTTAAATATTACTTCGCTATTGCAAATTTATTTTATATAAGATAAATTGTTTGTAATATTTTTATGAACAACATTATAAATAATGTACTAAATACATAGAGAAACCTCTGCAACTTTTCTGCTCCACTGTCCAGTGCTTTGTTTTAAATACACACTCACCAGTAAGCATCGTACATCGATAGGATAACAGAACAATCTATTGTCCCTTAGAGAAATGATCATCCCCTCCTCTACTCCCTTAACATTACTGAACGCCACTCTCTAGCAGAAGTAAATGCATCATGTCATACGGACCTTACATCGATGACGCTAATTGTAATGGCATGGGAAATGTTTGGATCAGCATGTTCCCTAAATGCAATGCAAAACGGGCAACATATGGGGAGCAATACGAAACGAGGTTATGCGTGAGAACAGAACACTGGATGCCTCCTGGCTACAATGTACACATGGCCCACAGAGAATTCGTTTCACAATTCTACTTGAGAGCTCCATATTAGAACTGAACAAGTTACTGCAAGTTTGTTTTTAAGCTAAAAACATGTATTCAAATTAACAGAGTTGCTGGAAAAACACATTTACTAAATTAAAAATACACGCCGCACATACTGATGGAATAATGTTCAGCAATAAACAGATAATAAATTGTCTAGAAAGAGGAAGGCTGCTATGAAATTTAACATTTCGCATTTTGCTCGTAATCAAAATGGTTGTTTGATAACGCCTTCGTATTTATACAGAGCGAGTCCTATGTGGCATTCTTACTGAGTTACGAATTGCTTTTTGACCATTTTCCCGGTTGCTTCCTCTACGCTTGGTGCAGGACACAATGCGTGGGTTTTCTTTGTTAATTGTTTGAAATAAGTCGGCTACATAATTCTATTGTCACTTTGCATTGTTACTCTCCATCAGTGACTTGTCTCAACTGCATTGAGAAGCACGTCTTTTCAACCACATCTAGATACACAGTATAACAATGCATTTTCCTCGTTAAAACGTAGGCCCTACTTGCTGAAGGAGAAGTTGTACGAGTTGTTACGAAACATTCGATGGCGTTTTACAGAGGCTACACGGCCATTCAGTGTGCTCATATTAAAGTAGCGAGAAAAGGTTCCTTCCACGATAAAAGAAAAAGTTGTCCGAAGAGTAAACACAACTCGCAGCATTCCTTCGGTATATACGTTAAGGTAAACACAACTCGCACAACTCCTTCAGTAGTTACGTTAAGATAATTACAACTCGCACGACTTCTTCAGTAGATATGTTAGCAGAAACAACTCGCACGATTCCTTGAGTAGATATGTTAGGTAAACACAACTCGCACGGCTCCTTGAGTACATACGTTAAGGTAAACACAACTCGCACGACTCCTTCTGAGTTACGTTAGGGTAAACACAAACTTCAGTAAATACTATAGGGTAAACAGATACGTTAGGTAAACACAACTCGCACGACCTCTTCAGTAGATATGTTAAGATAAACACAACCTTCAGTAAATACTTTAGGGTAAACACAACTCGCACGACTTCTTCAGTAGATATTTAGAGTAAACACAACTCGCACTCCTTGAATAGATACGTTAGGTAAACACAACTCGCACGACTCCTTCAGTAGTTACGTTAGGGCAAATACAACCTTCAGTAAATACTTTAGAGTAAACACAACTCACACGACTCATTCAGTAGTTACGTTAAGGTAAACACAATTCGCACGACTCCTTGAGTACATACGTTAAGGTAAATACAACTCGCACGACTCCTTCAGTAGATGTTAGGATAAACACAACCTTCAGTAAATACTTTAGGGTAAACACAACTCGCACGACGTCTTCTGTAGATATTTAGGGTAAACACAACTCGCACGACTTCTTCAGTAGATGTTAGGATAAACACAACCTTCAGTAAATACTTTAGGGTAAACACAACTCGCACGACTCCTTCAGTAGTTACATTAGGGTAAACACAACCTTCAGTAAATACTTTTCGATAAACACAACACGCACGACTTCTTCAGTAGATATTTAGGGTAAACACAACTCGCTCTCCTTGAATAGATACGTTAGGTAAACACAACTCGCACGACTCCTTCAGTAAATACGTTAGGATAAACACAACTCGCACGACTCCTTCAGTAGATGCGTTAGGATAAACAACTCGCACGACGTCTTGGGTATATACGTTAAGGCAAATACAACTCGCACGACTCCTTCAACAGATACGTTAAGGCAGTGGTTGCCAAACACCACGAAATTGTGACGTAATTGAAATGCAACCCGCACACCACAATCGCAGGGAGAGGGGTGGAGTGGGTATCTCCTCAGGTAATGCAGTGAATAACAGTGCAGATACGAACTGTGACCAAAAAACAAAAGCAATATAATATTCTTCTACTTATTAACTATACACACCTTTTTCCATGTTAATTTTTTATCCTCCTATTCATTATTTTTGTATTATTAATAAAATAAAATTAATTTATTTTCTTATTTACCATAAAAAGAACGTGTACTTTACATCAGCAGATATTTGAAATTAGAAAAACGTACCAGGCTGGTCACGAAGTTGTACTGTAAATTACACTACATACTTAAAAAAAGTCCAAGTATTTTACTCCAATTAAGACATAGAAGCCGATACTTTATATTGTTTGCTTATTAATGAAATGTTCAACTTACAGGTAAGGGCGTGTTAGTCTTTATGAAAAGAAGAATAATGGCAATGTGCATTGTTCTTTTATACTTCATTTAAAATTTTACAACAAATTAAGTATCTCATATTTTTGCCATCTGCAAAAAATAAATACTTTTTCTCCCATCCTCCTTAAAATTAAGCTTTTACTTAACCTATTCTCTGTTTTCGAACAGACATCGAAACATATTGTATTATCCTTGTAACATTACATGTGTACGTCCGCTGCTGATAAATGTCTTTACTTATAGCGAAGTGATGGCTGTAAACGGAGGGTGGGGGGTATGATGCCATGGTTACGCTTGAGTGGAGGCAGGGGCATGTGTCGCCACACAGCTTTTGGCGATCACTGCGTTAAGGTAAACACAACTCACACGACGCTTTTAGTAGATACGTTAAGGTAAAAGAAAACTCGCACGAATTCTTCAGTAGATACGTTAGAGTAAACACAACTTGCATTTAATATTTGCTATCAAGAATCAACAGAATCGAACTTGCCTCTGTTTGCAATTCAATAACACCACAGCGCAGGACTATCAAAACAATGATTATAATAGTACTTACTTACAAATGGCTTTTAAGGAACCCGAAGGTTCATTGCCGCCCTCACATAAGCCCGCCATCGGTCCCTATCCTGTGCAAGATTAAGCCAGTCTCTATCATCATACCCCACCTCCCTCAAATCCATTTTAATATTATCCTCCCATTTACGTCTCGGCCTCCCTAAAGGTCTTTTTCCCTCCGGTCTCCCAACTAACACTCTATATGCATTTCTGGATTCGCCCATACGTGCTACATGCCCTGCCCATCTCAAACGTCTGGATTTCAAGTTCCTAATTATGTCAGGTGAAGAATACAATGCGAGCAGTTCTGTGTTGTGTAACTTTCTCCATTCTCCTGTAACTTCATCCCGCTTAGCCCCAAATATTTTCCTAAGCACCTTATTCTCAAACACCCTTAACCTATGTTCCTCTCTCAGAGTGAGAGTCCAAGTTTCACAGCCATATAGAAGAACCGGTAATATAACTGTTTTATAAATTCTAACTTTCAGATTTTTGAACAGCAGACTGGATGATAAGAGCTTCTCAAACGAATAATAACACGCATTTCCCATATTTATTCTGCGTTTAATTTCCTCCCGAGTGTCATTTATATTTGTTACTGTTGCTCCAAGATATTTGAATTTTTCCACCTCTTCGAAGGATAAATCTCCAATATTTATATTTCCATTTCGTACAATATTCTGGTCACGAGACATAATCATATACTTTGTCTTTTCGGGATTTACTTCCAAACCGATCGCTTTACTTGCTTCAAGTAAAACTTCCGTGTTTTCTCTAACCGTAATTGTGAAATTTTAAAACTAATTGTTTAATATCCAGGCACATAACCTAGACTCAGTTTGCTAATAATAAATATATTGTGAAGAATGTGTCGTGTCACGACAGACTTAACAGAGTTGAGTTAGAAATTGAGAGAGCCACAATCACGGCGTGCTAATAGGGGGTCTTAATTTCACAGCCCTCGAAGAGGACGCTAGCAATCAGGAAGTGGAACGTGGAATGCATGCAGACAATGCATTATGAATGGCTTCTGCTAGTCACATTTTGTTAGGTGAATCTAAACTTATACGTGTGTTCACCGTCAACTGACTTATTGTAAATCTCTTACAGTATGTAGTATAGTGACAGTTAAATGATGTTTTCACTTGAAAGTTTCGTTAAACATTGTATTTGTATTAATTGATTTATTAGAAGTCATGTTCCGCTCGTTGTTGTGCAGTAAGACTAAACGACATTTCGTTTATTCCGTCGTTGCTAAGCAACTTCTGTTTCTTATGCGGTAACAATGATAATACAAAACTCCCGTGCTTCAATATCGCTTTGGAACTGAAATGAATTCTACAGCACTTACTTACTGGCTTTTAAGGAACCCGGAGGTTCATTTCCGCCCTCACATAAGCCCGCCATTGGTCCCTATCCTGAGCAAAATCAATCCATTCTCTATCATCATATCCCACCTCCCTCAAATCCATTTTAATATTACCTGCCCATCTACGTCTCGGCCTCCCTAAAGGTATTTTTCCCTCCGGCCTCCCAACTAACACTCTATATGCATTTCTGGATTCGCCCATACGTGCTACATGCCCTGCCCATCTCAAACGTCTAGATTTAATGTTCCTAATTATGTCAGATGAAGAATACAATGCATATTCTACAGCACTCCCATTATAAATTTTATAGTCATTTTATTTTATGTCTTCTCAAACGGATCAGACTGTATATTAAATAACAGTTTACAGAAACTAAGCTGATATAAGTGAGAAAATGTAAACATATTAGACATTAAAACCAGAACTAGGCTAAGTAGAATAAAATAATTCTAAACGAGGGAAATTTTACAACAAATTCCTCTAATTCAATGAGCATGTATTCAAGAACACAGTTCATCATAATGTACTACAAAAATGCTTAATTGATTATGACATTACGTCTCCTTTGTGTGTGCTCGAGTATTTAATGAAAGGAGAGCGGACAATACTGAATATCCTGTGATTCAGAGTTTCCTTTAGGCATTCTGGCATAATGGACCAGACTCATGTCCACTTCATTGAGAGGCTTGGAACAATACCTTTGATTCCATAGTTACTGCTCATTGTCAGCTGCTTCAAATTTAACTAATTCTCGTTTATGAGTTTGCTTCAATGGAAAGCTGTCCGCGATAGTTAGTGACATATTACAGCATCCCAACAAATGCTTTTGTTGGTAGTACTGGAATAGCTTGGTATACGTGGGATGCACGAAGATCAAAATATTTCAAAAAAATCGAGACGAGGAAAATATATTTGTGCGAGATCGTGCGTATTTGCTTGGTTTCCGCACAAAACCAATCCGCGGAAAGTATAAAATTCCACATTCTGTATTCCTAACCTAACACACATAACAATTTCCCTCTTCTTACCGCTTAAGTGACATATTTATTTTACTGCTTTAGGCTTTTAACATATTATTTTTAGAGACGTTCAATATAGTAATAATTATAAATTGGAAACTTACCACTGCAATTTCACCTAAATTGCACTGTTAATTATTGTTTTTAAATATTTGCAAAAATTAAGTAAACTCTACAACTCCACTAAAGTTACTGAATTTGTGATGCAATTAACATTAAGGAAGCCTTGAAAAAATCAACAATATTCCAGATTCATCATAGACTGGGGGGGGGGGAGACAGACGTATATCACGGCCTGCTGGAGTATAGTAAACACAGAAAACATTTTAAAGCAACAATGTTGAAGATAGATATTTTTGTTTTGCAAATTTGCCGTCATTGAACAGAAACCAAGATGGAGATTTCATTGCAACTAATTAGAAATTCCTCTTTCACGTATGTAATAAACGATCTTCGCACAAAATAATGTACGATACACGAGCGGTATGTTTTCTTTCAATTCTCGGAAATTAAAAAAAGCTCAACTACGTTTCGCTTTTTCAAACTTTTCCTCGACCATGAAAACTTCAACATACCGCTCTTGTAATGCATATTACTATTTTGCACGATAGTGTTTTTTCTCGTCATTACAGCAAACGGCCGCCACGAGAGAAAGTTGATTTTACTCAATTCAGAGTTTCCAACCTAGATAATTGTATTGAAATATTACAAATAACTGCTCTAGTGTTGTGATGAAAGCCACTGCCTTCTATGTATGCTACAATGCATGAAAAATTCATACGCAAAAGGCAGTGTTAATAAATATATTGTACATTATACGAAACAAATCAGTGCATTTGAAATATAGCTTACTGAACTTTATTTAAACAATTCAAACTTCGCTTAAAAAATAAATAAAAATTATTCCAATTGAACGCAAAATATTACAAGTACAGTGGATTCTCCCAAGTTCGACAAAACAGAATTGAAAGTTCAGTCGAATAAGGGTAATGGATGTGGCAGGTGAAACGAATACAAATTTTTATTGGTTATCCATCAACGAATACAGTACTGTACTTTCATTTTCTGCCCGCCCCGAGACGTGTGTGTGCGCTTCTAGTACCACAGTGGGTTTCGACAGTTTCGTTTCACAAACGGCACAATTCTCAAATAGAAAAAGAAGAGGTCATTAATTTAAAATCAGTTATCAATATGGATGTCCTAATCAATAAAATATTCTGTTTTCCTTTAACAAAAGTATCACTACAAGACACAGAACCAATTCCCATTCAGATGGCAAACCCATTTCTTAGTGCCCGTGCGTGTCTAATTCTACTACGTAAGCAATCGAACTATAGGATAGTCGAACTTGATTTCTGTCGAACTTAAGAGCTTCCACTGTACTTGAATTATTTTTACTCCTTGATGGTGAAGTTTGTACGTTGGCCATACGGCTAACATCAGTCAGCTGTTGATAGTGTAACGTACTTGGGCATACTGTATATTAAACAATTCAAACTTCACTTAATAAAAATAAATAAAAATTATTCCAATTGAACACGAAATATTACAAATACCTGAATCATCTTTAATCCTTCACATTGAAGTTGATAGTGAAGTTTGTACGTTGGTCAGATTGCTAACATCAGTCAGCTGTTCATAGTGTATCGTACTTACTGTATATTAAGATTTTTTAAAATATCATTTTCAAAATATACTATCGCTTAAAAATACTGTACAATACACGTTTGTGAAGTGCAATACAAAATCTCAGAAACAGTAACAGGAGTAATCCGAAAAAAAAACCGTTTGCAATATCTGCAACATTAACTTAGAATTTTTTGTAATTGGTTATTTAACGACGCTGTATCAACTTCGAGATTATTTAGCGTCGATGAGATTGGTGATAGCGAGATGGTATTTGGCGAGATGAGGCCGAGAATTCGCTATAGATTACCTGGCATTCACCTTACGGTTGGGGAAAACCTCCGAAAAAAAACCCAACCAGATAATTAGCTCAAACGGAGATCGAACCCGCGCCCGAGCGCAACTTCAGACCGGCACAGGCAGGCGCCTTAAGGGAAGGCATAGGTGAAATTACTAAATCTTACAGTTTTCATTTTTTTCTCAAAAACCAAGGACACTAGAATAGAATTATGGACACGTTTCCTTATTAAGATGAAATAAAAGGCAGGATTTTTTTTCAACTTGATTTTCTTTAATTTTCGACGTGTGGAACCATTTACATATTAATTTAATTAATTAATATATAAATGGTTTCACACGTCGAAAATTAAAGAAAATCACGTTGAAAAAAATTCCTGCCTTTTATTTCATCTTAATAAGGAAACGTGTCACATAATTTTATTCTGGTGTCCTTGGTCTTTGAGAAAAAAAATGGAAACTGTAAGATTTAGTAATTTCACCTATGCGTTCCCTTAACCGACTGAGCCACGCCGGTGGCTAGGCAGAATTTATTCAACGTGAACAAATCTTCATTTCTATTTGACATATAAAAAAGGTAAAAGGTAAAGGTATCCCCGTAACATGCCAAGAAGGCACTTGGGGGGGGGGGGGGCATGGAAGTAGAGCCCCATGCTTACCATGACCTCGGCACTAGAATGAGGTGGTGTGGTCGGCACCACGCTCTGACCGCCTTTACCCCCGGCAAAGACCCGGTACTCAATTTTATAGGAGGCTGAGTGAACCTCAGGGCTGTTCTGAAAGTTTGGCAACGAAATGAAAATAAATATGTTACATAAATTATTTCACAATAATTAATTACTCCAATAATATTAATAACAACACACCCGCATACGTCTCTACAACACATTGGCACTACCGATGCTCAGCTATGGCAGCGAAGCATGGACACTGAGGAAAGCGGATAAAAGCAGAATAACGGCTTGTGAAATGTGATTCATGCGAAGAACAGCGGGCTATACTAAATGGGATCTGAAAAGAAATTGTGAAATTTTAAAGAAACTAAAGACTCAACCAGTTTTAGATTACATTGTTCAATATCAGTCTAATTGAAAACATCATTTGGAAAGAATGAGTGATAGCAGACTTCCAAAGGCAATTTATGATTATGTACCACATGGCCAAAGATTTATGGGTCGCCCTGCTAAGAGATGGCGTGAAAATTTTATGTGAGACCGTAACAGGCCTTGTGGCCTAACACTTGTCAGGCAGAAGAAGAAGAAGAAGACAAAGTGATCGTTTGTAACTTGCCCAACAAGAATTTGAAACTGAGCCCGCTCCTTTCACAGTCAGACGTGCTAACCGTTATCTCACAGCTGTGGATTATCCAGGAATAATCCTGCTAAATTTTTGGTGGACTAAACGATACATTTTGTCCGAGTATTTTGGTATTGTCTTCCATTTTCCTTTCACTATTGCTCTATTACGGTCATATTACAACCTCAATAATAATTACTGCAGTTAAAATAAAACTTCAAATAACGTATAGCGAACAATAGTTTTGTAGTAGCTACAGATTTCAATTGACCAAAGGTGCCTCCGCAATTTCCCGAATGCGAAAGACGAAGTGATTTCCACAATAAAGCAGAACATATCTCTCTCCTCTTGAAACAGTTTCGCTAATCGGTGCCTTTGCAAGTTAGGAATTAGTTTCCTCTCGAATTATTCTCGCTATGCTAAGCGTTACATCGCTTTGCTTTCGTTATCAGACGCATAAACCCTTTGACAGACTCTTAAAGTAGGGTTTATAGAAGCAAAGGCGCATGTTCCGTGTTCCTTATACATCCACCATCCTGAATGAATCTCTATCGAAGTAGAAAATCAATCATCAGTTCATTACATTATTCGTTTTTCGATTTTACGAACACAGAGACTGGTCCGTATTTCGAGAAAGGGAATAAAATAATACAGTATTATTATTTGTTCCGAATCGAGTCGAAAATACTCTTATCAATGGACTTAGTGTTACAGCTATCTAAAGCAGCAGTGGCGAAAATGTAATCGTGCACCGAGCCACTGTGTAACCTGCAACGTGCATAGCACCTATGGAGGGAGGCGGACACCCGAAGGGGAAGTGAAGCAACTGCCTGACTTATTAACTAATGTTTAGTACGTGTAACGAAGAAAGGAAATGAACAATAAATGAACAATATCACAACCTAAAATTAACTCTCTTCAGAATGTCTCTGCGACAAAGTTTCAAAATCAGGAATTATGTCACTTACTGCCAGTCGTAGTTGATCACGAAGGTATTTGTCTGTCAGTCGTGATCTAAATTTGGTTTTTACTATTTTAATTGTTGAAAATAATTTTTCACAAACGTAAGTTGTAGCGAACATGGCTTCAACAGAGCAAGCGAAAGAACGAAGCTTCGGATATTTATTTTTTGGCAAAGATTTGAAAGTTCAACATTTGTCAAGTCCTTACATCTAGCTTTCATTTGACATCACGTAGTAAATCAGTGAGTTCAAATTGAAGAGCTAACCGCATTATTCGTACATCTGCTGAAAAAGGGTCGACGTACAGAGATGATGATGATGATGATGATGATGATGATGATGATGATGATTATGATGATGATGACGACGACGATAACAATAACACTTAACCTTTTAATGTTTCATCAGTAACATGTAGTATAATGCCGTTTTATGTTATACAACCGTTTTCCTCGTAATACTTGTGAACAAATCATACATTTAATATTCTCATCAAATTGACAGCAAAAAAAATGCATCCTCCCATCCTACTTGGAACTTTCGTACATGGTTTCGAAAGAGACATATGCCACTCGCAGGTCAGAGACAAATACAAATGGAACGGAGTTTGACTCCAGTGAGTGAGAGGGTGGGGGTTGGCGGAGGTTAGAAGCAAGCGAAATGCACAGCTATCACCGCGAGCCACAATGTCTCGCGAGTCACGTTCTCGCCACGGCTGATCTAAAGACTTAAATTTAAGACACAATGGGTAGATAGTACACCGAAACAGGTAATGCAACGAATAAAGATATAAATAAACAGGTTGTCGTTGTGTACAGTCAACACCCAATATAGTGGAGCATTGTTGAACAAGTTCTGACCAACTAATGAAATAAGGCTTGACCAATATGGAGCTATGTAAACGCAGGCCATTTCCATCGCGATCGTTACAGTGTATAATAATATGAGCCGTTCAGAGCAGAAGAGGTGTAAGTCAAAATTGGGTAATGAGTAGACAGTGGATGCGGGATGACTTAAGGAAAAGTGAAGTTGTTTCGTATCGGAGTATATGGCACGTGCCGCACCGTCCGTCTTTTGTGTACCTGGCGAGTACAGCAGCGTACAAGTATTTAGTATGCGTTGAATATGTTGTGCTGATCCACTCATAATGGCAAAACGTTAAATTCGCTCAGAGATACGAAATGCAATTAAGAAGTATAAGAGTGACTTTTTATGTATTAACGAAGACAATATCGTGTGTAATGTATGTAAAATTGAAATAAAAACCAGAACAACTCAGGCTATAGAGAAACACTGCAACAGTACATCGCACAGGAAATGCGTTGAAATGAAATCTGAGGAACCATCTACATCATCATCATCATCATCATCATCATCATCATCATCATTTAGTTGTGCGGGTCTTACGACACGTGCAACATGATGCTCAGTGCAAATATTCCTCTAAAGAAATTGAGTGATCCCCATTTTAGAGGTTTCCTTCAGAAATTCTCTCGATACAAAAACTGTTTAAGCGATAGGCGAAGACGATTCAGCTTTTACAACTTACGAAAATATATATTCGTTTACTACAACGCTGGTAATTGAATCATCAATCAATGATGACGAGGACTGAACTTGCAAGGTATGTACTACAGTACGTTATTTTTCTTTTCCTTCTGACTGTACGGAGATACAGTAGCATGTTGACGTCGTCTGTTTACGTTTAAAACCTGTTCAGCCAATGGCCTGAATGAAACAATGTAACATATAGTAAATGTGCACCTACATTCAACGATAAGTCATCCCGCATCCACTGTCTAGTAATGAGGTTTAAAGTAAAAATCCTGTAAAAAGAATGGTGAGAAAGTAAAAGAACATAGCACGATAGAAGAAGAATAAGCTTAAAAAAATTCAAACGGCAAAAGATTACAGCAGAAAAAAGAAAAGAACTATTCCTGAATAACGATACAAAAACAATCTGACATTTTTAACTACAGTATTTCTTTTTGCCCCATTGTACACCTCCGTCTAATGCTAATGATATTGTATTTATCTTTCGCTGTGCCATGCTTTTAGTGGATGCAGGCAACACAAACACAACAGGAGCTACATAAATTGGCATTAAGAGTGTTCATTATACAGGCTTTGCACTATTTCTCTCGTAGAACAAGTTTATGTTCCATGCGAGAAATTTTAATTTCAAGCTCCGCGTTTCCAAATGGAAGCAATCCTACCCGCGCGGTAGCAATATGAAAATACCTAGGTATATTGTACATCTGCAGTTTTACCACCCTTGACAAACAGTAACCAGATAACTGAAATCCCATACGAAGCAATAACAAGGTTCACTTAGTACTAATGAAATTACTTGTCAGGTAACACAACAAAGCGTTCCAATTAAGGCTGAGGAATACATGAAAGGGAACTCGTACTAAATCACATTAACTAGAAATCGAAATCGGTTCGCTTTTATTCCCCTTTTATTCCAGCAAATACATGAGAGGACTATTGGTCGTTTCTGAGAGTTTAAGTGTTTTTAATTCAATGTCTTAAAATATCTTCCACTTAAATAATATTAAGAGTAAGGATGAGAAAGAGAGAGAGAGAAATAACTTGTCCGGCCTTAATTAAGGATGACCACGAGGATCCGGAAATTAATAGCAAATAAATATAATTAATTAAATATGAATATTGTTATAAAAATAAAATGTAATAATTAAGCACCACTGATTATTATCAACAGTAATCTCACTAGAGCTTTTGATTTATCTAGAGAAAATCAAAACTCGAGTGGGATTTAATTGACTATTACACGATTAGAAGAAAGTATATAAAAGATTAGAAGTAACGAAGTACTCCAATACAATAAAATATTAATTGACTTACGAAAATACAAAACTGTCTTCAAATTTGTATCATCTCAACATTATAAATATTACGCTAGTAGATGGCAGTAGTGTGTTATGATTAGCTTATCAGTTGTGCCAACTATGGAATCTTTATTGAACTCTGTGGACGGTTACTAGTCAAGAAGGCTTTGTTGATTCAGTTTCATTTTTATTAAAACATATGCATTCCACTTCAATCATCCGGATCCCAATAATCAACGTCACTTGACAGATGATTTTCAATAAATCTTAATATTAAACAATCTCTGATACGTGACTATCCATAATATCATATAGCAGAAGCTATAACATAACCTAACTAATATAAACAACTGTCAGAAAAGTTTTAATTGGGGATGATGAAATAAACAAGAAACATTTTAATTAAAGATGATGAAATAAAAAATAAACATGAATAATTTTAAAAGAAACAATTATTGAAAGTAGGTACAATTTTCAAATTTGAATGTTTTAGTGGTTGGTGGTTCAGTTGATGTTATATTGGACGTATGCGTAAAAGAAGTGAACTCGTTGATGTACATTGTGTATTCCTCAACTTATTCAGGATTTCCGAATGGTGCTCTTCATTTATTTGTAAATAGGGTTTCAGGGAAGATGCATACCTATGAATTCTTGTTCTTGAATGCCAATGCGAGTCATATTTGAAACTACTGTGCATCGACTGGAGTGGTTTGTAATTTTCTGTTTTTTGACGTCCAGGCCAGTGCAGTTTGAAATGTTGGCAAACAAAGAAACAAATGCTAGGGTAGTGATAAAAATAAACAAATGCTAGGGACGCGATAAAATTAAACAAATGCTAGGGACGCGTTAAAATTGTGCGATAAGCAGCCATGATTGTTTGAAAGACGTCCTTTCGTACCGTTTTATTGGTCAAAAGTAGCGTGACGTAAAAGTGTAATAGTCAATTATAAAATCAAATCTTAGAAGAAGACTATACAATTGAGGACCGTTTTCTGCAAAATTTCCTAACTGCAAAATTTGCGAAATTGAGATTTTGATGGATTCGTTATCATAAGGCAGGCCTCTACATGATGTTCAAGGCGTCTTAGTAATATTGGGTTATTTCTCTTCATTGTAGTGTGTCGAAGTGTGATCGTTTTTTCAAAACTTGCTTTCTGCTATAAGTGAGAGTTACAGCAAAACTTGCTTACTATAGTTAAATACGTAAAATAGTACATTATTTACGTAAAATAGTCTATTATTTTGTTTTATTGAGGAATTACTTGTCAATAAGTTCATTACGCACTATATATTTAACTTTATTTCAATCGGTAATTATGTATGGAAGTATAGGATGGGGTAGCTCATTTAAATCCAATTTTAATTCACTTTATTTATTACAGAAGAAAATAATTAAAATATGTCTTCATAAACCTATTAATTTTCCACCTCAAAATTTGTTTTTAGACTTTACTATACTTAACGTAAGACAAATTTATTATATTGTATTAATAAAATTCGTGCATAAAAATCGAAATAATTTTGAATTGTATTCTCATAGTTATGAAACAAAAGGTATAAATTCTTTAAGATTGTTTGAACCAAAATGCAACACTGTTACAGTATTTAATCATAGTAGTAATTTAGGCCCAAGAATATATAACAAATTTATATTTAAATATCCTAATCTTGTCAATTCTAATAGTTCTAGCATTCAATTTAAAAAGTTATGTATGGATTTTATAAAAATTGAAAAATTGTAAATTTAAATGTATATACTATAATTGCACAGTAGACATAAGACAAATTGTATTGTATAATTATTAATTTCAATTCAGGAATCCGCCCCTGAGCACGAGTTCTACTCTTTCAGGGGCGAGCTAAAGTTTTTTCTGTATATATTATATTTATGTCACAATTATTAGCAAAATAATAAATAAATGGATAAATAAATAAATAGTGTTTCGTCTCACCTGTAAAATTTAGTTTTTTCAGTTAGCAAGTTTTGCAAAACGGTCCTCAATTATACTTAGTCTATAAATAAAAGATTTTACTTAAAATTAGCATTTCCTTAATTAAGACCTTCTGAGTGGTATAAATGAAATTGTATAATCTGCAGGAAATCTTTAAGAATTTGCGAGACGATTTGTTGAATTTCAAAAGATGATATTGATAATTGTTTTAAAAAATTATATGTAAATTTTGATAAACAACTCCTAGCACCAAAAAATAAACCTGTCACTGACCAATTGAAGAGAGAGATGTTATACTTGGCACTAAGGTAGGGAATACAAGGTTCATAAATGACCCTCTTTTCTTGATCAACCTGATGAGCTTGGTTTAGATGTCTCTCCATGCGTATAGTTGGATCTATGATAATAGCCTTTTGTTGTTGCCTGTTTATTGCTATTATATCCGCTCTTCTGTGAGAGTCGTCTTCAGAAATGCAGTGGACCTCTTCATGAACTTCCCAACCCTTGTTCCGAAGAAGACAGGCGATAGCTCCACGGACTCTATTATGCCTGTTGTTACGCAATAACTCTCCTTTCCGACAAAAGCCCAACACGTGGCCAAGAGTTTATTTTAACTGGCAGAGTTAAGGCCATTCGACCTTCTCTTCCACTCAACCATTATGATAGAAAATTAATACATTGCTATGAATACAACATAATTAATACAATACAATACTATACTATACTATACTATACTACACTATACAAAGCAATACCAATACAATACAATATAATACATAATTAATACAATACAATGACAATTCTTTTTATCTTCACAACACCAATAAAATAATTATGTAATAATAATAATAATAATAATAATAATAATAATAATAATAGTCATACCTAAATTAAATTAAATTATTAAACTCGATCACAATTGAGGGGCTTAGAACAAAAAGCAGGTAAGTGACATTATTAAAAAAAATTAGGTAAGTGCGTGTTGTGATAGCCCAAAAGGATGTTTCTTTGGGATAAAATCAGGTAAGTGATCACACTGTGCAGTGCTGCTATATGGGCATCATTTCACCAAACTAGTGTATAATATTCCATTGCATGTAGAACTTTAACTGTAATTTTCTCAAAACTATGTTTCCGTCACTTACCTGCTTTTTGTTCTAAGCCCCTCAATTATAACTTCAATTTGACTGCGCCCGTAAAAAATCGTTTAGCCTTTTCTTGAAAGTGGTTATTGTCTGGCAGCCCCTAATCTTCTGAGGTAGAGAATTCCATTCACGGGGGACTGAGACAGCAAAAGAGGGTGAATAGTGGGATGTTCTATGGGCAGGGATTGCTAGGATTTGGCTCTCCTGTGACCTGGTGTTTAGATTGTAATTGGATAAGGATAGTAGCATTAAAACAGAGGTACTCACGAAATTAGCTTAATAATGTCCCCATCTATAATTTATTTAATTTTCGCTACGTGGTACAATGCTTTTGCTTTCAATTCGTTTTCATGTACAGTGGAATACAATACCTTCTGTTCAGATATTACGAACATTTTTAACATTTTAAATTCTTATATCCTTGAATGAGGACTTCTGGATGCTCGTTATCAGAATCTAAATGCACGCTATTGTAATGTATATCACGACAAAAACGTTTATAACTCATTATTACATCTAGACATAGGCTAATGGAGATTTATAATCTACCGCTACGAATCCTGCTAACTGGATACTTTCAGCTGGATGGTGTTCCACCTCGCTTGCTCGGAATGTCAAGGAGATGGATTGGCAGAGGAGGATCTCTACAACGGCCAGCACGTTCGCCAGTTCTTACGCCTTGTGATTTTTGGCTGCGGGATATGGTAAAAAAACGTGTTTATGTTACCAAGCCACGAGATATTCAGTATTATCTTAAAGAGAATTACAGATATCAGGCAACAATATCACCATAAATGTGCATCCGGGTTCTGCAGAACACATGGAGAAGATGTTAGAAATGTGTTAAAAATGATGAACAAGTTGAGACTCCATGAAGCAATGTCAGACGTGCCATGTAAGTGCTATTTTTATACACCCCGTAGACCTATACTAAACAATGTAATGTAATGAATTATAACGTTTTGGTGCTATATTACATCTGTGACACGGTGTATATATCAAAAAACTTCCTAAAACAAGGAAAATAGTTTATCTGTGGACGTATAAAAATCTTCGACTCTATTGTTTTGTTAAGTTATTCTTAAATTCAGGAGTCATCATCAACTAACCGGAAGAATCAGCATCATAGACCACAAAATCCTATGGATTAGATCTGAATTAAATAAGGCTCGATACTTGTATTAAAAATATCTAACTAAATTCTTCACACAAACAGAAATCATTCTCTTTGTAATGACAAAACAAAAGTAGTAAATAGTATGTCTTTAAAAATCTGACTTTTTAAAGAATCTGAAACGGAGACCATATTTATAAGAAAGAGAAAATAAGCAAATAAACAAGACAGGAAATGTATACGTACTGAAGGACGATATTGTTTAATTTTAATTGTGAAATAGGATATGAGTAGAAAGGAGTATTGCTAGAATTTTGAGTTAGGTTCCCTCTTCTACACGTCACTCACGTTCAAACAAAGTTTAGTTCAAAGTAGGAAATTCAAAGAGCGAAACTAATTCCCCTTAGCACCTTAAATAGCAGTATGCAGAGGGCTTTGATTAATGACCTTAAACTATGTTGGGTCTGAGAAACAGAGCATGAAAGAACACATCTTACTAAGGTCGATACTCCTACTGCAATAGTTATGTAAGAATAAAAGATGTAAAATAAATGTAAATACTTTTGTGCGAGATCGTGCATATTTGCTTGTTTTCCGCACAGAATCAATACGCGGTAAGTGTGAAATACCACATTCAGTATTCCCAACATAACACATATAACAATTTCCCTCTTCTTACCGCTTAAGCGCGACATTCATTTTACTGCTTTAGGCTTTTAACATATTATTTTTAGAGACGTTTAACATAGTAATAATTATAAATTGGAAACTTACCACTACAATTTCACCTAAATTGCACTGTTAATTATTGTTTTTAAATATTTGCAAAAATTAAGTAAACTCTACAACACCACAGAAGTTACTGCATTTGTAATGCAAGTAACATTAAGGAAGCCGTAAAAAAATCAACAAGATTCCAGATCCCGATGTTATTACTGCAATATGTTATATAAATAATATTGTTAAAATATTAAAATGAAAAATAAATCATTACATAACCTTACCGTTTGTTTTAAGTTCGCATTTATAGACTGGGGAAAAAAAAAGACAGACGTATATCACGGCCTGCTGGAGTATAGTAAACACAGAAAACATTTTATAGCAACAATGTTGAAGAAAGATATTTTGGTTTTCCGAAGTTTCCGTCATTAAACAGAAACCAAGATGGAGATTTCATTGCAACTAATTAGAAATTCGTCTTTCAGGTATGTAATAAACGATCTTCGCACAACATAATGTACGATAAACGAGCGGTATGTTTGTTTTCATGTTCTCGGAAATTAAAAAAGCTCAACTACGTTTCGCTTTTTCAATATTTTCCTCGACCATGAAAACGTCAACATACCGCTCTTGTAACGTATATTACTATTACCTACTGACTTTTAAGGAACCCGGAGGTTCATTGCCGCCCTCATATAAGCCCATCATCGGTCCCTATCCTGAGCAAGATTAATCCAGTCTATATCATCATATCCTACCTCTCTCAAATCCATTTTAATATTATCTTCCCATCTACGTCTCGGCCTCCCCAAAGGTCTTTTTCTCTCCGGCCTCCCAGCTAACACTCTATATGCATTTCTGGATTCGCTCATACGTGCTACATGCCTTGCCCATCTCAAACGTCTGGATTTAATGTTCCTAATTATGTCAGGTGAAGAATACAATGCATTCAGTTCTGTGTTGTGTAACTTTCTCCATTCTCCTGTAACTTCATCCCTCTTAGCCCCAAATATTTTCCTAAGAACCTTATTCTCAAACACCCTTAACCTATGATCCTCTCTCAAAGTGAGAGTCCAAGTTTCACAACCATACAGAACAACCGGTAATATAACTGTTTTATAAATTCCAACTTTCAGGTTTTTTTTATAACAGACTGGATGATAAAAGCTTCTCAACCGAATAATAACAGGCATTTCCCATATTTATTCTGTGTTTAATTTCCTCCCGAGTATCATTTTGCACATATAAATACTTTGCATATAATAAATAATTATTCTAGGCAGACTTGCTCTGTTACACAAGCTTATATTTTCCATCACCCGTCGTCTCGTTCTGCTAACAACTAGGGGCCGTATTCATAGACATTTTTAGCGCGGGCTTCCGGTGGATGATCAGCGTTTTTCGTATTCACAAACCAGTGTTAGAGATAGGATATGATTTGAATTCTGTACTAGTAACCAGTGGATAGCCGGGGCTAGCTTAGTATGCTCGTAGCGCGTGCTGCGAAATGTCTATGAATAGCACCCTAGGAGCATAACAAATATGGAAATTATCTCTGTGTTGAATACTGCCCTACAGCGAATTATTATGAAGTTTCTCAGAGTAGAAAGATCCGGTGGTACTGAAATTAAAGAGGAGTTCTAGCCCAGTTTCACGAAAACTGTCTCGTTTGGTACACTTCGAGTGGAGAAAATTATTTAAAGATAGGCGCATTATAATTTCTAATATATCAAGTATCCATAGCTATGGTCGACCTGGTTGGCGAGTTGGTATATCGCTGGCCTTCTATGCCCAAGGTTGCGGGTTCGATCCCGGGCTAGGTCGATGGCATTTAAATGTGCTTAAATGCGACAGGTTCATGTCAGTAGATTTACTGGCTTGTAAAAGAACTCCTGCGGGACAAAATTCCGGCACATCCGGCGACGCTGATATAACCTCTGCAGTTGTGAGCGTCGTTAAATAAAACATAACATTTCCATAACTATGGACTAACTGATCATGGAGCGGGAGGGCCCAACTTCAAATTCTTGTTGGAAGAAGTTACCTGGTTGACGTTTTATTCGGGGTTTCCCTTCAACCCATTAAACAAATGCAGGGTAATTTTCTGCGCTGGACTCTGGATTACTTTCGCTGGTATTATTATCTTCAGTTCACTAAGACAGTAGACAACCATCGCAGTTGATAAAGCGTCGTAAAATAGACCAATTAAAAATAAAGAAAATGTCACAAGCTGCTTGTCCTGCGACTTCTGACAATGAAAAAAATATTCAACACTTTAGGAAAATCCTACTGAAGATTAAGTGTCTGTTGATTGTCCAAAAAATTAAATATCAGTAGTGAGAAAATTATTCTCACTAAATTATGCAGTTTTGGAACTTGTGTGCGAGATTAGTGCCCAGAGATCTGACTAATGAAATCAAATCAAGATTAATTGAATTTTGTTCCCAACTCCAGCGCTACAACCAAGGTTACAAGTTCCTGTATAGAATTTTCACAACCAATGAGACTCGGTTAAGGAATTACACTCCTGAAACTAAGATTACTATCAAGGAATGAAAGCATTCACTAATAAGCGTTAAGTTAAAGGAAAAGTAACAGAAAAATAATGACTATAAGGTTTTAGAAACGTGAAAGTATCCCATTAGTAATCGATTTTCTCTTAGATGAATAAGCAATGATCATGGAGCATATTATAGTGTTATATTTAGAAAGAGAGTTAAAGAAGCCATAAGGTTCAAATGCTGTGGAAAATTGTCTATAAACATCATCGTCATTTATGATAACACCCTTCCTCACAGCGCAAAAATACCTTGGTGAAATTTGTAGTGATGTGTTGCCATATTATTATCGTCATACATCCCACCGGGTTTATTCTCATTCGACCATAAGCTGTTCGGAGCGCTGAAGAAAGACTTAAAAGTCAAAATATTTCTAAGGAATGATCGTTGATTAAAATATACGTATGGAAATGGCATCATAGCCAACCAAAGATATTCTTTCAAGAAGTAATACAGCAGCTCCTTTTGCCGTTGGTAGAAGTGTATCGACAAGCCGTGAAACTATATTGAATAAATTAGGGTTTGAATTTATGTATTATGTAATGTTCACAATCAAATCAAAAGGTACAAAAAAGAACTTAAGAAGACTGGTGTAAATAGCAAAGCTTTAAGAAAGTGCAGAATGTTGCAGATGAAATTTAATGAAGTAGAAATTATTATTATTATCATTATTATTATTATTATTATTATTATTATTATTATTATTATCCTTTAAATTATTGTTATTGTTACTATTATCTGATTGTTAGCATTATTATCAATGTACCCAAGCATTGTAAATTATCTAATTATCCTTCTAATAATTATTCTTACTGCTTGTAAAATTTATGTATTTTGTAGTAGATTGTGTGGCTCTGCCACCTACCATAGGATAAATTAGGGTCTGTTGGACAGTCGGGCATGTTGGACACTTTGTACTTTAACGTGTTACCTCGCCACTTGTGGGCACCACACTCTGCCACTTCCGTCATTGACTTCTAGCAGAATGTGGTGCCCACAAGTGGCGAGGTAACACGTTAAAGTACAAAGTGTCCAACATGCCCGACTGTCCAACAGACCCTAATTTACCCTACGCCAATTCGTGGTTAATAATATATATATATAATACAATACAATAAATACAAATTAATTCCGGATCGAATTTGAAACTTTTGAGTATAATTAACACACTCTCGAATGAATTTAAAATAATGTCATGATATTACAAACAATTTTCGGCAAACTCTGAAACTATCGTTTATCACAACTAATAATTAAATAAGTTAATGGTTTCTCAACAGAATAGACTGAGACTGAATAAGGGGCAAAGACTGTGAAATCTATGATGTAAAAATTGGTTATGATGTAAGTTTTTAAAATTGTGGACCTGTTATTTCAAAGTCTCAACTATTTCCATATTTGAAAAGGAATGTTGGACTAGGAATTTTCATTAACTTCCAATCATGCATAGCATGCAACTTAAAAACACATTTATTTTCAAAAAGACATATGACTCGGTTAAGAGAAACGTTTTATATAATATTCTTAGTGAATTTGATATTCCCAAGAAAATAATTCGATTAATTAAAATGTGTATCAGTGAAACGTACAGCAGAGTCCGTAGAGGCAAGTTTTTGTCGAGAAAGTCGGCGATTAAAATAGGCACAGATTCACGACAGATGAATCTGAAACGAATATCGTTTTGCCATCTATGGAGAATTAAAGAAAGTAACGCAGTAACCAAGTAACCCATACTCCATCTATGAATGGCCTTGGTTTACAGGTCTGATTACATAGCGTATATGATAAAAGAAATTATGTTCGACTGACATTTTAGATAAACTTAAAATGCATTTGATTTAGTACATATTAAAAATAATAATAATCGATCGTTCAGTTATTGATTAAAATAACCGGTTATCAGGTTAAACAGACAAGGAAAAATAATCGGCATGCCTAATTAACCGATTAACATAATTAAAATAAGCGGTTATTTTTGCCCATCCCTATAGTAAAGTTTAATGATCTATGAAAGAACAAGACATAGTCTCTAAATGAACTCTTCTTACCGACAATTTATTTATTTATTTATTTATTTATTTATTTATTTATTTATTTATTTATTTATTTAGTTATTTATTTATTTACTTACTTGTTTCTGTCCACACATGTGGAGTAACGGTCTGCGCGTCTGGCCGCGGAACCAGGTGGCCCAGGTTCGATTCCCGGTCGGGGCAAGTTACTTGGTTGAGGTTTTTTCCGGGGTTCTCCCTCAACCCAAGATGAGCAAATGCTGGGTAACTTTCGGTGCTGGACCCCGGACTCATTTCCCCGGCATTATCACCTTCATCTCATTCAGACGCTAAATAACCTAAGCTGTTGATAAAGCGTCATAAAATAACCTAATAAAGAAATTAATTATTTGTTTGTTATTCATTTATTTATTTATTTACTTATTTATTTATTTACTTGCTTGTTTATTCATTCATTCATTTATTTATTTACTTGTTTGTTTATTTATTTATTTACTTATTTATTTATTTACTTGTTTGTTTATTCATTCATTCATTTATTTATTTACTTATTTATTTATTTATTTACTTGTTTGTTTATTCATTCATTCATTCATTTATTTACTTATTTATTTATTTATTTATTTATTTATTTATTTATTTATTTACTTGTTTGTTCATTTATTTATTTATTTATTTACTTGTTTATTTATTTATTTATGTATTTATTTATTTATTTATTTACTTGTTTGTTTATTCATTCATTTACTCATTTATTCTTTTATTTATTTATTTACTTATTTATTTATTTATTTTTATTTACTTGTTCATTCATTCATTCATGTATTTATTTATTTACTTGTTTATTTATTTATTTATTTATTTATTTACTTATTTATTTAATTATTTATTTATCTATTTTTATTTACTTGTTCATTCATTTGTTTATTTATTTATTTATTTATTTATTTATTTATTTATTTATTTATTTATATCTATAACAGAGCAAAGCCCCAATTACAATACACAGTACAAATAATGATCTGTTCGAAACATAACGAATGACAATCGAAAATTGCTAATGACGTCATATTTCCTCACGTCCCGATTGTCTCAACCGTTTCTCCCATCACGAACTCTCAAGTATGTAAACCACCGCAAAAATGTGCGGTTTTTATCCATTACGCTTGCCTTACTCTTGAGAATGTAGCATAGCCCACTCTAATTTAAAACTTTACCCAGGCAGGCGCCGCGTTCTGCAAATGTCTTCTCTGTGTCGGTCCCGCATTCTTTCAAGTTTGCATTGCACAGTTTCTGGCAACACTTGGGTGTAATTTAACATTGGTTATTCAATGGTGAAATTGCTTGCAACCGGCTGGTCACAGTAGATACGCTGCGATACAACTTCAGTTCCAGGGAACGGAAATTGAGTTACTCCTTGTTCAGAACTCTTCCGGTATAACTTCCAGCCAGCCTCTTTTGTGTTTTCTTTTCGCTATCTCATATACGTTATCTTTTATTTTCATAGAGAATATTGCGGTTATGTAGAGACAATGAAGTTATGAAGAACCTTCAAAGAAACACTGCAAGAAGCACAGATTGGAACCAATTCCACAGCTGAGATATAACACAGACAGCGGCCCATAGGGAATGAAATCGATTTATACCACACGACCGGCTTACCTACATATCAAGTGCACTTGAGTTCGATCCCCATAGCCAGTCGCATTTGCTGATCTAGTGGTTACTGTGCTTGTACTTGAATCCGAGGTTAGGGGTTCATACTCGGCAGAGAACGACGGGTTTTAAAGGGCGATAAAATTCTTATCACGGCTTCATTCGGGAGGAAACTAAAGCTGTGGTTTCCATGTCGTAGATTTATGTTACGGGAGGAAATTAAACACAGAATAAATATGGGAAATGCCTGTTATTATTTGGTTGAGAAGCTTTTATCATCCAGTCTGCTGTCAAAAAATCTGAAAGTTAGAATAATTTATAAAACAGTTATATTACCGGTTGTTCTTTATGGTTTTGAAACTTGGACTCTCACTTTGAGTGAGGAACATAGGTTAAGGGTGTTTGAGAATAAGGTGCTTAGGAAAATATTTGGGGCTAAGAGGGATGAAGTTACAGGAAAATGGAGAAAGTTACACAACACAGAACTGCACGCATTGTATTCTTCACCTGACATAATTAGGAACATGAATTCCAGACGTTTCAGATGGGCAGGGCATGTAGCATGTATGGGCGAATCCAGAAATGCATATAGAGTGTTAGTTGGAAGGTCGGAGGGAAAAAGACCTTTGGGGAGGCCGAGATGGATTTGAGGGAGGTGGGATATGATGATAGAGACTGGATTAATCTTGCTCAGGTTAGGGACCAATGGCAGACTTATGAACCTCCGGGTTCCTTAAAAGCCAGTAACTAAGTAAGATTTATGTTACGAAAAATTCTTGTTCCTGAGCGAGAGCTTCAGGCAAAATGTGTCAATAATTTCTCGCCCATGTGGAATTTCGACTCTGATCGACGGTTAAAAGCATCTTAAATAAAATATTTCGACTAATACCACAGTTTACTATATACAGTCACGAAGCTTGAGTTGTGAGGGTGCCAGAAACAATAGACTGTGCGGGTACTATTTCGCATTGTCTGTAATGAGGCGATATTAGCGATCCTAGTGATGAGCAACTATCTATAGGTGCATATTTACTACGTATTGAGCTTCGTGACTGTATATACTAGACTGTGCTAATACCTAGTGCTACTGCTCCGTGCTGCAACTTCGTCGTTAAATTGACTTCTTCAGAATAAATATTTTCATATTCCACATGGATTTCGTTCAATTCTGATTACAAATATGTTTAAAAATGTTTTTTAAATTAAAGCCGTAAGGTATGTGGCATTTAAAGAGCTGTCAAAATTATTTGTTTATCAAAATATTATAGATTTATTAATTTGTCCTACAGAATAATATCTGTAATATTGACAATTAATATTTGAGGAGAAAAATTCGCGTCAATATTACAGATATTATTCTGTAGGACAAATTAATAAATCTATAATATTCTCATACCTGCAGTGCATATGTCTGTACAGTTTACTGTGCACTTAACTGCGGAATCCCGGCCAAACAAGTCACTCAGCTGAGTGCGCTTCTAATATAATGACAGTTGACATTGGACATATACGTCAACATGTATGCCTAACTGTCGACCTGGTTGGCGAGTTGGTATAGCGCTGACCTTCTATGCCCAAGGTTGCAGGTTCGATCCCGGGCCAGGCCGATGGCATTTAAGTGTGCTTAAATGCGACAGGCTCATTTCAGTAGATTTACTGGCATGTAAAAGAACTCCTGCGGGACAAAATTCCGGCAAATCCGGCGACGCTGATATAACCTCTGCAGTTGCGAGCGTCGTTAAATAAAACATAACTTTAAACTTTATATCCTTAACTTGGAGTCAGGCCACAAAGGGAAGCATTGAAGGAGGACGGTTCGATCCGGTGCTTTGGATTGAATTCGGCGTAGCTCAGTGGTCAGAGCGCTTGGTACGTAGAACCAAGGACCCGGGTTCGATCCCCGGCGCCGGGGCGAATTTTTCTCCTCAAATATTACAGAATTTTATTTCACAAATTTCTGATTACAAATCTAGTAACTTTTTTTTCTAAAGTTGGCTCCTGAAGTCACTAGATGAATGTCGCGGAGGAGAATTTTAATAGGTATTTATTATATAAATGTCCCGCGCCATAGCGTCGTGGTCTAAGGCATCTGCGTAGGACTCGCGTTAGGGAATGCGCGCTGGTTTGAGTCCTTATGGGGGAAGAAATTTTCTCAGGAAATTTCGGCCAGTGTATGGGACCGGTGCCCATCCAGCATCGTGATGCACTTGGGTAGCTAGGATAGGTAGCGAAATCCGATTGCGAATGCCAGCTATAACGGCTGGGGGGATCATCGTGCTAACCACACGATATCTCCATTCTGGTTGAATGATCGTCCACCTCTGCTTCGGCATGGGGGCGTGAGGCCAGCAGCCGGCTCTTCGGTCTAGGCCCTTTACGGGCTGTAGCGTCACGGATTATTATTATTATTATTATTATTATTATTATTATTATTATTATTATTATTATTATTATTTATTACATAAATATTCACTTTTCTTTCAAAAACATTTTACGTAAGTTTATTTTTCTTGATTCAACACTAACTTTTTATGCCAAATATTAATTAAGCTGGATGAAATTTTTACTGCAAGTATTTATGAGGTAGCTACATGTTTCTATGCATCTATTTTGTAGGAAATGCTGCTAGTTTATTTGATTAGTACATATTTTTTCATGAATGAGAAAAAAACATATTCAAACTTCAAAAACATTTTGAAAGTTAATAAATGGGTATTTGATAATATGAATGCTTGGAAATGTTTCTCTATATCTTGTGAATATAAAAAAAGGAAGCTTAAAATTTGAGATCTTATACTAAAAACTTGGGTTTGAAAATCTTTCTAAAAATATAAAAAAAAAATACAGTGAAACCTCTCATTTACGGACATCGAAGGGACGTAACAATCTGTCCGCATCCGGTAGGTGTCCTTTATTGGGAGGGAGGCTCCCCAATCTAACAGTAACTTTATAATATGCATTATGTACCCCTTCACGCTTTAAATGAAATGTATTTCTGTACTTTAATTCTAAATACAGTCTACTGTACTACAGTAAATTCTTTGGAACTTTGAACTACAGTAGATAAGTCCGAAAAAGGAAAATACATACAGTACTGTGCCATGCAATTTTATTCTATGTCTACAGGTATGCAGTGCTATGATTTACAGTTTTCAACTTAATCTTTACTTTCAGGTGCCATGTCTCTCGAAACAGAACAACTGATTGAAGTGAAGAGAATAATCCTACTAACTCTATCGTGTGTTGAATATAATTTCACGATCGCGGAAACCTTGGACTAATCAGACAGGTTAAATTTTATGATTTTATTTATCCACCCGGTTCCAGCTAACAAGGGTTAGCCATCTGGGCTACTGTCTACGAGACCCTTATTGTCTTCTTTCATTTTAAGGAATTTCTGTACAGTTCTCAAAACTAAATTTTCCATTTTTACAACACATTAGGTCTTGAAATCCAAGCTCTGTCCGCAGTCAGAAGGTAAAGCAAGCTTTAGGACTGTGAATCAGCTGTCCGTGTCCGTGTCTGAGAGTGTCCGTAAACGAGAGTTAAATTTATCATTATTTCTATATTATTTCAGTTGGGACATAAAAATCTGCCCGTATATGAGCAGTGTCCGTATCTTGGAGGTGTCCATAAGGAGAGGTTTCACTGTAAATATAAAAATCAAAAACCAAAAACATTTCGGAGTTCAAAATTTGGATTTTGTTAGTCCTTTACATAGTAAACATGCTCTCAAAATTTGGTTGAAAAAAAAATGATTAAGAAAAAATGTCAATTTTTAGTGGAGTGTTCCCTTAAGATATGATTCAAAATACCATAAAACGTTGTACAATACACGACCGTTATTAAAACACATTTTGTATTCTAGAAAGGAATGTAACTAACAACATGAAAAATTAAATTATTTCGGAAAGAACAAGATGTTTAATGAGAAAGTATGCGTCGCTTTCGTAACCCTTGTCTTCTTCAGTTTCGATAAATTGAATTTGCGTGCAATTAGCATGGTATTGTTTATTTGTCTTCTTTTTCACGAAATATACAGTGTTACTATAAATATCTTTCCGATTACAAACTTGAATAACTATCGTTAGGTGACACTTAGAAACATGATATTGGTATCAATGGAAAGAGAAATTCAAATATGTTTTGTTATGTTGGTGGACCTGTCGCATATTTAATTTCGTTGCTAGGAAACGACATAACAGAAAAATAGCTGCAAACGAACACAGGAGGGCATTTTGTGTGCTAGATTTCCACATATCACAGTCTGTTGTAAGTGTATAACGCAATTTTAGAAGAAAATTTGGTGTTGATCCACCCAGTGGGCCCAAGCATCCGTAAGAGGTACGCTGACTTCAAAACGAGGGGATGCATCTGTAAGCGGAAGTCAACCGGTTGTCCATCAGTAAGTGAGGCAAATGTGGAGCGTGTAAGAGAGATTTTCACACGAAGTCCACAGAAATTCACCGTAAAAGCCAGTAGAGAATTAAATATCCCCCAACAAACTGTGTGGAAGATTTTACGGAAACGTTTGAAGTTCTATCCATATCGTCTGCAATTGCTGCAGGCCCTGAAACCAACGACAAAGCCAAGCGACAGTCTTTCTGTGATGAGAAGCACCACCCCATTACCACTTAGATATCAGAAACGAACTGAATACACGACGGAGATGGATTGGACGTGCTGGTCGTGAAGATTTAGAATGTTTGCATTGGCCTCCACGTTCCCCCGACCTCACTCCTTGTGATTTTTTTCTGTGGGGTTTTATAAAACAACAAGTGTATCAGCCACCATTACCATCTACCATTGAGGATCTTATTGTCCGCATCGCAGAGGCCAGTGCACTGGTGGATGGTCCAATGCTACAACGTGTATGGCAGGAAATTGACTACAGACTTGATGTGTGTCGTGTAACACAAGGAGCTCACATTGATCGCATGTGACTTACGATTGTGAACCAAATGTTTCTCTTTCTGTTTCATGTTTTCCAGTGAAAAAATTAAAAATTGGAGTTTCTGTTTCTGTTGATACCAATTTCATGTTTTCTAATTTTTTCTGATTTAAGAGTAGTACATGTGATTTAACCGAATGGATAACAAAAATTATTTGAGTTTCTCTTTCCATTGATACTAATATCATGTTTCTAAGTGTCTCCTAACGATAGTTACTGAAGTTTCTGATCGGAAAGATCATTTATAGTGACACTGTATTATGAATAGTCAGATGATGCTCCCTTTCATGTATTATTTGGAGAGTCCTCTTTCACGTCAACAGGCATACCTAGACCCCTCCTTCTCTCTCTCTCTCTCGGGCTACTTAACATACTGTATTTATCTCGGGTTCAGAATCGCGGTGGAGAGCTTTACGACGCCAGGAAGCGCCGTTAGCGGTTATCTCAATTCCCTGCTGGCCGTTAACTTATTGATGCAAAGGCTTGTTACTGCGCAGGACATCTGGTTCACGGGAAATGTCGGGGAAATCGTTCTGCGATAACAATATCGAAGACATTAATGAAGTTGGAGGGCTTTAATGAACAAAGCCTCGGACAATAGGATCGAATGCACGACAATAAACGACTTTTTAAACATAGTTCCTCTGATTCTTATGTATAACATTAACAAAATTGAGAAGTAGGCCTATACTCCAATGTTTTAACAATTTGATGCAGGTAATAGAATATTCCGTGGCGTCGTGGTCTAAGGCATCCTGCCTGCGACTCGCGTTACGGAATGCGCGCTGGTTCGAGTCCTCATGGGGGAAGAAATTTTCTTATGAAATTTCGGCGAGTGTATGGGACCGGTGTCCACCCAGCATCGTGATGCACTTGGGGAGCTACGATAGTTAGCGAAATCCGGTTACGCAAACCAGCTATAACGGCTGGGGGCTCATCGTGCTAATCACACGATACCTCCATTCTGGTTGGATGATCGTCCACCTCTGCTTCGGCAAGTGGCCGTGTGGCCAGCAGCCGTCTGATCGGTCTAGGCCCTTCGTGGACTGTAGCGCTACGGATTATTAATATAATATTATAAACTCGAATTCATTCATAGTTTTCTGCCCAAGAGCAGTCTTTCACTGCAAACCCAGCATCCTCCAATCTTTCCTATTTTCTGTCTTCATCTTACAAACAAACATTCACATGAGGGCAGATGAAGAAGTTAACCTTTTTTTCTCCCACTATGTTAAAAATGTCAAAACAAGCGCTTACACAAATTTTGGCCACTCGTATGCAATTACGAAGGCCGTAAAAAAATAAGTTTCTCCGGTAATTTCTTTGCACTGCAATTATTGATTTCGTCTCTGCACACCAGAAAACAGTTTTTGCGCGTTGCTGCGGAGTCGCCATTTTGTTTTAATGCCATTGTTGCCCAACATGTGACAGATGAATTACTTCAAACAAATGAAATAACAATTCTTTGAGACGGCCTCTGTGGTGTAGGGGTCAGCATACTGGTCTCTCACGCAGAGGGCCCGGGTTCGATTCCCGGTGGGGTTGAATTTCCTGGTTGAGGTTTTTTAGGGTTTTTTCTCAACTGTAAGGCAAATGTCAGGAAATTCGGGCCACAACATCCCTGAATATCACCGGCCTCATTCATCCCCGAAATCATATTCATAACAAATCAGTAATACATATACAGTCGCCATCTAGTTCACAAAAATAGAACCAGTCTCAACCATAGTACACAGGCCTTCGGATATCAACCAAAGATTAACTCGCGATATGACCAAAGCGAGTATAAATAACAGCGAGGAAAAAAAAAATTATTTGAGTTTTACTTCCTTTTAATAACAGTCTCACTTCATAATTCCGAATACTTTATTAGCAATTATTAATTAAAATGTGGGAGGTTTGAAAGGGACACGGTGTATTTGTTGTAAAATTTTAATTTAAAACACCGGTACAACTTCAACACGGGTACTGGTCTGAATGTAATGTTTAAGCCTATATTACAATAATCGTTGTTATAAAATTTAACTTAAACCACCGGTACTACTATAATACAGGTACTGGTCTTGTGTACAAGTGTACTTTCCAACAAATGCTTTTAATTGATTGTCCTGAACTTTGTTGAAAGGAATGTTGGTATGCGCTACCATTTCATACAGATCTCTGCTACATTCGTCCGTGGGCATTGAATTACTAGTTGAAGATAGATCGTCAGGCTCACATCTTTCTAGCAATTTCGAATGATATGCCTAGGCCAATATGTTTTTTTTTTTATTACAATACTGCTGTAAATACCATCTTTCAGAATAGATTATGTCAGTCTTACATAAATTACACACAATTATGTCGCAACTTAGACAGATATACTGTCTTCCAAATTTCTCTATCCACTTCTGTATTATTGAAACTAGTGGATAATACCACTAACATTGCTAAACTGAAGTATACTGTACTTGTTTAGCAGTAAGGGACCTATTTCGAGTGACCCTGTAGTGTGCTTTACTTGTGTTTGTGAGCAGAGTGTCCACTGGAAGACACGTGACGTAATACATATCCTGTGAACACTTATACTCATTCCAGAGTTGTTGCACTATGAAAACCGCCTTTACTTACTTACAAATGGCTTTTAAGGAACCCGCAGGTTCAATGCCGCCCTCACTTAAGCCCGCATCGGTGTCTATCCTGTGCAAGATTAATCCAGTCTCTATCATCATATCCCATCTCCCTCAAATCCATTTTAATATTATCCTCCCATTTACGTCTCGGCTTTTCCAAAGGTCTTTTTCCCTCCGGCCTCCCCACTAACACTCTATATGCATTTCTGAATTCGACCATACGTGCTACATGCCCTGCCCATCTCAGACCTCTAGATTTAATGTTCCTAATTATGTCAGATGAAGAATACAATGCGTGCAGTTCTGCGTTGTGTAACTTTCTCCATTCTCCTATAACTTCATCCCTCTTAGAGCCAAATATTTTTCTAAGAACCTTATTCTCAAACACCCTTAATCTCTGTTCCTCTATCAAAGTGAGAATCCAAGTTTCACAACCATATAGAACAAGCGGTAATATAACTGTTTAATAAATTCTAACTTTCAGATTTTTTGACAGCAGACTCGATGACAAAACCTTCTCAACCGAATAATAACAGGCATTTCCCATTATTTATTCTGCGTTTAATTTCCTCCCGATTATCATTTACATTTGTTACTATTGCTCCAAGATATTTGAATTTATCCATTTCTTCGAAGGATAAATCTACAATTTTTATATTTCGATTTCGTACTATATTCTTGTCACAAAGTCCACACCTGTGGAGTAACGGTCAGCGCGTCTGGCTGCGAAACCAGGTAGCCCGGGTTCGAATCCCGGTCGGGGCAAGTTACCTGGTTGAGGTTTTTTCCGGGGTTTTCCCTCAACCCAAAACGAGCAAATCCCGGGTAACTTTCGGTGCTGGCCCCTGGACTCATTTCACCGGCATTATCACCATATCATTCAGACGCTAAATAACCTAGATGTTGATACAGAGTCGTAAAATAACCCAATAAAATAAATAAAATATTCTTGTCATAAGACATAATCATATACTTTGTCTTTCAGGATTTACTTCCAAATCTATCGCTTTACTTGCTTCAAGTAAAATTTCCATGTTTTCCCCAATCATTTGTGGATTTTCTCCTAACACATTCACGTCATCCGCATAGACAAGAAGCTGTTGTAACACAGTATTTACTCAGTCTATTAGTTATTACCCATATCTTTGGTAGATATATTGATCATATAAAATAGTTTTAGATGTTAAATGACTCTAGGCAATTGGATCAGAGATGGATGTCTATATTACATTGCTTTTCACTGTTCTCTTTTTTTTTAATTTTAGTTGGTTATTTAACGACGCTATATCAACTACTAGGTTATTTAGCGTCGATGAGATTGGTGATAGCGAGATGGTATTTGGCGAGGTGAAGCCGAGGATTCGCCATAGATTACCTTGCATTCGCATTACGGTTGGGGAAAACCTCGGAAAAAACCCAAGCTGGTAATCAGCCCAAGCGGGGATCGAACCCGCGCCCGAACGCAACTTCAGACTGGCAGGCAAGCGCCTTAACCGACTGAGCCACGCCGGTGGCTTCCACTGTTCTCTGTAAGAAGTTTTCAGTTTCGGTTATTACGAAAACTGACTTAGTTAGTAAAACCTCTACATAACAAGTTCGTATAACTGAAAGGTACTTCATATGCACGGAGTTCACTTAGCATTTTTTTTCTACGGCACTCGATGGCGGTCGGCAGTCGACCGCACAGACGTCTTCTCAATCTCCGGAAAGGGAGCAACCGGAACGCAAAGGGCAGGAAGTGAGGTGTCACAGAGCTCTTATGCATATGGCCGCAAGCGGAAATAATCCGAAATGCCCCATCTGTGGCCAGACGCATTACGGACTCGGATGTAGCTATGGTCATGTTCATTCACCGTGCAAGATCGCAGAAACCTCCTGGTGCTCACTCTAGAGACATCAAAAAGTAAGTTGCAAATTCATGCTTGAAAACGACGAAAGTTTTGCAATGTAGTCCTACACTACGATTTTAATTTACACTCATTCATTTTTTTTTTTTTTACTCGATGAATATATATATAAAATTTCTAGTCAGCCCATCCCTAAATACAAGTAGATCTCAGACTTCAATCGTGATAAAAGTTATACGAAAATTTGCAATGTGTTATAAATGCAAAAACATCGTACATTTCGTAAATATGTGACGGTTTTACCATCAGAAAGGACAAGAAAATGCAAACATATTTGTTGAATCGCTTGGATTCCAGTTCTAGAAGACATATCGTCGGTTTCTTGGTAAAAGTGACCAAGTCACATTCCAAGGCTTCCAAGTATTATGAAAATTTAAGACATAATTTTATATTAAAAACTAATAATATAGCACATTTACCTTCAAAATAACTTATTACTGACATCTAAAGAAGTACAGTTATCTTTGGATGGATCATTAAACCTTGAAATGCCTTTTCCCAACAATTTTGCATTTTGGACTTGGTCACTTTTACTAAGAAACCGACGATATAGGCCCTATTTGCAGTGGATTCAAAGGATATGAATAGGCTTCCCTTTGTCCCATTAATCTGATTGATCCATTTTTCTGCCCCATACAATGCCACACTCCATCCAACACTAGTTTCTTCTTAGCATGTAGGCTTTCACGGCCGGTGTCTAGTTGAAACGGAGCTTTCGGGCTAAGATGCCGTGGTCTACTGGTGCAGATGTTCCCAAACGTTTCGTCTACTACTGCGGCAGACATCTTCAGTGGTTCCATCGATGGAACTATCATAGAGCCAATTGGCTAGTATAGCCATCGATTCATAGAGTCATTCTATCTAAGAGCCAACTGGCTAGTCTATGAATGAATGAATGAATGAATGAGAGGGGAAGTGATATGATATGATATGATATGATATGATATGATATGATATGATATGATATGATATGATATGATATGATATGATATGATATGATATGATATATTTGGTCACAGCACTTTTTTACATATAATGGTGTACCTCACATTTCTGTACCCGGTGCCACCATTAACATATTACAGTAACACATTATTTGCAGTACGCGTCTACACAAATACTCCCAATTACACTATGTACCTTTTTTATTACTTGGTCAATCTCCCCTTCAGCATTTCTCCTACATTTCATTTGCTATTCTCTATTTGATCATTAATCGTAATATATCTAAAGTTATATAAGCCTTTCAAACCCCCTTTTTCCTCTAACTACTATTCACTAAAATTTCAATTTCATTTATTCTCTATAAATTATCATATTGAATTATTTGCCCTATTTGTTCTTGACCTTTCCTCCTATATTTCTCTTATATTCATTTACTGTTCCAACGTTCAACTGTTAGTACTAATTTTATGCTGTCACTTTTTCATTTCTCTTAACCCTTTTTCACTATTTTCACTCATTCCTATTTGCGCTCACTTTCACTTTCTCGCTATTCTACTTACACCTAATCCTTTCACACTACTCTCACTTCCTATAAATACTTATATTTATCTCTACACACCAGCTTATACACTTTCTCTCTCCCCTATACTTCTCGATCATTTACAATTTCCCTTTACTTGCACTTTTTGATCACATCCCCACATTTTTTAACCATATCTAATACCTCTGCTATATCCTCAGCTGTCGCAGGTTCTGACCTTTCTTTACTGTTCGTCTCTGCTTTATTTCTATTTCTTTCTTCTTCCTCTATTCCTCTTTTATTTCCCCCCCCCCACTCTTTCACTTTCACATCCTAGATTTCCACTTACACTCGCACCCTTAATCTTTTCATTACTTTCTTCCCTATCACTTCCTGACTCTTGGTTTCTCTTTTTATCCCCACTCGCCTTTTTTCTAGCACCCGTGTTTCTTGTTCCTTTATTGTCAGCATTCCTTCTGGAGTGCGCTAACCTCACCGCCATCGTATGGAGACTAGGAATCCGCTTACGCTCCACGATCACGTTACACTTATCTTCTTCTGAGAGGGGAAGTGAGAGGAGAAACTTTAAAGGTACGTGAAAACACGTCCTTGCAAGGGGGGAGTTGGGGCTGTGAAAAACTGAATATGTGAGCTCCAAGCCTCTTGGCCACTTGTCTCACTTCGGGTTTCGCCGCCCCAGTGATAGTCTCTGAAATTGTTGGGCCGGTCGTGGCAGGTCTAGCAGGTGCGGACCGCCGTGACAACGAAACGTCACGACCAGTCCAAGGCCACAGAGAAGTAGTTATTGCTTGTTCAATGATATTCAATCGTCCCCTTTTACAGATCAATGGAGTCACCAAAGAGTCAATTGGCTGGTCTCCTGATCTGAGAAAAATCAACAAAGAGCCAATTGGCTATTGCCGTTAAGATTAATCCCTATGCGTTCGATTCTTCAAACAGCCAAACAGGATATTACCTTTTCGTGCCTAGACTTCTATGACTCTTCCTCCTAGTTGGTACCATCGCGTCTCTCCTTCGGATCAGGTCGCTGTACTTCTGCCCTTCCTCCCCCCCGTATGTTGTAGCTAATCAGTTACGTCCATTTTCGGCTTATCCACTGGAAATTTCTAGCGCTCCTTGACTGGGGCGGTGAAACCCGAAGTGAGACAAGTGGCCAAGAGGCTTGGAGCTCACATATTCAGTTTTTCACAGCCCCTACCGTACTCCCCCCCTTGCAAGGACGTGTTTTCACGTACCTTTAAAGTTTCTCCTCCCACTTCCCCCCCTCTTCATCATTCATCATTGTTCATCAGTGATTATATAAGTGTTAAAAGAGTGTATCCAAGAATGTAAAATTCAATGATCACACAATCAGACATGACACATATTTTTATTTCATATATTAGAAGAGAAAATACTTGGCAATAAAGGAAAAGTATGACCCAGAAGAATATACGAATACACAGAGGACTTACTCAGTAGAATGAAGTGTGATAACTATGAAGAATTTAATGGAATGACAGAAGAAAGAAAAGCATGATTGACGCGTAAAGACGAAGCTTTTATAATTGAGTGAATAATAATAATGACTATTTCGTTTATATAACGTCATTCCATTTTCGGCAAACGAAATGTAATGAAATTTTGAATTACAACCAATCACAGTCATACATCGCGATAATTTCTGCGGCTCGATTTATCACTATCAATTTATCGCATTGTCGTTCTTTTATTTAGTCAGTGTCGCCAACTGTTTCCATTGTACTAAATAAAGTGCGAAATCCTACTTCCACATCTACATATTCATCTTCTAATTTCATATTCATTGTATCTAAAGAAAATGACACTCCTTCATAACAATTATTCATTTAATTAATGTATTAATCAGGTTATTTGTAATTATACCAAATACCTTACTATAATAATACCGGACAGCTGTATACTAGCAGCATTGGCGTGAGTGCGAAAAATCGCGGACCTGACACCTAGCGCAGAGGGATGGAATTACGTCCACATATACAAATATTAACATAGCGAGATTCGGACTATTGTTTAAAACGTGAGTTACTAATGTGGAATTATATATGAAACACTTAAGAAATGTTTAATAATATTTAATGTAAAATTATTATCTTATATCAAAGCTGCATATTATGAGAAATATTGCATACATCATATTACTGTCCGTAATTAATTGTTACATATTTTTTCTTTGGTTTACCGAGACAAAATCAATCTGATGTTAGGAATGAATTTACAGTAATGTTTTATATACGCATTGCTGACAACTGCAAAGATAAAATTGATAGTAATCTGATGCTTGTAATAATTAGTAAAGGCATGTGGACAACAATAAAACTTAATTTGATAAAACCTTAAAATCCGATACATTTTAACTTCTATTTATTTATTATGTCTAAATAAAAAAACTAATTTGTATTTTTCTATCAACACAGAGACGAAGGAATTAGGCTTAATAAAGAATGTTGTTGACTTACGTTTTATGAACTGTCGGAAATCGAAAGTACGATTTGGAGCAATTTGTAATGCTGCAATTGTCACAATTATAAACAGCACATATACACCCTGACATTTTAACACTAGTACTAATTCATAAAACTATTAACAAATTAACTAGCCCAGCAACAATATACATTGCAGTTGATTACAGCTTGTTTCGCGAGTATCTCCATCCCGGCAGGTAGGTAGCAGCACCATCGTCGTTCGCACGTAAAACTGCTAGCTGTCCGGTATTATTATAGTAAGATATTTGATTATACTATAAAATGTTTAAATAAAATTATGATTTCAACAGATAGTGAATACGTATTTCTGTTATAATAACAAGAGAAAAGCGCAGTACATGTAATTAACATTTTTAAACCTGTATTTCGCTTTTCTCAATTGGTATTACTGAATAACATTTAAACCTGTATTTCGCTTTTCTCAATTGGTATTACTGAATAACATTCAATTTCTTTATTGCAGTAATCGTTATTCATTTGTTCGACTTCACAATGTCTGAATAGGTTAAGTATTCATAAATAAGCAATTATTAATATTTTGAGAGCGAATTTTAGAGATATATTATTTACTTTTCTATTTTATTCACGAAATAGTCCTAATAAATGTCACTCGAGGTCTGAGATTTCCCAAATAAATCCACTCGCTTTATCGGCAAATCTCAAACCTCTTGTGACATTACTATGGGCGTAGATAATAAAGATAATAACAACAATGATAATAATAATAATAATAATAATAATAATAATAATAATAATAATAATAATAATAATAATAATTCTAACTAAAAGGCTAAAGGTGAAAGGAACAAATTTCAAAATATTACTTCAAGAGGCCGAACGGGGCTTCATCAGGCTTAATGAATGGTTAATGATGATGATTGTGCACACAATCGATTCCAAATTCAATCGTTTCATAAATTTTGTAAATGGGCTCATTTTATAGCACATTAATAGAGTGTACTTCATCGTAAATTTGAAGGGACAATGGACGCCATGTTGTCACTTGTTTTAAAAATGAGCAATACAGGTAAAGCTGCCCTCTGTAATTAAACGCCACGTCATAAAGGTGAAATGGGGAACGAGGATAGGGTTTCACGCATTAACCCCGACAGAAAATTCTATTGATGAATTGCCGCAAAATATAAAAAGAGAACATGCTTTGACGCTGAAAATTTAGTTTACGCTAAATATTTGAAAGCTCTTTGATGACGCTACAAATAGTTTACATATTCAGTGACCTGCCATTACAACAAATACAAGGTTTTAAAATATGGATTCGGTCTGTTTGTACCTATTTGCGTTTGCGTTATAATTTTATTTGTAATATCAAAATGCGAGAGAGATTATTTCGCGAGTTTATTATTGATGTCGTTTTGTACTGACACATTGTGCATACTTTTCAGGATCATATGTATATGGACAGTATACGGGCGTGCAAGCGATTCCAATACATTTCATGATGCGATAACTTTACGAATACAGTGCTCCTACTTGTTTCTGACATACTAATTAATCTGTTGGCCGACATACAATTTATAAATGCTTTTTCTTAATGTGTAGTTCGTATAAATTGCATGATCTTCAGAGCCTAAATAATATATACAGATGTCCACACCTGTGGAGTAACGGTCAGCGTGTCTGGCCGTGAAACCAGGTGGCCCGGGTTCGAATCCCGCTCGGGGCAAGTTACCTGGTTGAGGTTTTTTCCGGGGTTTTCCCTCAACCCAATACGAGCAAATGCTGGGTAACTTTCGATCCAGGACCCCGGACTCATTTCACCGGCATTATCACCTTCATTTCATTCAGACGCTAAATAACCTAGATGTTGATACAGCGTTGTAAAATAACCCAATAAAATAAAAAAATTAATAGAGATACAGATATACAGACTGATCCGTAAGTAATGTCATTAATTTCAGGGAGGTTATTCTTTGAGATATTTGAAACAAGAAACATTAATACAATTTTTCTCGTTTATTGCTTCCTTTTAGATAAAAAATTGTTATATATTAAAAATTTCATTGTGAGTTTTAGGAAAACCATTGATTGAATTCCCAATATGCTCAGTCAGTTTAAGAGAGCAGTGTATTATGATAATAAATTATTAAAAGAATTTTAGTTTTGTCCTTTAAATGTGCAGAAATTTGGTCCCAACAAATAGTATAACTTTTCATTCTGCAAAGAAATTTTAAAATTTTACATTTGTTCGGATCGAACACGCTATCAATGTTTCAAAATAAATTTTATCTCGCAAAGGGAGCAAAAACGAGCATTAAACTGTTTTGTTTTATACATCTCAAAGCAACTTTCTCAACTATTTCGTGAGAAACTACAAGTAGCTATATCATCCACTTTTTTCAGCTGGACCGCGATTTAGGAGCCATCTTCTTTTATTTAAAATGAGTCAATTTCTCTCACCTTTTTCATTAAATTCTGGAATGTTCTTGTGATTGTTGAACTGCAGGACATTTTTGTAGAAATACTCATATAGCACGACAAGTTTTATATTATTTCTTCATAATATACGTATCATAAATGAAGATTAGCTGTTATTATGTGTACTACATTGCTACGAACTATACTGACCTACACTAAATGGAAATCAGCTGTATACTAATACTCTATCCTTGAAGGCCCTTCAGTCTGTGTTATCTGTCAAAACGCAAAACCTTCCCGTGAATGATCCAGGGGATATGTACACACTATTTTCTCTGCAGTCATAATTGAGCTGCGAGAGTAAAAGGTCGACCGACTTTACCTGAACGAAACCTATTTTCCGGTGAACGCTCTGCAGTATCAGTAGTAGTAGTAGTAGTAGTAGTAGTAGTAGTAGTAGTAGTAGTAGTAGTAGTAGTAGTAGTAGTAGTAGTAGTAGTAGTATATTTAATTTCGCTTTCAGGGATTATTTACCATCAAAATTTAACGTGGAACTGGAACTCTCTAACGGAGACAGGATTATTTTGCATAACTTAAATTTATGGCATGGATCATCTAGCTTTAATTCCCTCCCTGAGACAGTCATGACCAGAGGTAGGAACTTTGTACATATCGCCCTATGCAGAGTACGTCCAGCCAGGTGCGACGTTATCAAAATACAGTTACAGCTCAGGGCTATAGCCCTGGTTACAGCTACTCATAGAAATAGGAACATACAGTGGAAAGGAAAACAAACTTGTCGTCAAGGCAATATTCCCGTTTCCGGAAAAGAAAGACCTGTGGAACATTCGTAAATGCACCGTTAGTTACATAATTATGTTTAAGTAGAACTATACAAATTGTTACATACATATAGATTAACATTGATACAATTGCGGTTTACATATTTATATCATTTACACCTATAAAATATAATACAGAGTGTAACATTTACTGAAATGATGCAAAACAGTAGATTAATAATAAAAATAATACATTTTGTAAATATTTTGAAACGTTTACTAAGTAGAAACCAAAGAGGGGAACAAACTGAACATACATATATACATAAAGTGCTAGGAAACGTACTGTGTCTACACAGGGAATGAATCTCGCTCACATTTGCAGTACAACAATACTGTATGTTGTTACTCAAACGTCTTCCATACTGCCGATGTGACCCTGTTGCAAGAAAGTAAGGGTTCCTAACGTGAATATGATGCACTCCAAGACGGCCGTTGGTCGCGCAGGTAGCCCGTTTTGCATGCCCATTTCCTGGCTTCTCGCACCCTGAATAACGATCGGTACGAAGTTCCTAGCTGTGGTCATGACATTGATTTCATCACCCTTTAAAATCCGAATACTTCAACCTTACTCTTCCTTTCTCTTTTTTTTTGTCTCTATCTTTATCTCTGTCTTTCTTCCTTTATTTCTTCCTTCCTTTTTTCTTTCTTTCTTTCATTCTTTCTTTCTTTCTTTCTTTCTTTCTTTCTCCTCCATTATCAAAATTTCACTTCCAAATACTGCATTTGACATTGACATACACTTACAAAAATTTAATATTGCTTCTACTGCACACCAGTCAGATTTTATTTATTTATTTATTTATTTATTTATTTATTTATTTATTTATTTATTTATTTATTTATTTATTTATTTATTTATTTATTTATTTATTTATTTATTTATTTATTTATTTATTTATTTATTTATTTATTTACTTATTATTTTGCTAATAATTGTAACATAAAATATAATATGTACAGAAAAACTTTAGCTCGCCCCTGAAAGAGTACAACTCGTGCTCAGGGGCGGATTCCCGAATTGAAATTAATAATTATACAATACAATTTGTCTTATGTCTACTATGCAATTATAATATATAAATTTAAATTTACAATTTTTCAATTTTTATAAAATCCATACATAACTTTTTTAATTTAATACTAGAACTATTAGAATTGAATTATTGAACTATTTGAATTAATATGTCCCAAATCTTTTCCAATTTAAATCTTTCCCAATCTTTATTGTGGTGGCAACTATTACGCACTAGCAGCGAGTCTGATCACAAGATGTGTAATTTATTCATCTTTATTCGAAAACTAAGGAATAATTCATAGTCTATGGACCTATTACGTAGAGCAGATGGAAAATTACTTCAAAACTTCTTCCCCATAAAAAATATATCACCTTCTTCGCCCGGCTATGAAGTCACGACATTTCACGACTACGCAACCGAGGAAACAACACAGGGTTCCTAGCCGGAAAATGTATCTCTTAACCTACAGCAGAGGGCAGATATGTACACTATGTACTTTGTTTTCATAGAATAAAATATATTTCGTCGGATGTGGCATCAAATAGCATATACGGCGCTACTGACCAATGCAGACTAATGCACATGAAAACAGATTAAAAACTTTGACATTACAACGTTTTAGTTGTATAAACGAATAGCAAAGCAACAGCAAAGGTACATCAAAGGAATAATTAAAATGTTTAACGCTTCTGGCACATAATCGTTTCCATGCCACTGAGGTCGACTGTAGTCGCAATACGGGCGTTACTGAGGGATCTAAATTGGGCTATTCAGTATGATGAGCAGTGAGATGATTACGTTTATCTCTCTATCGCGTGAAGAGACCTTCACACCAACTTAGGGAACATCTGATTATTTATCAATGGGCGATTTAGTTTCAACATGTGATTAATTTAACCCTCGTCAAATAAAGATTTATACAGGGTGATTCACGAGGATTTACCGCCACTTACGCAGCTTATTTCCGATCACTTTCTGAGCAAAATATGTCATATAAACATTTGTTCTGATCTCAATATTTTCAGAGTTACACTAATTTGAAGTTGTTAGTAAAATACCTTTTTCTTTAGTTGAAAGGATAAAAGAATATTACAAATAGAGAAAGGACTATTCAGAAGTCTCAACCAAATGCTATGCATGAAGTTACCATTCTTCAATTTAGCGGAAAAAATAAATCGGAGAATGTAAATTTAAGTTCGTACAACACCACACAGACAAACTGTATGGGCCATATTCATAGACATTCTTAGCGCGGGCTTCCGGTGGATGATCAGCGAACTAACGTTTTTCGTATTCATAAACCAGTGTTAGCGATACGATATGATATGAATCCTGTACAAGTAACCAGTCGATAGTTTAGCACGCTCGTAGCGCGGGCTAGCGAAATGTCTATGCATAGCACTCTATAGGACGACATGCTGCAGACAAAGACGACAATACTAAAGTATTTCCTTCCTTATCTGCTTCAGCCCCTGCCGTATCTAAGACCGCTAGAGTTCGTTCCAGTTGTGAAGCATAGAGTTCAATGGGTTGCATCAATGTTGGTAACTAAGCGTATCTGATTCAGTTAAATTCACACAGCTCTGGTTCTTGCATCAAAAGATGTGCACTGTCGTATTATATACAGGGACATCACTTTATTTTTACCAACATTTTTAACATTAACCTGGCTATACTCGGAAACAATGTTGCCCCCTTCCATTACAGGAGTTTGGTGTTACTAGTGCAATATGTAAACAAATCATTTTATTAGGTATAGGAGAGAAAAGTAGTGTATCCATTTATGTTGTAGGGAAATACGATATTACGATTTTCAGTTTGATCATCACTTTTACGGAATTGATCAAAATACAGTAGAGTAGTAACATTTTTTTTCAAAAACTCAACTTTTCAGGCGGCTATGTCCGTTATGTAATGTCTACTTTATTTAGCATAATTAATTATTGGTGTTAACATACAATATAGAGAGTGCATTTAAATTGAGGGGGTCATAAGTAAAGGGCTGTGAGTGCACTTAAGTTACTTTTGAAAAAATGGGGTTTAAATATTTAAGCTTTCGTAAAATCGGTGAATTTTTTTATTTAAATTTTAATGTGTGATGCTATTAAAATATCTATTTGCCACTAAATTTTTAGATACTTTTGCTTACACTGGATGCACTTAACTCATGTTATTACAAATGTCACTAGCATTCCTTTGCTTCTAGCCACCTCAATTCAAAAAAAGCTAATCTGAATTTTTAAACAAGTTGCTGAAATGGTTGCCGTTCATTACAATGCAGGCTTCAATTCAGTACGCATATTATTAAAAACATTTTGAAGCATATTCTCTGAAATTGAATTTATCGTTTCTTGAATATAATTTTTTAGTACGATATTATTAATATAGGTTCTTTCTTCTATAGAAAACGCAATCATATTTATGAAACACACTATACACTGCAGTGTTTACTTCACTGCTTGAAGACTTCGAATGCAACAGCGGCCGTAAGTTTGTGTGTCTGACGGGAGCAAGGACATTAGTGAAGGGGTGGGAGTGAAGTACATTCAGAAATGCAGGTACAATAAAAATGCAAGTAAAAATAAAATGATGTCCCTGTACAATGCATGCTTACTTTAATCTATTTTTTTTTACCAATGTAGACTTATCTGGTTTTCGCACCAAACACTTCAATTTCTAAATCGACTTTTTTTAACAGTTTCTGTCCCGGGTTCGATTCCCGGTCAGGATGAGTTGCCTATGTGAGGTTTTTTCAGGGGTTTTCCCTGACTCCTACGGATGAATAGCAGGTAACTTTATTAGGCGATTGGAACCCCACTCATCTCCCCCACTCCCTATCATCCTTTCCTCATCATCCCGTTTCTGTTTTTTCAGATCACTCTACCAGCGACCTCCCGGAGCTGCTGACTCTCTCGACCGGCCTCCGTGGAATGTAGTTAAGCGATGTTGGATGGCTTCTGCAATGGCACCCGAGGCGGATCTACTCGGGAGAGGAGTTTCGCCTCGGACCGACAGGGGGGCCTTGAGAGAATTTGCCGAAGCAGGAATGGTAAGCTTATATGTTTCTATCGACTGTAGGGGACCGGTCGTTAAGGGAGTCATGTGGTTAGGGCGATGCGCGTAGGCGATCTGTGTCACGCAACTCATTCCATATCGAGGGTTAGCGGAATAGATCTCAATAGGTCGCGGTGCTCGACCGTCCGTGCCCCCCTCAGTTAAATTCCATTCCGTTCCAAACACCAAATGAGCATAATCTTATAGTATTTGAATTGCTTCATACATTAAAAAGTGGGTTTATACAGGGACATCAGCGAATAGGGATTATAAAGAATGGGCACTGAGCGAATTTTCCTGTTTTGTTTCTCTGTGCGCAGCGTTTAGTTCCACTTTCAAGCGCTAGAGGTTAGTGTAATCGAGCATACGCTAAGATAATAATTGAGAATAGAGTTGAGACACAGGATCCAAACATCGCCTACCTTATTGCATAATCCAGTAACGCTTTGCTTCAAATAAATTCAAGTTATTTTTCCTTATTTCTCAATGACAAACTAGTTGTAATAATAATATTTTATATTTCAGATATAATAAATTATATTATAAAATAATATAATGCATTATAAAATTAAGTATCGAATTCGTTTAATATTGGTATATAATATAATACAGGTATATGGTTTTACTTCTCATAAGAGTTTTGTTTTTCCATTTTCAGCGCTATCAAATCATTACATATTTTAATTGTTGTTGGGGTCAACGTCTCATCTCTCATTATAAATGAACTCTAAAGTCTAGACATTACAGTTAATGACGGATTTATTATTTTATGGATCCAATTTATTTTATTTGAGTACATAAAGTACCTAGATGTATTAATTGTATGTGTTATATTTCCGCTGTGTCGACTGCTAGCTGGTGTGATGTCAGCGCCAACCCGGGAGAAAGCAGAATCTGACGCTTTAGCTGGCTTGAAGGTCATTGAAATCAGTCCGGCTACATCAAAGGTACCGACGCGAAGTGTCCATTCTTTATAATCCCTATTCGCTGGGGACATCATTTTATTTTTACTTCAATTTTTATTGTACCTGCGTTTCTAAATGTACTTGACTCCCACCCCTTTCACTAATGTCCTTGCTAACGTCAATCACACAAACTTACGGCCGCTGTTGCTAGCAGTGAAATAAACAGTACAGAGTACAGTGTGTTTCAGAAATATTTTGCAATTTCTATAACAGAAAGAGCTTATATTATTGAAGTTTATTTTCACACAGGTACGATGTGTAACATGACTGAATTTATCTGTATGGAATGAGCACAAGTGAAGATTAGAGTTACCGAAAGTACGGTACCCTATAATATGGTACGGTACTTAACAGCATTATTTAAACAAGAGTTTTGTTTCACTGTTTGTAGGTATGAAGGACGATGATGGAAACTGGAATTACAATATAACCGAATGTGAACAGCAGTTCTTCTCACAATTTCCTGATTATATCATTACGGAATATTTTCGTATAAATGTCATTAATCTGGTAGATAAATTTAGAGCAACAGAATGTACAGAAACAAAGGTGACAGAAGATGCTGTAGAAAGGATGCAGCGAGGTCCTAATAAGTCGGTCAAGAAGCTAGCTGTCGAAATTCGGGTTTCTTACGGAAGTGCTCACAAAATTCTCAGGAATAAATTAGGTTAGTAATATGCTGAATAAAGTAGACATTACATAATGAATATAACCGTCTGAAGAGTTGAGTTTGTGAAAAAAAAAAAAAATCTTACCATTCTACTGTTTTTTGATAAAATACTGTAAAAGTAATGATCAAACTGAAAATCGTAATACTATATTTCCCTGTAACATAAATGGATACACTACTTTTCTCTCCTCCTATAGCTAGTAAAATTATTTGTTTACATATTGCACTAGCAACTCCAAACTCCTGTAATGGAAGAGGGGTAAGAGTGTCTCCGAGTATAGCCAGGTTAATGTTAAAAATGTTGGTAAATAGTAATATACGTTACAAGAGCGGTATGTTGACGTTTTCATGTTCGAGGAAAAGATTGAAAAAGCGAAACGTAGTTGAGCTTTTTTAATTTCCGAGAACATGAAAACAAACATACCGCTCGTGTATAGTACGTTATTTTGTGCGAATATCGTTTATTACGTACCTGAAAGAAGAATTTCTAATTAGTTGCAATAAAATCTCCATGTTGGTTTCTGTTTAATGACGGCAACTTTAGAAAATAAAAATATCTATACTCCAGCATATACGTCTGTCTTTTTTTCCCCCAGTCTATAAATGCGAACTTAAAACAAACGGTAAGGTTATGTAATGATTTATTTTTCATTTTAATATTTTGACAATATTATTTATATACCATACTGCAGTAATAACATCGGCATCTGGAATCTCGTTGATTTTTTCATGCCTTCCTTAATGTTACTTGTATCAGGAATTCAATAAGTTTCGTGGAGTAGTAGACTTTACTTAATTTTTGCAAATACTTAAAAACAATAATTAACATTGCAATTTAGGTGAAATTGCAGCGGTAAGTTTCCAATTTATAATTATTACTATGTTAAACGTCTCTAAAAATAATATGTTAAAAGCCTAAAGCAGTAAAATGAATGTCGCGCTTAAGCGGTAAGAAGAGGGAAATTGTTATGTGCGTTACGTTGGGAATACTGAATGTGGTATTTCACACTTACCGCGTATTGGTTCTGTGAGGAAAACAAGCAAATACGCACGATCTCGCACAAAATAAAGTGATGTCCCTGTATTTACTGAAATAATATTTCAAAGAAATCGTTCGTAGGCTATTTGAAAAGACTACTCAATCGTCTACTTTTATAATACCACTAATTCCAATATGCGTAGGACTACTTCACTCAAATATTGAACTACGTAAATTTCAGTTAATTACGTAGAAAATTGCTCGGAAAGTAAATGAGGCGGATACGCAGACACTATGTCTTCCCAATCGGCAGCCTCATACAACCTTGCTTTTATCTACATCCGCACACCAACTTCGTGCGGATACATTATCGCAGCTCGCCTGAATATGCACAGCTATGTTGTGGGCCTTGTGACGTCTGCTTATTACTATCGCATTCAGCACTTCCTCTGATCTCATCGTTCTATTAATTGCTGCTCCATAAGTATGAAATATCAATTCAAAAGTGCGACAATACGAGAAAGATAAGTACTTATGATATTATACAGGGACATCATTTTATTTTTACTTGCATTTTTATTGTACCTGCATTTCTGAATGTACTTCACTCTCACCCCTTCACTAATGTCCTTGCTCCCGTCAGACACACAAACTTACGGCCGCTGTTGCATTCGAAGTCTTCAAGCAGTGAAGTAAACACTGCAGTGTATAGTGTGTTTCATAAATATGATTGCGTTTTCTATAGAAGAAAGAACCTATATTAATAGTATCGTACTAAAAAATTATATTCAAGAAACGATAAATTCAATTTCAGAGAATATGCTTCAAAATGTTTTTAATAATATGCGTACTGAATTGAAGCCTGCATTGTAATGAACGGCAACCATTTTCAGCAACTTGTTTAAAAATTCAGATTAGCTTTTTTTGAATTGAGGTGGCTAGAAACAAAGGAATGCTAGTGACATTTGTAATAACATGAGTTAAGTGCATCCAGTGTAAGCAAAAGTATCTAAAATTTTAGTGGCAAAGGGATATTTTAATCGCATCACACATTAAAATTTAAATAAAAAATTTCACCGATTTTACGAAAGCTTAAATATTTAAACCCCATTTTTTCAAAAGTAACTTAAGTGCACTTACAGCCCTTTACTTATGACCCCCTCAATTTAAATGCACTCTCTATATTGTATGATAACATCAATAATTAATATGCTAAATAAAGTAGACATTACATAACGAACATAGCCGCCTGAATAGTTGAGTTTTCGAAAAAAAAATGTTACTATTCTACTGTATTTTGATAAATTCCGTAAAAGTGATGATCAAACTGAAAATCGTAATATCGTATTTCCCTACAACATAAATGGATACACTACTTTTCTCTCCTCCTATAGCAAGTAAAATGATTTGTTTACATATTGCACTAGTAACATCAACTTCCTGTAATGGAAGGGGGCAACAGTGTTTCCGAGTATAGCCAGGTTAATGTTAAAAATGTTGGTAAAAATAAAGTGATGTCCCTGTATTAAAATTATTTGATTTCTAACGTTCAAAACTCAATAAAATACGAGTATTATTGATGCTTACTTACAAATGCCTTTTAGAGAATCCGAAGGTTTATTCCCGCCCCCAAATAAGCTCGCCATCAGTCCCTATCCTCAGCAAGATTAAGTAATCCATATCGCACCTCCCTGAAATCAATTTTAATATTATCCTCCCATGCACGTCTTTTTCTCTCCGGTGTGTCCCAACTAACACTCTATATGCATTTCTGGATTCGCCCATACGTGCTACATGCCCTGCCCATCTCAAACGTCTGGATTTAATGTTCCTAATTATGTCAGGTGAAGAATACAATGCGTGCAGTTCTGTCTTGTGTAACTTTCTCCATTCTCCTGTAACTTCATCCCTCTTAGCCCCAAATATTTTCCTAAGCATCTTATTCTCGAACACTCTTAACCTCTGTTCCTCTCTCAAAGTGAGAGTCCAAGTTTCACAACCATACATAACAACCGGTAATATAACTGTTTTATAAATTCTAACTTTCAGCTTTTTTTGAGAGCAGACTGGATGACAAAAGCTTATCAACCGAATAATAACAGGCATTTCCCATATTTATTCTGCGTTTAATTTCCTCTCGAGTGTAATTTATATTTGTTACTGTTGCTCCAAGATATTTGAATTTTTCCACCTCTTCAAAGAATAAATTTCCAATTTTCTTATTTCGATTTCTGGTCATAAGACATAATCATATACTTTTTTTTTGTATTTACTTCCAAACATATCTCCTTACTTGCTTCAAGTAAAATTTCCGGGTTTTCCTAATAGTTTATGGATTTTCTCCTAACATATTCACGTCATCCGTTTAAACAAGCAGCTGATGTAACCCGTTCAATTTTAAACCCTCTCTGTTATTCTGGAAATATTATTGATGCTAGTGTTAAATTAAATTAAATCAAACCCAGTGGACTTCAGTACACTTTCCGACCATATTACCAGACAATAATAAACTGATGGGGGATACTGAAGAAAAGTGTGGCTTGGAAGGAAAGAAGGCTTATGAAATAAGTCAAAGTCAGGGTAAGAGGAGAAATGTCAGAAGGAAGTGAAGTAGGGAGAGGAGTACGTCAAGGATGTCCTTTATCACCTAACCTAGTCAACATCTATTTGAAGAAGTTACTGAACAATTGTTTTCAAGACATGGGAGAGATGATAGTAGGAGGAAGAAAAATAAAGTGCTAAGATTCTATTGGGTTATTTTATGACGCTGTATCAACATCTAGGTTATTTAGCGTCTGAATGAAATGAAGGTAATAATGCCGGTGAAATGTGTCCGGGGTCCAGCACCAAACGTTTTTTTTTATTGGGTTATTTTACGACGCTGTATCAACATCTAGGTTATTTAGCGTCTGAATGATATGAAGGTGATAATGCCGGTGAAATGAGTCCGGGGTCCAGCACCGAAAGTTACCCAGCATTTGCTCGTATTGGGTTGAGGGAAAACCCCGGAAAAAACCTCAACCAGATAACTTGCCCCGACCGGGATTCGAACCCGGGCCACCTGGTTTCGCAGCCAGACGCGCTGACCGTTACTCCACAGGTGTGGACCACCAAACGTTACCCAGCATTTGCTCGTATTGGGTTGAGGGAAAACCCCGGAAAAAACCTCAACCAGGTAACTTGCCCCGACCGGGATTCGAACCCGGGCCACCTGGTTTTGCAGCCAGACGCGCTGACCGTTACTCCACAGGTGTGGACAAGTGCTAAGATTTGCTCATGTATGGCGTTGTTAGAAAAAGAGGAGATGATACTAAGGGATATGCTACTTGAGCTAAATAACAGCTGTGAGCTGTATGGGATGAAAATAAATGCAAACAAGACGAAGATCATGGTCATCGAAAGGAAAATAAAGCAGATTAACGTACATATTGCAAATGAGGCAGTAGAGCAAGTGAACAGCTCTATTTTTCCTGGCAAAACAGGAAGATTATCGGAAGTAAATGTGAATGTTTTTTCCATATCATACTATTTTCTTTATGTGGGATCAGTGATAACGATATTCCTGAAACCGCAGACGACGGGAGTATATTTTCGCACGTTTCCGGTCACAGAACCACAACTACAAAACCTTGAACCAGCTGAATATAGCCTAGCAAGAGATATTTCTTGGTTAGAATTCGAACATTTTCAAAGTTATCAAATAGCTTTCGACATTCATTAAATGAATACATTAATTTAAAAAAAAAACTAATCTGAAAATACACTCCAAAACGTGACCATTCACAAATTACACTTTATCGCAAATGAAATTAATGCAGCTAAATAAAAATCAGTTCTTCATCAGCACTTTTTTTAACATCAATGGAGATATTCAATCAAGTTTTATTTACACACTTGTTTACTTGCATATTTATTTACTTATTTCCTTACTTATTTATTTACTTGTTTACTTGATTATTTATTTATTTATTTACTTGTTTAGTTGCTTATTTATTTACTTGTTTCCTTGCTCATTTATTTACTTATTTCCTTACATATTTATTTACTTGTTTACTTGCTTATTTATTTACTTGTTTATTTGCTTATTTATTTACTTATTTCCTTATTTATTTATTTACTAGCCGTACCCGTGCGCTCCGCTGCACCCGTTGGAAATAAATATAAAGTAATTACATAATTAAAATAGGATATTTCATCCAGGGAAGATTCGTGTTTGATAGAAGGATAAATCGTTTAATATGTTACTTAATTTAAATTGTATTTAAATAATTAAAATGCTATCATTTTGGTCCAGAGACCACTCATTTGGTGCAATGACAATTCCTTTAACATGTTTCTTACTTTTTTATTACATGCATTAATACTTTAATGAAGATTGACATCATTTAGATTTAATGTGTATACTTTATTTTACTTGCTATATGTTTCCATTGAATTATGATAATAACTTAATTTTAACCCTTGTTTTCTATGTATTCAGTAAATCGCGCTTGGGCCACTATGGTTCTGAACCCTTCACATAACTTAAATAACTTATATTATATTATATTATATTATATTATATTATATTATATTATATTATATTATATCATATCATATCATATTATATTATATTATATTATATTATATTATATTATATTATATTATATTATATTATATTATATTATATTATATTATATTATATTATATTATATAAAAAATGTGTTGATAACGGATGTACACCGATAAGTAAGTTTTTAATTTGTTATGGGGGCTCTTGAATCTCAGGAGGAACAAATTTTATTTTACAACAGCGCAACATAATCTGCTTGGCTCATTACCCAATTTTTTTGCATTGCATTTAATGCATATGTATTTTATGTATTTTAACACGATTCAATTGAGCATAGTTAAAATTTGAATTATAAAATAATCGAATGCTAAGCTAACATATTATTACTGCATACTAAATCAATACACTCTTGTGGTTCGTTAATTCTCTGAGATAAACATTATTTTAAGAAATACAGGAAACGAATACACAGAATAGCCTATCAAGTTATTTGTGCATAAGAAGCTATTTTAATCTTATCTATCCTCAATTCACTCCGAAGTTACTGTAATAACATTATAGCATTATGTCCATCTAGAGAAACTACACTTTCCAATGGTGAAATAATAATTAATTACACAAATCGGTTAATTTAGCTTCCGATATTACTTCATACAAACACAGAAACATTCTCTGTAGGCTATTATTCATAACTTTCGATTGTTGTTGACCAAGGCCCCTTATAGACGAATTCATTTGTTTATTTCATTACACCGCCTTAGATGGCAGTTAGTTTAATTTTGAAACTCATTTACCTCATTAAATATCAGTCCTATCAACATTTTTCAAAGAATAAAACTTATCGGAAATGATTTTTAAAGAAATGTTTGTTATGTAACATTTTTCACAAAAAATCAATAATAAGTGAGATATTTCGATTTATTTGATTCAGACTCCCTTATAACACCCCTTTTAAATAATGTATTTTGAATGCCATATAGCCTAAAATCTAAGTTATAACTACCTTAATTTATATTCCAATTTTCATCGAAATCGGTTCAGCTACTATCATGTGAAAAGGTAACAAACATAGACAGACAGACAGACAGACAGACAGACATACAAACAAAAATTTCAAAAAAGCTATTTTCGGTTTCAGGGTGGTTAATTGTATATGTTAGGACCAATTATTTTCGGAAAATCGAAAATTACCAGAAAAATTTCGGCTACAGATTTATTATTAGTATAGATTTATTTATTTATTTATTTATTTATTTATTTATTTATTTATTTATTTATTTATTTATTTATTTATTTATTTATTTATTTATTTATTTATTTATTTATTTATTTATTTATTTATTTATTTATCTATTTGTTTCCTTATTCATTTACTTATTTATTTGATTATTTCTTTCTTTATTTATTTGCTTATTTATTTATTTGTTTTCTTGCTTATTTATTTACTTGTTTTCTTGCTTATTTATTTACTTGTTTCCTTACTTATTTATTTACTTGTTTAATTAATTATTTATTTACTTGTTTACTTGCTTATTTATTTACTTGTTTCCTCACTTATTTATTTACTTGTTTAATTAATTATTCATTTCTTTGTTTTCTTGCTGATTTATTTACTTGTTTTTTTGCTTATTTATTTACTTGTTTCCTTGCTTATTTATTGACTTGTTTTTGTTACATATTTATTTACTTGTTTACTTGGTTATTTATTTATTTGTTTACTTGCTTATTTATTTCCTTGCTTACTTGCTTATTACTTTGCTTACCTCCCTATTTATTTATTTATTTATTTATTTATTTATTTATTTATTTATTTATTTATTTATTTATTTATTTATTTATTTGATTGTTTGTCTGTTTATTTGTTTGTTTCTTTCTTTGTTTCCTTTTTTGTTTCTTTATTTATTTACTTACTTACTTTACTTAACCTACTTACTTACTTACTTACTTACTTACCTACTTACTTACTTACTTACGATTTCTCGGTGTACGGTTTTTAGATGGAATACTGTAATCGAAGATGCTTTGTTTGAAATATTTTTTAAAAGCCGAATGGTATTTATAAAAGTTACAGTACGTCATCATTTCTTCAGGAACTATAGCCCTTTTACTTCCTGTACGGTACTATGAAAGTAATTTGAAAATACTGTTAAAAGCGCAAAATTCAATCCTAAGTGAAGCCTAAAGACTAAAATTGTGTTGGGCGAAATTTTCCCATGTACATGATATGAAGACTGGTGGGGGAGGGGGGGAAACAGGGACATGAAGGCTACATAAGCCTACACTGTGAGAAAGTTAGTTTACACAGAATTTTGTTTCTGTTTCGCTATCCCATGAGAAAGAACTCCGATATTCGTTTGACAGAAGACTGAGTGGACCCTAGAGTTATTCTGTAAGCCAAGGATACGGAGAAAAATCCCGTGTCTGACCCAGGATCGAACCGTCAACCTGTCCATTAGGTTACATATTCATTCGCTGTGTTAGCAGTGATGTAACAACACTGAAGTGAACTTTGTACAGTCGCGGCACGGAAGAAGTGAAGTGAGGAGGAATTAAGAGCATCCTGGAGGGGATAGGACGACATCCTGACCCTAGCTGTTCCTCTGGACTTCTTCCTCTGATATTACGTCAAGGGTATTGTGTAGAGTAATTCTGTTCCTGACATCCCAACCCACGGGCTCTTTTTGTAGAATCTTTAACAAAAGCGATACAGAATCGAAACCCATTCAGGCTGATCACAGAGGCTTCAAGACTTTAATTCGGGTACCGTTCCGATCAATCTATCATATTTACTGCCGTTCACACTACGCATCGGCTGTCTATATTCAAGATCCAGTTTCAAATCCCGACAAGTTAATAGTACATATGCAACGAGCCTATAATGGCAGTAATTAAGACGCGAGTATGTTTGTTTATGAAACGAGTGCAAGCGAGTTTCATAATTTTCATACGAGCGTCTTAATTACCATTATAGGCAAGTTTCATACGACTTTTTATGCTCGACCATATTTCTAACTTGAAATTATTCAGAAGTATTCATTTTATTCGTATCTAACTGAAGAGTGGAAATGACCTTGTGCATCGCTCGTAAATTGTGAGATGTGCGCAGACGCGAAAGTATTGATTTTTTTCCGAGGAACAATAATGTCATTGACCTTGTTATAATCTACAGAATAACATGAACTAATTTTGATATAACCTGGAAATTGATTTAGAATTGAAAAACGAGATGACAAATTGAATTTATTTGAATATTATTTACAATTAACGCTAATTATTATAGTAACAGAACATAACCTTCTGCGACAGTATTGGATTTCCAGCCTCCGTGACGTTTCCCTCGTTGTCTTTCGATTGCATATCCGAGAATAATCGAAAACCTGAACTCTAATGAATAGGTGTACTTTAATGACATGCATTAAAGAACTGCTACCAGGTGTATAATTACTACATTTCGGCATGGTCGAGCATAAAATAATGAAATTCTCAATTTTATGTCCCTTTTAATGTTAATGTTATGTTTTATTTAACGACGCTCGCAACTGCAGAGGTTATGTCAGCGTCGCCGGATGTGCCGGAATTTTGTCCCGCAGAAGTTCTTTTACATGCCAGTAAATCTACTGCCATGAGCCTGTCGCATTTAAGCATACTTAAATGCCATCGACCTGGCCCGGGATCGACGCCGCAACCTTGGGCATAGAAGGCCAGCGCTATACCAACTCGCCCCAACCAGGTCGACGTGTCCCTTTGAAGGTTCGCCTTTATCCTAAGAGCTAGTGTGTTATCTTTCTATGCCGAAGATAAGAGTTTAAATCCTGAATGGCTCAAGTGAAATTTATGAGTGAACAAGAATCAAAGCCACTAGCGTAGCTCAGTCGGCTAAGGCGCTTGCCTGCCGATCGGGAGTTGCGCTAGGGCGAAGGTTCAATTCCCGATTACACGATCTTCACATACAGGATTTTGTCTGCAAGACATTTCATATACTGTCACGTCAATTCCCGCTTGGGATGATTACCTGGTTGGGTTTTTCCGAGGTTCTACCCAACTGTAAGGCGAATGTTAGGTAATATATGGCGAATCCTTGGCCTCACGTCGTCGCCAAATTCCATTTCGCTATCACCAATCCCATCGACGCTAAATAACCCAGTAGGCTATTTCATATAGCATCGTTAAATAACCAACTAAAAAGCAAAAACACCCGCATGAAATCCTCAACACACAACTCAATTTCAGAACACACACACTTTTTGACTCCACATTACACTACACAAACACACCCACACAGGAAACGCAATCAAATGGCGCAAAGACCAGGACCACCCAGTTCTGAGGACAGCCCACAACAGGCTGAAACTAGTCAACAAGGTATCGTAACCTAATATTTAACACGTGAAAGCAAAACATATATTCCGAAGTGATATAATGTTAAAAGTTGTTTAATCAAGATGTATAAAAAAACAAGGTTGGAGATCACCCGCGTATTCTTAGAGTAACAAATGAGGCAATGATTCGAGGTTCTGTGTGGAAGTAGGTTCGAATCCCGCTTGTGCCCATTATCTTGTTGCATTTATTCCTAGCTCTCTGCACCTCTAAGATAAATGTCACGTTATCGTATGACGAACTCTCGGTCTCATATCCCGAAATACAATTTCGCTATCGCCAATCCCACCAGAGGTAAATAACCTCGTACTTCATAAAGTGTCGTCAAATAACAGATTCAAAGAACAAGAACGATATTTTAGACAGACCTTCACGAGATACCTGTTCATTTCCGCCAATTTATTATCATACTAACGTAGTATACTGTGGTGATGGGTTAGTATTTTATTTAACGATGCTGTAAACTCCAGAGGTTATTCAGCAGCAATGTTCAACATGGGCAAGAAATAACCGACAATTTTTTCCTGGAGCCCTCTATCAGAGTAAGGGTTCCTTTACGTGCCGTATGTCTACGACAAGGAACTAACAGCTTTACTTATTATAATCCGTATTTGAACTCGCGAAGTTAGGATTGAACGCTCTCATGATAATCACAAGACAACTGAAAAAAATGTAAGTTCCATTTTGGCGTTTTGAAGGCGCATGAGTAATGGGCGGATGTTGATGAAAAGTCATCTTCTGATTTTTCAAATTAAAACGATGCCTATTAATATAGAAATCCTATCTATGTCAATATCAACGTAATAGTAATATACGTTACAAGAGCGGTATGTTGACGTTTTCATGGTCGAGGAAAAGATTGAAAAAGCGAAACGTAGTTGAGCTTTTTTAATTTCCGAGAACATGAAAACAAACATGCCGTTCGTGTATCGTACATTATTTTGTGCGAAGATCGTTTATTACATACCTGAAAGACAAATTTCTAATTAGTTGCAATGAAATCTCCATGTTGGTTTCTGTTTAATGACGGCAACTTCGGAACACCAAAATATCTTTCTTCTACATTGTTGCTGTAAAATGTTTTCTGTGTTTACTATACTCCAGCAGGCCGTGATATGTCTGTCTTTTTTTCCCCCAGTCTATAAATGCGAACTTAAAACAAACGGTAAGGTTATGTAATGATTTATTTTTCATTTTAATATTTTAACAATATTATTAATTTATATAACATATTGCAGTAATAACATCGGCATCTCGAATCTCGTTGATTTTTTCACGGCTTCCTTAATGTTACTTGTATCAGGAATTCAATAAGTTTCGTGGAGTAGTAGACTTCACTTAATTTTTGCAAATATTTAAAAACAATAATTAACATTGCAATTTAGGTGAAATTGCAGTGGTAAGTTTTCAATTTATAATTATTACTGTGTTAAACGTCTCTAAAAATAATATGTTAAAAGCCTAAAGCAGTAAAATGAACGTCGCGCTTAAGCGTTAAGAAGAGGGAAATTGTTATGAGTGTTACGTTGGGAATACTGAATGTGGTATTTCACACTTACCGCGTATTGGTTCTGTGCGTAAAACAAGCAAATACGCACGATCTCGCACAAACATAATTTATTATATTGCATTTTTTGCATTTTTGACGTTTTTGAACTAATAGGTCATTTTTTTATATTTGTTTCGGCGTTTTTAATACTTTGAAGAACTTTTAGATCATTCGAAATGCATTTTACTTTCTTCTTTACTGATAGATTGTTAAATAATTTTCTAAGCAAATGGGTCAGTAGTAATTACCTACTGAATTTTTTTATTTTTATTTTCTTGGATTATTTTACGACGCTGTATCAACATCTAGGTTATTTAGCGTCTGAATGATATGAAGGTGATAATGCCTGTGAAATGAATCCGGGGTCCAACACCGAAAGTTACCCAGCATTTGCTCGTATTGGGTTGAGGGAAAACCCCGGAAAAAACCTCAACCAGGTAACTTGCCCCGACCGGGATTCGAACCCGGGCCACCTGGTTTCGCGGCCAGACGCGCTGACCGTTACTCCACAGATGTGGACTCCTACTGAATAAGTGAATAACAGTGAAGTTTGAGTTTTATAGTTTGGAACAGATTCTAAAATCCATTCCTCATTCCACTGAAGACTTCACTTCACACAACGGAAGTAATATAAAATGCTTGACAACAACTTAGTTTAAGTGAAGGCTTTGACCGCTACTGTTCTTTTGTCGGTACCAGGGTGTCTTTAAAATTTATGTTTGGAAGGCGGGAAACTTTAACCGTGACCTGGACAGGACTTGTATCCTCAACATGGTTCGGAAGGGATGTCTACAATATCAGTATTTTTAACACGAAGATAGCAAGAATGCTCGCTGCGCCCACAATTTGTTTTGTCATTCATACTCCCTCATCTGGAAGATCTGGTAACAAAGTGAAGCGCAGAAGGAGGAGACGGAGAATGAAGGCAGTGACATGGACTACCCCTGATTGAAACACGTAAACCCTCATTAAAATCTATAGTTTTCCCTTAAAACCTTCATTTTGTTGCATGTTCCTTTCCTTCATCTTAGCCAAATTCCAAGAAGTTGCCTCCTCTGTCCGAACTTTGCAGAGCAGTCATTGAAACAAGGTGACTAATTTTCAAGAAGTTGTAGTGCGAGTGCGGGGAATAATATTTAAATGTCATTTTCTTATAATTTCGTGTCATTTTTTCATTAGTTTAAAGGCATTTTAATGATCATTTTAAGTAGATTTTTAGGTCATCAACATCCGGCCCCCAATCATGAGTATCTCCGTGACTTACCAAGTAAATAATAATAATAATAATAATAATAATAATAATAATAATAATAATAATAATAATAATAACAATATGCATAATTTTAAATAGGGTGCGAATCGTAAGTTCCATTTTCAAATTTTTAAAATGAATCGTGTAAAAGTTACGAGTCATACTTCCCTAAACGTACGTCATTGTGTTAGTTAACAAGGTCTCTGGAAAGGATGTTGGCTCTATCCACCGGAATGCCTTAGTCATTAGCAGAGTCAAGTGTCTGATTAATGTTTACATAAAAGAATGCCGAGGGCCATATTTTTATAAAAGTGTATACTAGCCTATAGGAGGGATTTCCTTGTCCACAATGACTCTTACTCAGTTGTGTAAAGTATTGATTAATTAGTTGGGTCCATTACTTTAATAATTGTAATATTATGATATTGTCCACACCTGTGGAGTAACGGTCAGCGCGTCTGGCCGCGAAACCAGGTGGCCCGGGTTCGAATCCCGGTCGGGGCAAGTTACCTGGTTGAGGTTTTTTCCGGGGTTTTCCCTCAACCCAATATGAGCAAATGCTGGGAAACTTTCGGTGCTGGACCCCGGACTCATTTCACCGGCATTATCACCTTCATTTCATTCAGACGCTAAATAACCTAGATGTTGATACAGCGTCGTAAAATAACCCAATAAAATAAACATAAAATTATATTATTACTTTGGCTGTGCGGTTTTAATCTCGTTTGATTTGCTTAGTTATTTGGATCGAGTTGGATTGGATTAATATTAGAGGAAAAAAATTCGCTCCGACGCTGGGGATCGAACCCGGGTCCTTGGTTCTACGTACTAAGCGCTCTAACCATTGAGCTACGTCGAAGTTCAATCCACAGCCCAATCCCTCTCCTTCAGTGTTTTTCGCTTTGTGGCCTGACTCCAAATTCGACATGTATATTGACATTTTATATTAAGTCGACTGTCATTATACAAGGAGAGCACTCAGTTGAGTGATTTGGAGGCCGGGATTCCACAGCAATATGCACTGTTGGGCGAGAATGTGCATAAGATTAATGTTTTTGTCCTACAGAATACATCTGTTATGGTAACAATTGATATTAGAGGAGAAAAATTCGCTCAACAGTGCATATTACTGTGGAATCCCGGCACTCAATTGAGTGCGCTACTTGTATAATTACAGTTGACTTAATATTTTTAGTAGGTTATTTTATGACGCTTTATCAACGTCTTAGGTTATTTAGTGTCTGAATGAGATGAAGGTGATAATGCCGGTGAAATGAGTTCGGGGTCCAACACCAAAGTTACCCAGCATGTTGACTTCATATAAAATGTCAACATATATGTCGAACTTGGAGTCAGGCCACAAAGGGAAACACACTGAAGGAGAGGGATTCGATCCGGTGCTTATGGATTGAACTTCGGCGTAGCTCAATGGTTAGAGCGCTTTGTACGTAGAACCAAGGGTCCGGGTTCGATCCCCGGCGCCGGAGCGAATTTTTTTTCTCTAATATCAGTTGTTCCCATAACAGATGTATTCTGTAGGACCGAAAAATAATTTTTACGTGGATTGGATTGGGTTGGGTTGACTGGCTGGGTGGTATTCCAAGGGTCGGATCCGATATGGCTTACACAGCCCATTGTGCGCTTTATATGCGATAATTCTGCCACTCTGACAGGTGGACTATGTGGTATTCGTGAATACGATGCCAACAGCTCGGTCATCCTGCCTCAGCCCTGACAGAGTCAAGTTCCATCCCTAGCCGAGTAACTGATAATCCTCAGGATCCGTAGCCCCAAGCGCTTATATCCTCTAAAATTATCGGAAATCGATAATATCTCCAAGATTCCACCCCACCCTACTTTTAATTATTGTAGATTATGGTTAAATGATTTTAAATGTAGATATGAAGAAGAATTAGGCGTGTGAAATGGACAGACGAATAAGAAATGAAGCTGTGTTGGAAAGAGTAGGTGAAAATAGAATGATGCTGAAACTGATCAGGAAGATAAAAAGGAATCGGTTGGGTCACTGGCTGAGAAGAAACTGCTTACTGAAGGATGCACTGGAAGGAATCGTGAACGGGAGAAGATATCAGATTATAGGCAACATAAAGATATATGGATCATATTCGGAGATCTGCCCTTGGAGAGAACACTATGTATGTATAGTTAAATGAGGGGAGATAGAGAGTATTAATTGGGAGTATAATGAAGTCGGGCCTAAGTATCCCTTTTATACATGAGCCCATCCCCAATGGTCACATGGGCTAGCTCCCGTCCAGATATAAACATTTTCCTTCCCATTTTATGCAGACTTAGGACTGCCACATGGGCTCGCTCCCGTATAAACCCACGATATGACTCCCCGTATCATTAACAAACATCAAGGGTGCTATTCATAGACATTTCGCTAGCCCGGGCTACGAGCGTGCTAAACAGGATTCATATCATATCATATCGCTGACACTGGTTTATGAATACGAAAAACGCTAGTTCGCTGATCATCCGCCGAAAGCCCGCGCTAAGAATGTCTATGAATACGGCCCAAAATGTTCACCAATGTTCGTAACAATTTCAAGTAAATCTAGTGCGTCATGAGCTTCTTTTAAACTTTTAGGTAGCTATCTCTTGCAGGATAAAAGTTGTGTTTTACCAGAATGTCGTCATAATTATGATATCAGTGTAGGTACGTCTCCTTTCATCAACTCTGTGTAAAATTTTTATAAGCCGCTATCACTAAAAAGTTATTCCACGTTGACTAAACATAAGACTGTCTATCACGATAGGGTTCATTTTTGAGTTGTACCACAAGCTCGCTCTGCTCTGCACTGACGCGTGGCCCAACAAGGTCCACGAACTTCAAAGGGAAGGAGGTTGGAGAGACTTCATAAACAGTGTAGGACGCCTCAAGAAGGTAAACAACTTCCGCACGGGAGCGACTTCAGTTATCTTTCCTTTCTTACCTCCACTGACCTGGAGGGACTTCGTTGGCAGCCATTGGTGGAATGAAAAAGAGGAACGGAATTGCCCCATGAAAAATATCTGCAACGTCTGCTTTCTCCACCACAAATTCTATCACTATCTGGCCGGGGACAGAAACCGAGCCGTCTTGTTATAAATAGTATAAGAACAGCACGATAGCATTAGGCTATGCCACAGACGCAGCGCTTGGGTTCGGCTTGGGTTAGTTCGGTTTGATTGGTTTGGTGGTCACAATAGGTCGGACAGGGTTAGTACATTTTGACTGGTTTTGGTATTTCAGTTTGATCGTTCTAGCCGGGTCGGTTGGTTTTGTCGAATTCGGTTTGATTGATTCAGTTTGAATTGCATTAGCTTAGTTCGGTTTTGATTGATTAGGTTTCAGCTAGGTTGTGTTGTATTTTATTGGGTTGGGTTAGGGTTGAGTTGGGTTGGGCTCGTTGATTTCGTTAGTTTGTTGGTTGATTATACTTCGAAATATAGTTGCGGAAAGTTCACTCTCTTTATCATCACCATCATCATCATTATCATCATCATCATCATTTCCTGCTACTAATGCAACTATATAAAACATGGGCTTTTTATTCTGCCTTGTTATCACATGTTTCATTCCCTTGTTCCAGGCCTTCTTTTACTATTTCTTCCGCAGGGAACATAATATAACTTACTTACAAATGGCTTTTAGAGACCTCGGAGGTTCATTGCCGCCCTCAAATAATCCAGTCAACGGTCCCTATCCTGAGTAAGGCTCATTCACAATCAAAATTAATCATAACGTAAGCGTTAAACTTAAAAATGTAAACGTTAAGTCCCATTCACAATGACAATTAAACATAACCGTAACATAAACACAGAAATTTGTGCCCAGGCTACCAAATGGGATCATTCACAATGATTCACATAAGCATTGACATAAACATTACCGTAAGAAGTTAACATGAAAGTTTGCAAACTCCAAACTTTCATGCTTATGCTTACGTGATTTGCAAACAGAACACAATCGTGGAGCGCTGAAGTGTACGACAGAATATGAGGAAATGGCGTCGTTGTTATGTTTCCATGGTTACCAAGTATGTTTGCGGTTATGTTTATGTTTCCAACGTGAATGATGGTATGACTACTTGATTTTTCCGTAACGTTTATATTCTTAAGTTAACGCTTACGTTATGTTTAATTTTCATTGTGAATGAGCCTTTACGGTAAAATCAAGAACATTCACGATTGGAACATAAACATAAACGCAAACATACTTGGTAACCATGGAAACATAACAACGACGCCATTTACTCATATTCTGTCGTATAGTTCAGCGCTCCACGATTGTGATCCGTTTGCAAATCACGTAAGCATAAGCATGAAAGTTTGGAGTTTGCAAACTTTCATGTTAACGTCTTACGATAATGTTTATGTCAATGCTTATGTGAATTATTGTGAATGATCCCATCTGGTAGCCTGGGCGCAAACTTCTGTGTTTATGTTACGGTTATGTTTAATTTTCATTGTGAATGGGTCTTTACGATGGGAACATAAACATAACCCCAAAGATACTTGGTAACCATGGAAAAATAACAACGACGTCATTTCCTCATATTCTGTTATATTACGTCAGCGCTTCACGATTGTGTACTGTTTGCAAATCACGTAAACATAAGCATGAACGTTTGGAGTTTGCAAACTTTCATGTTAACGTCTTACGGCAATGTTAATGTCAGTGTTTATGTGAATCATTGTGAATGATCCCATTTGGTAACCTGGGCGCAAACTTCTGTGTTTATGTTACGGTTAAGTTTAATTTTCATTGTGAATGGACCTTAAGATTAATCCAGTCTCTATCATCATATCCCACCTCCCTCAAATCCATTTTAATATTATTCTCCCATCTACGTCTCGGCCTCTCCAAAGGTCTTTTTCCCTCCAGCCTCCCAATCTATCTGCATTTCTACATGCCCTGCACATCTCAAATTCTGGATTTAATGTTTCTAATTATGTCAGGTGAAGGATACAATGCGTGAAGTTCTGCGTCGTTTAACTATCTCCAGTGTCCTGTAACTTCATCCCTCTTAGCCCCAAATATTTTCCTAGCACCTTATTCTCAAACAACCTTAGCCTGTGTTGCTCTCTCAAAGTGAGAGTTCAAGTTTCACAACCATACAGAACAACCAGTAATATAACTGTTTTATAAATTCTAACTTTCAGTCCTTTTGAGAGCAGACTGGGTGACAAAAGCTTCTCAACCGAATAATAACAGGCATTTCCCATATTTATTCTGCGTTTAATTTCCTTCCGAGTGTCATTTATATTTGTTACATAATGTAACATTGGAAGAGGTTTCTTAGAAAATATGGTGATATAGACCTAAATAAATCTAGGCCCTATATACGTACAGACAGAAGTATCGTAATTCCAGGAAACAAAACTCACCACGACCAGAGAAGTTTTATCTTGGTTTACATTTATTCTATAATGAGTCATGGATGAAAATAGAATAAAAGCATACGAGACGTGAATCAATGTATATTATAGTGACATACTACAGGGAATTTAAAACTCTACTAACTTCACTCGCTTGTGTATCTCTAACATATGGTAATTGGCGAACAGCAGGAGTCTGCCACTCTCTTAGCAATTAGGCCTGTGGTCAGCTCAGCCCTCACCTTCCTGCACGACAGAGGTGTGGTCGCATCGCAGCGGAAAAGTGATCGGGTACATCACAACCAGAAGAGCTGAGCTGAATAATTGGCCTTTTCACGCAACTTTTCGCACTTTTCTCAACTGTCAACCTCACAAGTACAGTAACGTGAGGCTGTTCTTTTTGTCTCATTGCCTTCAATACTTCATTCCACATTTATTTTTTATTTATTCATCTATTAACTCATTGATTTATTTGTTAATTGACTGTTCATTCATTCATTTCTACCATTCTCTCTGACTTCTGCTTTTCATATTGTTCTCCAATCCTCTGTTATTGTCCCTATATTTCTTCGTTTCTTCTCTGTAACTGCCATATTTTCTTCTTTTTCGTTCATTGTTCTATCTTTTTTATTTTGATTGTGAAATTTTATGATTTTCTTTTCCCTTTCTTTTTCCTTTTTCCTTCCTTGGTTTTTAATATTTTATCATTTTTTTTCTCTTTTTGTCATTCTTCCTATCATTTGTCCGGCTTTCCTTCCATCAATCCCTTCTTCCTTATATTTCTTCCTTTCGCCTCTCTGTCTTCCCCTTCATCTATATTATTTTGTCATTTTTCCTTTCATTTCTCCGGTTTTCCTTCCATCAATTAGATTGCGTTTTTTTTTTCTGATTATGTTAGTAAAATGCTGAGATTTAGGAGTAGTTGTGTTGACGTTAGATTGCGTGTTATTCTTCTGATTGTGTTAGTGAAGTGTTTAGATCTTGGAGTGGTTGTGTTGACGTTATATTGCATGTTATTCTTCTGATTGTGTTAGTGAAGTGTTTAGATTTAGGAGTGGTTGTGTTGACGTTATATTGCATGTTATTATTCTGATTGTGTTAGTGAAGTGTTTATATTTAGTTGTGTTGACGTTATATTGCGTGTTATTCTTCTGATTGTGTTAGTGAAGTGTTTAGATTTTGGAGTGGTTGTGTTGACGTTAAATTGCGTGTTATTATTCTGATTGTGTTAGTGAAATGCTTAGATTTAGGAGTGGTTGTGTTGACGTTAGATTACGTGTTATTCTTCTGAATGTGTTAGTGAAGAGTTTAGATTTAAGTGCAGTTGTGTTGACATTAGATTGCGTGTTATTCTTCTGATTGTGTTAGTGAAGTGTTTAGATTTAGGACTGGTTGTGTTGACGTTATATTGCGTGCTATTCTTCTGATTGAGTTAGTGAAGTGTTTAGATTTATGAGTGGTTGTATTGACGTTAAATTGCGTGTTATTATTCTGATTGTGTTAGTGAAGTGTTTAGATTTAGGAATGGTTATGTTGACGTTAAATTGCGTGTTATTATTCTGATTGTGTTAGTGAAGTGTTTAGATTTAGGAATGGTTATGTTGACGTTAAATTGCGTGTTATTATTCTGATTGTGTTAGTGAAATGTTTAGATTTAAGAGTGGTTGTGTTGACATTAGATTGCGTATTATTATTCTGATTGCGTTAGTGAAGAGTTTAGATTTAGGAGTGGTTGTGTAGACGTTAAATTGAGTGTTATTCTTCTGATTGTGTTATTGAAGTGTTTATATTTAGTTGTGTTGACATTATATTGCGTGTTATTCTTCTGATTGTGTTAGTGAAGTGTTTAGATTTTGGAGTGGTTGTGTTGACGTTAAATTGCGTGTTATTATTCTGATTGTGTTAGTGAAATGCTTAGATTTAGGAGTGGTTGTGTTGACGTTAGATTACGTGTTATTCTTCTGAATGTGTTAGTGAAGAGTTTAGATTTAAGTGCAGTTGTGTTGACGTTAGATTGCGTGTTATTCTTCTGATTGTGTTAGTGAAGTGTTTAGATTTAGGACTGGTTGTGTTGACGTTATATTGCGTGCTATTCTTCTGATTGAGTTAGTGAAGTGTTTAGATTTATGAGTGGTTGTATTGACGTTAAATTGCATGTTATTATTCTGATTATGTTAGTGAAGTGTTTAGATTTAGAAATGGTTATGTTGACGTTAAATTGCGTGTTATTATTCTGATTGTGTTAGTGAAGTGTTTAGATTTAGGAATGGTTATGTTGACGTTAAATTGCGTGTTATTATTCTGATTGTGTTAGTGAAATGTTTAGATTTAAGAGTGGTTGTGTTGACATTAGATTGCGTATTATTATTCTGATTGCGTTAGTGAAGAGTTTAGATTTAGGAGTGGTTGTGTAGACGTTAAATCGAGTGTTATTCTTCTGATTGTGTTATTGAAGTGTTTATATTTAGTTGTGTTGACATTATATTGCGTGTTATTCTTCTGATTGTGTTAGTGAAGTGTTTAGATTTTGGAGTGGTTGTGTTGACGTTAAATTGCGTGTTATTATTCTGATTGTGTTAGTGAAATGCTTAGATTTAGGAGTGGTTGTGTTGACGTTAGATTACGTGTTATTCTTCTGAATGTGTTAGTGAAGAGTTTAGATTTAAGTGCAGTTGTGTTGACGTTAGATTGCGTGTTATTCTTCTGATTGTGTTAGTGAAGTGTTTAGATTTAGGACTGGTTGTGTTGACGTTATATTGCGTGCTATTCTTCTGATTGAGTTAGTGAAGTGTTTAGATTTATGAGTGGTTGTATTGACGTTAAATTGCATGTTATTATTCTGATTATGTTAGTGAAGTGTTTAGATTTAGGAATGGTTATGTTGACGTTAAATTGCGTGTTATTATTCTGATTGTGTTAGTGAAGTGTTTAGATTTAGGAATGGTTATGTTGACGTTAAATTGCGTGTTATTATTCTGATTGTGTTAGTGAAATGTTTAGATTTAAGAGTGGTTGTGTTGACATTAGATTGCGTATTATTATTCTGATTGCGTTAATGAAGAGTTTAGATTTAGGAGTGGTTGTGTAGACGTTAAATTGAGTGTTATTCTTCTGATTGTGTTATTGAAGTGTTTATATTTAGTTGTGTTGACGTTATATTGCGTGTTATTCTTCTGAATGTGTTAGTGAAGTGTTTAGATTATCTTTCTCATATGGCACCACAGAAATTTATATTAGAGCAAAGGATTTTCATGGTAGAGGGTCACCTGAAAAAAAAAGTGTTGCGAAAAGATAAAAATACAATTTGTAACAAAATGTCCTAATGCAACTAAATCTAAACACTTTACTAACACAATAAAAAGAATAATACGCAATCTACCGACAACACAACTACTTCTACAGAGACACTGAATTGAAGTGCCGAGCGTGCGGGAGACGGTTTGACGCCTTCGTGCCTGTTGCGCGTCGCCCGGTCAACCTGCTATTACGTAAGCGAACGCTCTGTATTTAGTTCGTCTCCCATAGTGCATCGGGGCAACACTTACTGCGGCAAAAATAACTAGAAATTCGGCGCTTCATTCCTAGACGAGAACATTTAAGTGAATGAAGCAGAGCCACCCGCCATTGGATAATAAAGTTAATAAGAAAAAATCGTATGGGATTATTTCATTATTTCTGTGGTGTTCAATATTTTAGCTTTTCAGTTGTTTTAAATGTATAATATCAAATTATAGGCTACAGTAAGAAAAACATTGTTAGGCCTACCTGTACTTCGATCATATAACTACGGATACAAAAATCAATTTTTATAGATAACTGACGACTTATGAGACGTTTGTCTTTGTCAGAAAACTTAACATGGATATACAGGGTGGAAGTGAAATAGCCTTGCAGATTTCCAGAGCGAACAGCTTATGTTGTATATAACAAAACAGTATAATATCGTATTGGTAGAAAATTCATAACTTTCTCAACAGTAATTTCACTAGAAGTTTTGATTTATCTAGAGAAAATCAAAACTCGAGTGGGATTTAATTGACTATTACACGATTATAAGAAACTATATAAAGATTAGAAGTACCGAAGTGCTCCAATACAATAAGATTTTAAATGACTTACGAAAATACAACTGTCTTCAAATGTTTTATTGTACCATCTCAACATTACAAATATTACGCTAGATGGCAGTAGTGTGTTTTGATTAGCTGTTTTCTTGTTATCAGTTGTGCCAACTATAGAATCTTCATTGAACTCTGTGGACGGTTACTAGTCAAGAAGGCTTTGTTGATTCAGTTTCATTTATATTAAAACAGTTGCATTCCATTTCAATTATCCGGATCCCAGTAATCAACGTCACTTGACAGATGATTTTCAATAAATCTTAATATTAAAAAATCTCTGATACGTGACTATCCATAACAGCATATAGCAGAAGCTATATCATAACCTAAATAATATAAACAAATGTTAGAAAAGTTTTAATTAGGGATGATGAAATAAACAAGAAAAGTTTTAATTAAGGACGATGGAATAAAAAATAAACCTGAATAATTTTAAAAGGAACAATTATTGAAAGTACAATTTTTAAATTTGAATATTTTAGTGGCTGGTGGTTCAGTTGATGTTATATTGGACGTGTGCGTAAAAGAATTGGAACTCGTTGATGTACATGGTTTGTTCCTGAACTTATTCAGGATTTCCGAATGGTGTTCTTCATTTATTTGTAAATAGGGTTTCATGGAATATTAATAGCTAAGACCAGTGATCTTTATTAATTCTTGTTCTTGAATGCCAATGCGAGTCATATTTGAAACTGCTGTGCATCGACTGGAGTGGTTTGTAATTTTCTGTTTTTTGACGTCCAGACCAATGCAGTTTGAAATGTTGGCCAACAAAGAAACAGATGTTAGGGTAGTGATAAAAACAAACAAATGCTAGGGAAGCGATAAAATTAAACAAATGCTAGGGACGCGATAAAATTGTGCGATAAGCAGTCATGATTGGTTGAAAGACGTCCTTTCGTACCGTTTTATTGGTCAAAAGTAGTGTGACGTAGTAAAAGTGTAACAGTGAGAAAAAATGTTTTTTTTTTTCAAATGTTTAATAATCTCATACTCAGTAACTATTGCGAGTAGGATCGTGATTTTTTATCATATCGATAGGAAATCTAATAAAGAATAATTTATTCCTCTGGCGTATTTCAATAGCGTGTACGGTTTTCGTGTAAATTTAATTTTAAAAGCCTCTAAATTCAAGCCACTGTACGAAGCGAGCGAGTGGCAACGTCTTGGCAGAGAGCAGCTCACATACGAAGATTCACCAAGTTCGTTGATCTCTTACATCTGTATCACGAGTAGTGTGTGTTAGCGACGATGTTGCCGGACTACTGAAACTTCAAACTTCTTCTTCTTCTTCTGCTTCAAGCTGTAGGCTTTAAGCCCGTTGCGGCTCCTTTATTTCTTGTATCCACCTTTTTGCTGGTCGGCCGATACTTCTTTTGCCAGTGGGTACATAGTCAACGATTATTTTCGGGGTTCTATCTTGGCTCATGCGTTGTACGTGTTCCCACCATTTCTGTTTATACTCATCTACAGTTTCTAACAGGCTGTTAACTTTTAGATTTTTTCTTATTTCTTCATTTCCGATGTGATCCAGTCGAGTTACTCCTACTACACTTCGAAGAAATCGCATTTCAGCTGCCTGTAGTCGGCTTCTTTCTTTCTTTCTTTCTCTTTTAACGTCCAAGTTTCACTCGCATATAAGCCCGTTGGTATTGCCATAACTTTATATAGTTTAATCTATATATCTTTCCTAGTTTTATTTCGAAGTGTTCTTCTAATGGCCCCACATATATTATTAAATTTGGCAATTTTATAATCAATATCTTTTTCATGAGTATATTCTATGATATAGTCTTTCACAACTACCTCACCACCCTTTTGCCCATAAATGCCATTACTTTTGTTTTTTCTTTCGAAATAGTTAGATTCATATCTTTCGTAATTTTATATAATTCAAATAGTCCCCTTTGTAACATATCCTCGTCACTTCAAACTTAATTTTCTAATTAACCGTGCATTTAATCACAACACATAATATAGGTTTTCTATTAATTTGCATGTACCCTATTTTACCTTTCAATCTATAAGGTTATTTTACTTCCACCATCTATGTGGTGCGAGATTCTTCGGTATTTGCACCGTGTCATATATGCAGATATTCATGTTTCGGAAGCATATTTCGGCTCCATCATCAGGGAAAAGAAGGAAAAGGGAACGGGGAAACCTGTCAGTTGGATTCGTTGCCAAGAGCTATTCACCAGGACTAAAGTAAATTGCTAAATGTAATAAGCTTAATTTATAAAGCATTTACGAGTGTATTTTTCATTTTACATTCTCTTAAAATACATTTAATTTATTTGATAAACCACATTACCCGTTACGTTGCTTCAGTTTTATCATAATTTCCTCATTATCTAGTATAATTTCAGCCTATTTCGCTAACGAGTACGATGATCGGTGTCGCAATAAAGTACCATACGTGTTACAATTCTCACTGTAGGGGAGTTTGAATTTGCGTATAATTGCCCGCGATAAATTGCACCACTGTCAGTTTGAGGCTTTATATTGCTAGTGGCTAGACTGCTGACCCGGCTGCAAGTCGTATCTAATGATGTGGGATTTGTGGTCCACTCAGCTGCACCTGACAGCTCTCTAGCTTCACATACCATCCGTCCCATCTGGCTCTTAACAGATTAATTCTTGATCTTCAAGTAACATTCCATCTTATTCAAATTCAAGGTACAATTCCCTATTTCAGATTAATAGTTGAGTCTCTTTATATGTTAAGAGCAGAAATGATGATATTTTACAGTAGCGATTGAAGTCAATTGCTCCTAACTTAAGTGTACATTCTCGTACCTATTTATTTTTATGCTCGACCATGCCGAAATGTAGTAATTATACACTTGGTAGCAGCTCTTTAATGGACCTCATTAAAGTACACCTATTCATTAAAGTTCAGGTGTTCCACCAATCAGAAAACACCATTGTAGCAATATGAAAGCGCAAGTTTCGATTATTCTCGGATATGCAATCAAAAGACAACTAGCGAAACGTCACGGAGGCTGGAAATCCAATACTGCCGCAGAAGGTTATGTTCTGTTACTATAATAATTAGGGTTAATTGTAAATAATATTCAAATAAATTCAATTTGTCATCTCGTTTTTCAATGTCTAAATCAATTTCAAGGTTATATCAAGATTAAACTTTATTTTACTCTTTAGATTATATCAAGGTCAATGACATCTGTTTCTAGGAAAAAATCAATACTTTCGCGTCTGCGCACATTTCACAATTTACGAGATATTGCACAAGGTCACTTCCGCTCCCCAGTCACATTAGAATAACAATAATACTTATGAATAATTTCAAGTTAGAAATATGGTCGAGCATAAAAAGTCGTATGAAACTTGCCTATAATGGTAATTAAGACGCTCGTATGAAAATTATGAAACTCACTTGCGCTCGTTTCATAAACATACTCGCGTCTTAATTACTACCATTATAGACTCGTTGCATAATGCACTATTATAATATTCGTCTTGAATTCATTATATTATTGCTATTCATTTCCAGAGCCTCGTGGTAATTCATAAGGCCGGACGATTTACTTTTTTTTTTTATCTCTCTCTCTCCACGAACAGATATTTTACTTGTTTTAAATTCGCTACGAAATATGGAACTACAAATTTGCTATCATACAAAGGGAAAAGGATATTATTTGCTATCTCCAAACTTGTCAGAGAAAGATGCAGAGGAAAATACTAGGAGTCACGCTAAAAGACAAGCTCCCTTACGACAGTCTAAAAAAAAACTGGCCAACACAGCCGATGCAGCAGGACGTGCCATGATGATGAAGGGGAAGTGGGGGGGGGGGCATGTGGCAAGAATAGAGCACTCAAGATGGACGCACGCGACCACCATGTGGGACCCATACATCGGAAGAAGGAACCAGGGAAGACCACGACTCAGATGGGCGGATATGTTCGTGAAGAGGAATGGCAAACAGTGGTCAAAGAAAGCAAGTGACAGATCTCAGTGGAAAGAACTAGGACTAATACGAACTAGAAATGGTTAGGAGTGCTACAGTGTATGGTGTTAATAGTTACAATGACGACTAGTTCCATATAGTATAAATTAGTTTTAAAGGTAGGTATACAGGCCGATAAAGTAAAATCTCGCCTGGAATGGCTCACCAGCCGAGTAATAACGAGCCACCCCTTTTATAGGAGGTCTTTGCCCTTCACGGGACATAATGGCTAAATTCATTCATTCATTCATTCATTCATTCATTCATTCATTCATTCATTCATTCATTCATTCATTCAAATGGTGCCGCACTTTAAAATTTTATGAATTAGTTTCTTGGAAAGAAAACGTTTTTCTGCAATTTTAGTCTGAATTTTTTTTCAAGGATATGAGGTTTACATTAACCATACTGTAAACGTAATTCAACAAAATAAACACGTGGATTCTTTACCAATCCTTCCAATCAGAGAACTTAAATTACAAGAATTTTCCCAATGGAACCAACAAAGTAGATGTAAAACATTTGTCCAGAAAAGACACTCCTGGTCCGTGACTGCCATCTGTTGCAATAGTCGAGAACACGCTGAAAATACACTCAAGGTCACCGTTGCATTATCAGTAAAGTAACCATGTAAGATATTTGTAAAATTCCAAACTTAGACATTTAAATATGGTCGAACAAAAACAGTCATATACATCTTGCCTATAATTGTATTTCAGACGCGAGTATGTTGATGAAACGAGCGCAAGCGAGTTTCATAATCTTCACACCGGCATCTTAATTACTACCATTATATGCATGAGCAAGCAGATGGTGTGTTGCTCCACAAGGTCGTCTGTGAAGATGATTGGCCTCCCACTGCGCTCCTCGCCATGCACATTTCGGTGTCCTGCTGAAAATTGTCTACAGCAGCAACGCATGACGTTAGGCCCATAGACCTGGCACAGCTGACGATCAATTTCAATCGGCGCTATGCCCTGTGCATTAAAAAACTTTATCACTGTTCGCACTTCACACGCGGCGGGAGCTGGAATAGGTGCGTCCATCTTCAACCAATGAAACGAAGCTACTGAGAGCACTCGGGAAGTTCCGCTAGCGCATGCGCCATGCCAGGACATTACTCTATCACGTACACGCAGTCGCTTCGCGCAACATACGGTTTGCTAGCTGCGGGACGAGTGGGAAAGTTACTTTATGGACGCGCCTCGTACTATTATTCTAACATCATATATAGTAAATATGATAATATATTAAAATCACCACATGTGCAAACGCGGAGGCCATAGGCCGTCAAAGACAATTCTTGCTGTTCTAATAATTAAAATGAACTATTTCGCTTAATACTTTTCTGTCTAAGTCCTTAGGCATATATAGTCACTTTTCTTCATCTGAACGCATTTGTTTCAATATTTAGGAGTCGGAAGCAGACGGAAATAGATGGCTTCAGAGAAATGTGCAGAGAGAATTTTTAATGGACTGGTGCATGAAAGTGCCTTGAGCATCCATTTCCATTCACCACGGCCTAAAGATAAAAAGCAACGCAAAAAATTCGAAGAAGACTCAACAAGTAACCACAGTGAGAAACAGAGGCTACACGGAATCTCTCGGTGAAATTTAAGTTTCAAGAACCAGAAGAATTAAGTTCACTGTAATGAAAACACTGCTGGGGAAGCAATGTCAACATTCAATAAAATTTTGATGGATGGAATGCAGAATGTAAAAAACTGATGACTTCAGTTCAAGTCTTAGCTAGAGCTAATGAAATTTGTTATGACGAAGACGGTGCACCGCGGTGCTGGGAACATTCTTCATTTCTGTTATTCATCAAAATAATAAATATAAACCGAATTACTGCCATCTTTTCTATGAATACTAATAATAATAATAATAATAATAATAATAATAATAAAAACCGTTCCGGTAGCTAAATGCTATAGCATGGACTTTATCCTGCGGATTGAGATTAAATTCCCGGTTTTACTTGCACATGCTTTCAGTTGCAAGAAAGAAGGACCATGTGGACCGTAAAACTGAGCGATTTTTAGAACTGAACGAAGACTGAACACTGAGTTTCATTCCTAAAAATCGCAGAAGCTAAAATTATCAGAAAAATTTAGGTTACTCTTTTGTTATTAGTATAGATTACAGAAAAAAGTAATAAAACACAAGACAACAATAAATTGCATGCTGAAAAATCATAAAAAATTATGAAATACAAGGCAAAAACAGAATGTTGAAAGCGTTGCTGAAAAAACAATAAAGCGTCAAGCAACAACTGGACGTTAAAAACGTCACAAAAATAACAAAACACAGTAGAAACAGCATATTAAATCACCAGGCAGAATTCTACTGAGCGCTGCAGTATAAACTAGTCGGAAAAATTACTGCAATTACAAACAGAGGTATTATATTCATTTCAAATTTGGAATTCTGAACCTATTTTCTATTGTAAATACGAGACTATGAAATTTATTCGTGTTGAATATATAATATTTCATTTTAAGTTGTAAACGTACTGTATAAATTCAAACCTTAAGTTATATTTCATAAGAAATGTATTTTGTTAATTAAGGACCTATTATTTGCTAAAGGAACTAAATAGGTTCCATAGGCTTATAGTCTAATAATTTAGGAATACAGTTTAGGAACTATCTTCAAATTTAGTGAGGTCCTTGCTTCTTCAGGGAGGTGCGTTGTGTTAGGTAGTGTGGAGGCAGTGTGGGTTTTCTGAAATTCAGTTGTGTGTTGAGGTTTTTTTGGGTGTGTTTTAGTGTGTCTGTATATTTCGTATTGTTTTAATGTGTTTAGTGTCTAGTTTTTCGGTTGAATATGTAGAATTCCCAAGTCTGTTTTGCTGTAGCTGTTCATTGCCGCCCTCACATAAGCCACCATCGCTCCCTATCCTGAGCAAGATTAATCCACTCTCATTGTTATATCCTATCTCCCTCAAAACCATTTTAATATCCTACCATCTACGTCTTGGCCTCCCCAAAGGTCTTTTTCCCTCCGGCCTCACAATTAACACTCTATATGCATTTCTGGATTCGTCCATATGTGCGACATGCCCTGCCCATCTCAAACGTCTGGATTTAATGTTCCTAATTATGTCAGGTGAAGAATACAATGCGTGCAGTTCTGTCTTGTGTAACTTTCTCCATTCTCCTGTAACTTCATCCCTCTTAGTCCCAAATATTTTCCTAAGAACCTTATTCTCAAACACCGTTAATCTCTGTTCCTCTCTAAAAGTGAGAGTCCAAGTTTCATAACCATATAGAACAACCTGTAATATAACTATTTTATAAATTCTAACTTTCAGATTTTTTGACAGCAGACTAGATGACAAAAGCTTCTCAACCGAATAATAACAGGCATTTCCCATATTTATTCTGCGTTTAATTTCCTCCCGAGTGTCATTTATATTTCTTACTGTTGCTCCAAGATATTTGAATTTTTCCACCTCTTCGAAGGATAAATCTTCAATTTTTATATTTCCATTTCGTACATTATTCTTATCACGAGACATAATCATATACTTTGTCTTTTCGGGATTTACTTTCAAACCTATCGCTTTACTTGCTTCAAGTAAAATTTCTGTGTTTTCCCTAATCGTTTGTGGATTTTCTCCTAATATATTCACGTCATCCGCATAGACAAGAAGCTGATTTAACCCATTCAATTCAAAACCCTCTCTGTTATTCTGAACTTTCCTAATGGCATATTCTAGAGCGAAGTTAACCTCATTTCATATGCTCAAAATTTAAATTTACTGAATCAAACTTCGGTCACTTTAATAAGTCGACAAAAATGGAACACAGTATAAAGATCGATTTCTTTTTCCAATCTATGTTAAAGCTGATAAAAATATCCATCATTTAAGACAAGTGTCCTTTCAGTGTCACAAATCGCACCAGATACCTCCGCACATTATAAAAATAAACGCGTTGTAACGACAATTTAGAGGACATTTGAGGAAGTGGTGTACGAGTTCCGGGAATATCTAGCGAGTCATAAATATCTATAACAAAGTAAGCTCACGCCACGTCGCAACGTGGATACTTGTACGGGAAATAAGAACTTACGATCTCGCGGAGACAGTACGTCCTTCTTTTCCCGAGACATGTAGCGAAGAGTGTGAGAATTCAGGACACGAAACATTATTGAACACTGAACCATAGAAGTCATTTCAAAGGCTCATCATTAGCCAAAAGGCTTGAACGGAGACCTGGGGCCTATTCCACCATTAAACTTTGCAACATAGTAGCTTTTGAAAAGTGAAAAATCTTTCTGTTCCTCCATGAATTAGAGATTGCTTTGCACTTTTTATTTCATTGTGCGAAGTTCTTGCATATTAGCAGTCATTGCAATTGCATGTTGTTGAGCTCCATTTCCTAGCCAAAGAAGACATATGAGTAATTGAAGGGTTCAGAACCATAGTGGGCCAAGCGCCAATTACTAAAACCGTAGAAAACAAAGGTTAAAATTAAGTTATTACCATAATTCAATGGAAATATATAGTAAGTAATATAAAGTATACACATTAAAACTAAATGATACGTCAATCTTCATTAAACTATGGTATTCACTCAACTTTAACCCTTGCTTTCTCCGTTTTTAATAAATGACGCTTGGCCCACTATGGCTCTGAACCTTTCAAACTATTGTTTTTTTAGATGAAAGAGATTTTTTTGTTCTAGAATAAGCCAAATTCTTTCAACAACATAATCTGCTTGAGTTGGCATAATTCCAAACCATTCACAGAATTGAGATGAACTTACGTTAAGGAAATTTATCCTGTTTTTATACACTCCTTTTTGGGTTCTCCATCACATCACTTAGGTCATAACCGAATAATAACAGGAATTTCCCATATTTATTTTGCGTTTAATTTCCTCTCGAGTGTAATTTATATTTGTTACCGTTGCTTCAAGATATCTGAATTTCTCCACCTCTTCGAAGGATAAATATCCAGTTTTTATATTTCCATTTCGTACAATATTCTGGTCACGAGACATAATCATATACTTTGTCTTTTCGGGATTTACTTCCAAACCTATCTCTACTTGCTTCAAGTATAACATACAGAATATATATATAGTTACGGGTTAAGGTTTGGAAGTGTGAGAATTTGAAAGCTTTCAATATCATATCATATACAGCATAATGTAAAAGCTGAAACCTAAATCCAAAATGTTGCATAAAATAAAATTATATAGGGGAGAGTCGGGTAGTATCGGACATCGGGTAATATCGGACAGTGAGTTTCTTTCATCTACCACACGATGATAGTACCTGACTGACATGGTTATGTTTCTGTGATGTCGCATAGAGAAACGTAACCATGTCATTCAGGTACTACCATATGGTGGTAGATGAAAGAAACGCACTGTCCGATACTACCCGATGTCCGATACTACCCGACTCTCCCCTACTGACAATAATCTCAACAAATATTAATTTCGATGTCATACACCTAATGTGTCTGTTATGATTTTATTAAAAACTAGCCGTACCCGTGCGCTCCGCTGCACCCGTTAGAAATAAATATAAAATAATTACATAACTAAAATACGACATTTGATCCAGGGAACATTCGTGTTTGATAGAAGGATAAATTGTTTAATATATTACTTAATTTAAATTGCATCCAAATAATTAAAATGCGATCATTTTGGTCCAGAGACACTCATTTGGTGCAATGACAATTCCTTTAACATGTTTCTTAATTTTTATTACATGCAACCATAGTTTAATGAAGATTGACATCATTTAGATTTAATATGTATATTTTATTTTACTTGTTATAGGTTTCCATTGAATTATGGTAATAACTTAATGTTAACCCTTGTTTTCTACGTATTCAGTAAATGGCGCTTGGCTCACTATGGTTGTGAACCCTTCAAATAACTTAAATTATATTATATAATATTACATTACATTACATTTTATATTAAATTATATTATATTATATCAGAAGTTACTGTAATAACATTATAGCATTATGTCCGTCTAGAGAAACTACACTTGCCAATGGTGAAATAATAATTAATTATACAAATCCGTTAATTTAGCTTCCGATATTACTTTATACTTCTTTTTATCCTCTCAGCTTCATACAAATACAGAAACATTCTCTGTAGGCTATCTTTCATAGCTTTCGTTCGATTGTTGCTGTCCAAGGCCCCTTATAGACGAAGCCATTTGTTTTTTAATTCATTACACGGCCTTAGATGGCAGTTATTTTAATTTAAAACTCATTTAACTCATTAAATATCAGTCCTATCAAAATTTTTCAAGGAATAAAATTTATCGCAAATTATTTTAAAGAAACTTTTGTTATGTAATATTTTTCAGAAAAATCAATAATAAGCGAGATATTTCGGTTTATTTAATTCAGGCCCCCTTATAACCTCCCTTTTAAATAATGTATTTTGAATGCCATATAGCCTAAAATCTAAGTTACAACGAACTTAATTTATATTCCAATTTTCATCGAAATCCGTTCAGCCATTATCGCGTGAAAAGGTAACAAACATACAGACAGACATACAAACGAAAATTTCAAAAAAGCGATTTTTGGTTTCAGGGTGGTTAATTATATATGTTAGGATCAATTATTTTTTGGAAAATCTAAAATTACCAGAAAAATTTCGGCTACATATTTATTATTAGTAGAGATAAACACTGACAGTTTTGGACGCACTGCTTTACAGGACATTCACGAAGTTCGCCGCGTCGCGCCGGCCTTAGGAGATGTGTACGGCATCATGAACAGCCTTTCGCAAACTCACAAGACCGTGTGCACTTAGCCAGTAAGAGTTGGACTGTTGCTTGTTTATCACTTGAGAGTTGAAGTACAGTTCACAGAAGTGCGGTTCTTAGAAACAGAAAACCTCTGACTCTGCGACCCTTGAAAATGGGACCATGTTTAGGTCTATAGGAAATACTACCATCTCAATAATCGGAACGATCACTGCCTCAAGTTATACGTATGTTAATCTTAAACCACACTGCATTTTAGCAAATAGTTGCTTTTCTAAGGATCACCAATTTAGTAAGCATTTGCTTAATGACTAGACTTCGGATTTTAAGGCAAATGCCTATTTAGTTCCTTGAAAGGGGCATGGGAAGTAATTGCATATCTTTAAAAATCATTAAAAATCTGTTTTTTGCCTAAAACTGCATAAAATTTGTTTCCTTTTTTAATTTTGCCTGCACACAGAGTAGCTTTTTTCCTTTTATATATACATTTGTTTTCCGTATATCTGATTTTGATAATATTGGTGCTCTTTATTTAAGCGATTTCGAGACAACAATGAAGAAACGCGAGCCATTTCATAGCTGGTTACTACTACTACTACTACTAATAATAATAATAATAATAATAATAATAATAATAATAATAATAATACTTTTTTACGTACTTAATTACTTACTGGCTTTTAAGGAACCCGGAGGTTCATTGCCGCCCTCACATAAGCCCGCCATAGGTCTCTATCATAAGCAAGATCAATACAGTCTCTATCATCATATCCCACCTCCCTCAAATCCATTTTAATATTATCTTCCCATCTACGTCTCGGGCTCCCTAAAGGTCTTTTTTCCTCCGGCCTCCCAACTAATACTCTATATGCATATCTGGATTCGCCCATACGTGCTACATGCCCTGCCCATCTCAAACGTCTGGATTTAATGTTCCTAATTATGTCAGGTGAAGAATACAATGCGTGCAGTTCTGTCTTGTGTAACTTTCTCCATTCTCCTGTAACTTCATCCCTCTTAGCCCCAAATATTTTCCTAAGCACCTTATTCTCAAACACCCTTAACCTATGTTGCTCTCTCAACGTGAGAGTCCAAGTTTCACAACCATAAAGAACAACCGGTAATATAACTGTTTTATAAATTCTAACTTTCAGATTTTTTGACAGCAGACTGGATGATAAAAACTTCTCAATCGAATAATAACACGCATTTCCCATATTTGTTCTGTGTTTGATTTCCTCCCGAGTATCATTTATATTTGTTACTGTTGCTCCCAGGTATTTGAATTTTTCCACCTCTTCAAAGGATAAATTTCCAATTTTTATATTTCTATTTCGTACAATACTCTCGTCACGAGACAAAATCATACAATTTGTCTTTTCGGGATTTACTTCCAAACCTATCTCTTTACTTCCTTCAAGTAAAATTCCCATGTTTTTCCTAATCGTTAATAATAATAATAATAATAATAATAATAATAATAATAATAATGAGTTGACAAAGATATGGTCTTTGAATAACATGCCGCTGATCTCAGATTAGTGTTTTGTGGCATTGTCATTCTCTGTTCGTTCTCTTTTGTAAGTAGATTGAAAAGTCATTTTCTAGCATCAGTATTTTCATGGTCATGTTATCACCACAGTCTAGTATATACAGTCACGAAGCTTGAGTTGTGAGGGTGCTAGAAACAATAGACTGTGCCGGTACTGTTTCGCATTGTCTGTAATGAGGCGATATTAGCGATCCTAGTGGTCAGCAACTATCTATGGATGCATATTTACTACGTATTAAGCTTCGTGACTGTATATACTAGACTGTGTTATCACCATGATATTCAATTGTCTCCCTAATACACGTAACCAAGAAAACAAAAAAAAATACGGAAGTACACAAGGAGAAGAAAAGAATACAGTCAGCAAAATTTAAAGAATAATGAGAGGGAAAATGCTTATAGAATTGTTCTCACGCATAATAAAGAATCAGATTCTGTTACACCAAAGGGATAAGGGATAGAAACAAATTGCTGCAGGGTATAATTGCACGAATGTAATTGCAAGAGAATGGAAAAGTCTAAAGTTGTATTGCAAAAATATAAAAAACGAACTCTATGGAAATAAGGTATAACGCAACGTATACAGCAATTTATTATAGCACTTTACGCATTTATTATACCGAACGTGAATGGTTAAAACAGATTTTTCTCTGCATATAATTAAAATAATATTTTACTTGCAGGAACAATATTTACTCCTCTTTACCTGCTTTAATAAAAAATGATTTAGCTTCCTCTAAACCAACGGTGACCAAACTGGGTATCGTGATTGCATCGTGTAATCAAAGACATTCATACTGGTAAGGGGAGTTTCCTGTACATTGCTCTCTGTCTCGCTCACGTACTGAAGGTATCAGTGTCGGTACCATGTCGCTCTACAAACCCTCTGTCTCTCTACGAGCAGGAAAGAACGTTTCGTACAGAATGAGAAGAGGAATTTATTCACTGTACTGTCGGAGAAAATGTAATATGTTGCTTTGCTCAACGGTTCAATTAGTAGTAGTATATAGAAACGATATTACAGGGATTACGCTGAATACACAGGTATAACAGGTGTCATATATAGAGGCATAACCAGATATGATTACCTATCTATCGAATTAATATTGTATTTAGAATTAATATTATATATTATTAATCTGTATTATGTTCATGGAACAAGCTGAATCTAGTTGTATCAATATCACGAGGAAATGAAGTCGCCCGCATGAGTAGTCTGTAGTGCACGTGTATAAACAATCTTAAATCACGCGCAGAGGGCCACAATAGCATTAACTCTCTCATCACAAGTAAGATGGTCAGAGTAAGCAGCACTCATGTGATAAACTTAAAAGATGTTATCCATGCATGCCTACAATTGGCTATTAATGACCTCATGGTTAAAAATACATCTACCACTAATTGGATGCTAATGACCTCATGGGGAGGTAATGACCATATGGTTCTGAATCTAATTGGCTGCCGATGACCTCATAGGGTGGAGTTTTTCATTTCCTCGGATAATATAAGCATGGAATTCATTACCAGAGGGGCCTTTTGCTACTGGGAGCTCTACAGTTGAGCTCAGTATTTGTATTTTGTATATATTATAATAAATATACTCTACAATTTCTTCGAGTCATCATTTCGGGACTTAGGTTCCGAACGAACCCTAACATTTACAGTTTATGTGACTACACCACACAGGTATTATTATTATTATTATTATTATTATTATTATTATTATTATTATTATTGTTATTATTATTATCCAAAACTTACGTAATATAATTTTCAAGGAAAACCTCTACACTAAAATATAACTATCATCTAAAAAAATGTATTAATTAACAGAAAAGATTGTATTAGAGACCTCGGTGTATTAATTGACAATAAATTATATTTTCACAATCACATTGATTATATTTATAACCATGAAATAAGAATTTTAGGAATAATTCGGTCAATTACTTATTCTTTTTCAACACCTGACTCTCTTTTAATACTATACTATACATTAGTGAGATCGGAACTCGAATATGCATCTGTAGTTTGGAACTCTATTACTAGTACTCATTCGGCAAAACTGGAAAATATTCAAAGGAAATTTATTTCATTATGTTCGTACAGATTCCTGCCTAATAACTCTGGGTATAACTATGATAAAAAAGGCGAGCACTTTAAATGTCGAAGCCTGTATGCCAGACGTCATGATCTCGATTACTTATTCTTATCTAAGGTCCTTAAAGTTGACATTAATTGTCAATCTTTCTTAAACAGAGTCAGCCTTCGTATTCCTATGAAGGACATGAGACATCACAAACTCTTCTATATTAGAAATTCTAAATCTTCCTCGCCGGTCTCCAGATGTATTAAACATGCTAACTTACATGTTGGCGATTTCGATCCATTCAATGTATAGAAGTATTAGAACATGGCAATGTCTTTGCTAATATTATTTGCATAATCCTTATACACAAATTGGTAGTAAGAATCAACTCCTTTCCCTAATATTTTATAGTATTAATTTATTCTTGTAAATTAATTATTATAATCTATGTTCTTTATTTTGTTGTTAACTCAAGTATTTAATTTGTATCATAGTTGTTCATTTTAAGGGGAGTTGGTCATAATCGCATGCAACATAATGGTAAAAGTAGCCTATCTTCAAGCAGTTCATAAATATAATACTATTTATCAGAGATCTTTCATTTTTGTTAGCTATGTGTGTATACATATTACGCTATAAAATGAAAAAGAATGGTTACTCTAGAGTAAATCTCTATCCTTAAATTATTTTTTTTAATTAAGCACATCTCTTTTTATAAATTCACTACATGTCTGTGATTAGGTACACTCTATTCACTTATTATAGCACATATTGAATTGAAAATTTGACCACTTACTGCTAATAGATACTAAAACATATTCTACTAAAATTATTCATGTATCTGTAACATTATGGGCATAGGGCTTATAGCAATCATCACCGTCAGTAAAATAAAAAAATGACGAAGATTAGTATAAGCCCTATGCCCATAATATTACAGATATTTTAATAATTTTAGTAGGGTATGTTTTAGTATCTACTAGCAGTAAGTGGCCAAAAATTGTAATTCAATGTGTGCTATGATAAGTGAATAGAGTGTACCTAATCACAGGTATGTAGTGAATTTATATAAAAAATATGTTTAAATTAAAAAAATTAATTTAAGGGTAAGATTTACACTAGATTAACCATTCCTCTTTCATTTTAAAGCTTAATGTGTATACATATATCATGAAAAAAATGAAAGAGCTGTGATAAATAGTATTACATTTATGACTGCTTCAAGATAGGCTATTTTTACCATTACTTTGCATGCGATAACGTCCAATTCCCCTTAATGTATTAATTGTATCACTGTGCTGGACTTTTATTGGCCAATGGCTGTTTTCCAGCAAATTAAAATACACCTCGCAGAGACTTTCTCGTAAGCTCCCCACAGTACTAGGTGACCATTTTGTATGTGGAACGTAAACAGCGGCGCTGCGATCTTATGTTATTACTCTCTGCGAGAAAGAAAGACATTTTCTATGGCTAGAATAAATAATAAATAAATTTATCAGCAAGTGTTACCATTATTCTTATATACGTGCCTCAATATACAGGGTGTTTCAAAAATACGGGGCATAATTTCAGGTATGTATTTCCCACATGTAGACAATCAAAATAGTTCGTTACAACATGTGTCCGGAAATGCTTCATTTCCGAGTTATGGCCTTCACAACATTGAAATTCACAGAAACGTTTTTCTTTCCGCAGGTCGTTGTCATTACAGAAGATGTTCAAAATGTCCACCTCCTGCTTGAATACAGACCTCACATCGATATCTCATTGACCTGCGAACACGATCCCAAACTCCAGGAGCATTGCGTATGTCCTCAGAACATGCCACAATTCGATTCCGAAGGGATTCCAAATCAGGCACCGGAGACGAATAAACCAATGACTTTAAATGGCCCCACAAGTAGAAATCGAGAGAGTTCAGATCAGGTGAGCGTGGAGACCAAGCAATTGGACCACCTCTACCTATCCATCGATCAGGAAACCTTCGATCCAAGTACCGGCGAGCCGTACGACTGAAGTGTGCAGGAGTGCCATCATGCAAGAAGTGAATGTGTTGACGATTGATCAGTGGAGTGTCTTCTAAAACATGAGGTATGGTTCCGGTGAATTTCAATTTTGTGAAGGCCATAACTCGGAAATAAAGCATTTCCGGACACATGTTGTAATGAACTATTTTGATTGTCTACATGTGAGAAATACATACCTGAAATTATGCCCCGTATTTTTTAAACACCCTGTATAGGCCTACATCTTCCCTTGCATGATAAAATAATTACTACGCCATATCTCCATTTTAATTTATTTTTTTAATATTTTTATGACTATTATCAGTTATTTACTAGTTATTGATTTAATAATAATAATAATAATAATAATAATAATAATAATAATAATAATAATAATAATACAGAGAAATTCATTGAATATTACGTGCTAGTGTAGTAATGAAGTAAGCTATTAAACTTCAAGAATTGAAATCAGCCTTCAATCATCGTCATGAAGAGAAAGATGACATAAATAAATGTAAGGAAGCCAGCTATCTAGTAGCGAATGAAATAGCTCGTTCTCATAAGCCTTCCAACGAAGGAGAGTTTTATAAAAGTGTAATGATCAAGGTAGCTGAAATAATTTGTCCAATGAAAGTTGTTAGTTAATTTTGAAAAAACTGCGCATTTCTCGACTAAATATCCAGAAGAGAATTCAGGAGATTGTGTTCATTGAGGAATATTTAAAAAAAGCAAGAAAATTTGTACATAATTTTTATTGGCTTTTGATGAGAGTAGTGGCATTACTGATACAGCAAAGCTTGCTATTTTTATTCGCGGGGTTGATGAAGAAATCAATGTTAGTGCACGAACCACCACTGGTTGTAGTTTTCATGCCATGTACACTAGCTCGCAAAACTTTTGTCCTATGAAATAATGTGGAAGTGAACTCTGTGAGATATTATGTTGGCAATATATCTACATACCCCACTCCACATGTCGTCCTGGGGAAGAAGGTATTTAAACTCTGAGTTGCAGGTATATACCGAGCTAATCGAACCAAAAACAAACTTTTAGAGCAATAACGGTATATGTAACCTACAGAAATAAAACATTGAGCCCATTTTACAGCGAAATGTTATAAACATGTTGTTCATTTCTCTTGAGTATTATAGAACATTCTAGAAGAATTTTTTATCTTCCCTGCACGTATAAATACTATATTGGATCGTAAACATAGAATAGATCGCATCGCGTTTTCACAAGAATATTACGAATATCCATCCATATTTTTTCAACAGGACAATTATTCCATCAACTCATCTTTGTTGTGTCAGAGATGGTTTCAGACTCATGAAGGTGGTATTTCACTCGTCCCTTGGATTCCGAAAAGTCCTAATCTCAACCTGTTGGAAAATGATTGGGCTGAAGTTCAACGTACGGTGAATGACATCATGCATAACACAAGACTCCAGGAGTTACAAAATTTATGGAAATACTATAGAATGATTGGTATGATGCTATACAAATGGGTTGGTGATTTCCATGAGACGAAGAACGGATAACATTATACGATGTGATGATAATTGGAATGGCTATTGATTATATTAATCAAAACAAATTAAAAAGGCAAACAGTATTTCATTTACTTGCTACTATTGTTCATTTAAAAAATTCCTCTTCATTAACACTTAAATTGGTGAAAATTCAATTTTCAAATAAATGTCATAAAATCTGTTGCAGTGCAAAGAAAACACACACTGAAATTTACCTGTAGCATTCTATAATCTGATTTTATTGAATTAAACATTTTCAACCGTTGTAGGCATTGCCACAACGAGGTTGAAACTTTTGCACACGTCCTGGGATCCTGTCCGAACGGCGAAGCTCTACAAAACGCTAGACACCACCAAGTACGATCAATTATAGCCACTGCCCTTAAACATGCCGATTACAACACCTTTGAAGAAGTACATGGTTTCTCCGTCACTGGCAGTACACTGTGCATAGATATAATAGTTTTCAAGGAATCTACAAGATCTGGATTCATAATTGATCCCACTGTGCGTTTCGAAACGAATGAGGAACAGCCAGCAGAAGTGCATAAGGAAAAAAAGAATATCTACAATCCTACCATTCCATATTACCTCAAAAAGTACCAGCTAGAAGAGCTTGAAGTAATCGGACTTCTGGTTGGAGCAAGAGGTACCGCTACTCTCTTCATGAAAGATGTGTTTAAGAGGCTTGGAATACCTACATCTATTATTCCGATTGTAACTTTAGCTGCATTGAAAGGGTCAATTGCTCTCCTGAAGCATCATTTATATTCGAAATGAAACCAAGTTCACTAGCATTCTTTACTTTTTTGTAACACTTGCCTCTCTAAAACTAGGTATATTTCCACCAATCACAAAATGTATTTGCAGCTATGTACTTGTAGGAGTTTGATTGTAAAACAAAATTAATGATTCACTGAACTTGTAAACATTTATATGGTTAAGTACTCTTTGTCCCTTGTGGCAGCTCACGAATAGTGAGAAGATTTCTAAATTAATTAATTGAAAGAAAACCCATTGTTAGTCAAGTGCTAATATGTTAGCAAATGTCTTACAACACTGTTTCAAGATATTAGGCAAATTTCTGAAACTGTATCCTTAAAACTGCAAATGGCATTTGAATTGAAGCAAGCTGATTATGAAAAGAGATCCAACTGTTCGTTACATACTTAGCACATTCATAGCCGCTTATTTCAGTTTGTTTGACAGTTATATTAGTTTCAACGCATTAGTTACTTTCTAATAAATAACCCTATATCCTACTACCTACCATATTCATTTTTTCTTTCTCTTAGATAATTAAATATGTCTTAAACAGTTTCATTAAGGATTCTTGTGCTTTAAACTATTAAAATAAATATTTATTATTTACTGCTACATAAAATACAAAATAAATACATATTATTTACTTAATGCACAACCATTTTAACTAGCTCGTGTTCGGGGGTGGTTCCTACAAATAATTATTTTGTACTAAAGGACATAATAAAGATTCAGTAAAATTACAAAACTAATACAATTATTACAAAACAAGGATAATTACGAAGATAAAAATATAGAATCAAGTCAAGAATAGAATATAAGTTAGAATGAATGAATGAATGAATGAATGAATGAATGAATGAATGAATGAATGAATGAATGAATGAATGAATGAATGAATAGTATATAAAAAATTAAGAAAAAGGAAAATGGACTAAATAATTTGCTTAACTTTTTCTTAAATTTATTAAACTCAAAATAACCTAGGTCAAGATTTATTATCAAAATAGAGTTGTATAACCTCGGTCCGTAACTCTGTCTATGATTAATTCCAGTGATTATATAACATTAGGTTCAGCTAAAGGACATGTCAAATTTCTTCTGATAGAAAACACATATTGTTCTTTATATCTCAGGCGATTTTTATAATAATATCTTAATAATGTACATTTATATATTTGTTCAATTTGGAAAACATTAAAATCGGAATAAATCAAATTTGTTGGATAATCAATTGAATTGTTTGAGCAAATTTGAATTATCCGCTTATGAGCGGAGAAAGTATAAATTTTGTTGCTCCTCCCCATCCGATTATACCATACTGGATGACAGATTGAACCAAATCTAAATAAACTAAACGCAGAATATTTGTAGGGATGAAAGAGCGTAGAATTACAATTTTATAAATTGTTTTACGAAGTCTGTTACATAAAAAAGAAACATGTTTATTCCACCTTAAATGCTGATCAATTATAATTCCTAAATACTTCACTTGCGTAGATTCCTTAAATAATATATATATATATATATATAAACATTGTTACTATTATAACAAAATAAAACTTTGATCAAATTAAGTGCGAATATACTTTCAGACAATAGTTCTATATGTTAAAATGTGATACTGTAATTTTATCGATCTTATTACAGTATATCAACTTCCTGTACCTGAGATCGCGAGTTCAATTGGAATTATTTTTATAGAAAAAGACAGTTTTGACATACTTCCGATTGTCATTTCACTAACTCTTCGTAAACACTTTCATCACCATAAATAAAACTAGAACAAACACATTTTGTGTACGTTAGGATATAAATAAAAACGTTGGTTCCTCTAATTCTGCAGATTTACTGAGTTACACGTCTTATATACAACTTGTATTCTGAATTTTAAAGTATTTGATATCCATCAAATTTATACCAGTGTCTTTTGAACTTCGTACACAAAAACCGAAATATATTTCATTTGTATTCACATAAATATAAAACTAAAGAATCAGCCAACATATGCTTGACAGAACCTAAATGTACCACAACTGTAGCTTACATGAAGATACATGAAGAGAAACGCGCTATTTACCTTCCATGCTGTGATGATCTCAGTCATAAATATAATATTCAAGATTGGAATGTCATTGGACTTATGTTTGGTGCGCGAGGAACAATTCCCAAATTTACATTGGAGATCCTCAGAAAATTAAAGGTTCCTGATAAGACTCTTCAGACAATTGCATCAACCATTTTAAAGTCTTCACTGAACATCATCAATCACTAACTCCATTCATCTTTATAATATTCAATGTATATTATTTATTTTCAATACATTTTTATCGTTTTGATAGCCACCACATCTTGTCGCAGAATATTCTTTTTTAAAATTTCATTATGTATTTTTTAACATTAATTTACATTTTCTTTTTTGTTCATTTGAATTGATTAGGATGCCGATATTTTAAATCCAAGATTTGGACGGCTATCATTTCGATGATATTCTCTCTATCACAGTAGCAACTTCAGTCCAAGGCTTTATAACAATATAATAGCTAAATTCCCAAACATACAATTTGCTAATGCTCCTTATTTTAAAAAAGCAATTAAAAATTATTGCTTAGAGAGAAAATATAAAATTCCAATTATTGTAATATCTGTGTTTTTCTTTTTTTACTTCTTATTCTGCTGATTAATAAAATATTATGTTAAAATTTTATGGAGTGTCCCAGAGCACGAGTATATACTCTTTCTGGGAATGTCAGAGAGATTTGTATATAAAAAATATGCAGGTGTATCTTTGTTTTAGCAATAAATGTATTTTATTATTATTATTATTATTATTATTATTATTGTTATGATCTCGATTACTTATTCTTATGTAAGGTCCTTAAAGGTGACATTACTTGTCAATCTTTCTTAAACAGTGTCAGCCTTCGAATTCCTATGAAGGACATGAGACATCACAAACTCTTCTACATTAGAAATTCTAAATCTTCCTCGCCGGTCTCCAGATGTATTAAACATGCTAACTTACATGTAGGCGATTTCGATCCATTCAATGTATAGAAGTATTAGGACATGGCAATGTCTTTGCTAATATTAATTGCATTATCTTTCTACACATATTGGTAATACTTTTGTATGAATCAACTCCTTTCCATGAAATATAATAGTATTAATTCATGTAAAATAATCATTGTAACCTATGTTCTTTATTTTGTTGTTATCTCTATTATGTAATGTGTACCATAGTTGTCCATTTTATTGCATTATTTGTATCACTGTGCTGGACTTTTATTGGCCTATGGCTGTTGTCCAGCACATAAATATCAATAAATGAATGAATAAATAAATTATTATTATTATCATTATTATTATTATTATTACTTGAGTTACGATTCCACCGTTTGCAACAATTCGTGTAACAAGTAATAGATTTTATTTTGAAAATAAAATCGACACAGAAATTAAGACAGCGTGATTATCATAAGAGATATCGCGAATTTTGAATTTATTTGAAAGCTAAAATTTATTTTCGGCTGTTAATTTATTTAATTGTGCATAAACATTGATTTAAATTATACAGTATAATATGTCAAATGTAATAATCGTCAGAATAGCATTAATTTATGATGGATACAAAATGCGAATTAAGAAATAGCATACAAATTTCGCAGTAAAAATATCGTAAACAAAGCAATGACAGACGACTCTCACAGAAGAGCGGATATAATAGCAATAAACAGGCAACAACAAAAGGCTATTATCATAGATCCAACTATACGCATGGAGAGAGATCTAAACCAAGCTCATCAGGTTGATCAGGAAAAGAGGGCCATTTATGAGCCTTGTATTCCCTACCTTAGTGCCAAGTATAACATCCTTCTCTTCAATTGGTCAGTGACAGGTTTATTTTTTTGGTTCTCGGAGTACTTTACCAAAATTTACATTTAATTTTTTAAGACAATTATCAATACCATCTTTTGAAATTCAAAAAATCATCTCGCAAATTCTTAAAGATTCCCTGCAGATTATACAGTTTCATTTATACCACTCAGAAGGCCTTAATTAAGGATATGCTAATTTTTAAATAAAATCTTTTATTTATAAGTACCTATAATTTTAAAGTCATCTTATACGATTTTATTTTACAATTGATATAATCAATGGTGCTTAATTATTACATTTTATTTTCATAACAATATTCATATTTAATTAAATACATTTATTTTCTATTAATTTCCGGATCCTCGTGGTCATCCTTAATTAAGGCCGGACGATTTATTTCACTCTCTTGTTAAGGAAGGATGTGAAAACCGTGTAGTTGGACTAACTTATAGCATTGTTTAGCCTTCGTAATTAAAATCAAGTATTTATATTCAAAGTTATGTATAAAAATATTGAATGTAGACATCGCAAAGAAACAAGTACTTCATTAGTCACAAAATGCTCCGTCATTTATTACAGATAACAAAATTACTTTCTTAACGATAATAATTATTTAAAAAAAAATAGAGCTGAATAATGAGGTTCAGAAAGCGCTGTAGTCATTAAACAATGACAGACAAGTTTCCAGCTGCAAACTTGACAACTCTGGCATGAAGCCAGAACCTATTTATATTATGTCATCAAATATTACTATAGTACTAAGAAAAATTGAAGATTTCGACTGTCAACACTTAAAAATTTGAAGTCCTCTCATACTACGAGAAATAAGTAACGATATTCCGCACATCACATCACTCAAAAGATCTTCTTACACCTGTTCAAGTGAGTGAAAAACTAGCATTTGTAAGAGAAAAGCCTCAGAGTAATGTCTACTGGTACTTACTTTGAAGGCATCCTCAATGGCAGTAACAATACTTTGCTAGAGGGGAGTGGCCTTCGGACGTTGAATGGTTGTTTTTTACGTCAGACGTAGAAAGGATGGTCGATGACGTATAACGAGAAGAACAGCTAATTCTTTTGACGGATCACACGCAAACCATTCAAGTGCTAACTCTTATCTGCCATGTACAGTAAGAGCTGCCAATGTGACTACTGGATGCTCAATTTAGTTTTATCCTGGAAGCGCGCGCATGCTACCAGGCTGTGAGGAGAGCCAAGCCGTTCTCTGTTAAGTAGTTGTGAATTTTCTTAAATTGTATCACTCTTACAAATATTTAGATATACTCTGATTAGAAATTTTTGTCATTTTAACAGTCTTAAAAGTAGAAAGAAGCACACAAAAATAGTTTTAAAGTTAGCGATTAAATTGTTTAGAATATATTTAGGTTTTTAATGATTCATAATTTGGATCAAACGTCTTAAAAACTTGATTCATTTTTGTGTGTTTGTTCGTCAAAATACAACCGTAAAATTCAATTCCGTGAACATTTTCAAATCAAAACGTCAATGTACTGAAATCTTTGTTCTGTAAATTAATTACGAAATGATACAACGAATTGAATTCCATAATTGATACGTGCGAAATTCTTCGCGTCCTCAGAGAATGATACAAAATTGCAGAGGATTTGAACACGTGCCCGACGCAGGGCAGGCATGACTGTGCGTAACAACGAGGCTTCGACCCAGACAGACCAGCGTCAGCTCCCAGCGTCCTACTAGAGCCGACGCCGAGACGCTACTGAGTGAGAACTCACGCTCGGCGCTCAACTTGGAGAAGAGGGGAAGGGAACAAAACACTGCCAAATGACAGAACGCAACTCGCCCCTGCGCAGTATCGTTGCATTGCTTCACAGGTGGTTTTGAAGCCTCGATGTCTGTTTTGCATCCATCTGTGCATCACGGTAAACTTAGATCTGAATTCAAATGGGATGTTCCCAATTGTAATTAAAAAATAGTCGTACTTCGTTACTCAAGTAGCAGCACATGATAGAATTCCAGTAGACTCGGGTTCGATCCTTTCTACAAGTATAAGTGGTATGAAAGTAGTGGTAGTAGTAGTAGTAGTAGTAGTAGTAGCTGTTGTTCTTTTAGTTGGTTGTTTAACGATGCTGATACACACTGCAAACCAATTTTTATTAAATTTCAGATTCTTACAGTAATTAACCTATATATTTTTCAGTGTTATTAAATGGAAAACCATGAAAGTAACCATATGGTTAAAAAGGCCAGTCTGCTGAAACCTGCAGGATTATTTCACTTTATCTATCTATATGACTGTCTGCCTGCCTATCTATCTATCTATCTATCTATCTATCTATCTATCTATCTATCTATCTATCTATCTATCTATCTATCTATCTATCTATCTATCTATCTATCTATCTATCTATCTATCTATCTATCTATCTATCTATCTATCTATCTATCTATCTATCTATCTATCTATCTATCTATCTATCTATCTATCTATCTATCTATCTATCTATCTATCTATCTATCTATCTATCTATCTATCTATCTATCTATCTATCTATCTATCTATCTATCTATCTATCTATCTATCTATCTATCTATCTATCTATCTATCTATCTATCTATCTATCTATCTATCTATCTATCTATCTATCTATCTATCTATCTATCTATCTATCTATCTATCTATCTATCTATCTATCTATCTATCTATCTATCTATCTATCTATCTATCTATCTATCTATCTATCTATCTATCTATCTATCTATCTATCTATCTATCTATCTATCTATCTATCTATCTATCTATCTATCTATCTATCTATCTATCTATCTATCTATCTATCTATCTATCTATCTATCTATCTATCTATCTATCTATCTATCTATCTATCTATCTATCTATCTATCTATCTATCTATCTATCTATCTATCTATCTATCTATCTATCTATCTATCTATCTATCTATCTATCTATCTATCTATCTATCTATCTATCTATCTATCTATCTATCTATCTATCTATCTATCTATCTATCTATCTATCTATCTATCTATCTATCTATCTATCTATCTATCTATCTATCTATCTATCTATCTATCTATCTATCTATCTATCTATCTATCTATCTATCTATCTATCTATCTATCTATCTATCTATCTATCTATCTATCTATCTATCTATCTATCTATCTATCTATCTATCTATCTATCTATCTATCTATCTATCTATCTATCTATCTATCTATCTATCTATCTATCTATCTATCTATCTATCTATCTATCTATCTATCTATCTATCTATCTATCTATCTATCTATCTATCTATCTATCTATCTATCTATCTATCTATCTATCTATCTATCTATCTATCTATCTATCTATCTATCTATCTATCTATCTATCTATCTATCTATCTATCTATCTATCTATCTATCTATCTATCTATCTATCTATCTATCTATCTATCTATCTATCTATCTATCTATCTATCTATCTATCTATCTATCTATCTATCTATCTATCTATCTATCTATCTATCTATCTATCTATCTATCTATCTATCTATCTATCTATCTATCTATCTATCTATCTATCTATCTATCTATCTATCTATCTATCTATCTATCTATCTATCTATCTATCTATCTATCTATCTATCTATCTATCTATCTATCTATCTATCTATCTATCTATCTATCTATCTATCTATCTATCTATCTATCTATCTATCTATCTATCTATCTATCTATCTATCTATCTATCTATCTATCTATCTATCTATCTATCTATCTATCTATCTATCTATCTATCTATCTATCTATCTATCTATCTATCTATCTATCTATCTATCTATCTATCTATCTATCTATCTATCTATCTATCTATCTATCTATCTATCTATCTATCTATCTATCTATCTATCTATCTATCTATCTATCTATCTATCTATCTATCTATCTATCTATCTATCTATCTATCTATCTATCTATCTATCTATCTATCTATCTATCTATCTATCTATCTATCTATCTATCTATCTATCTATCTATCTATCTATCTATCTATCTATCTATCTATCTATCTATCTATCTATCTATCTATCTATCTATCTATCTATCTATCTATCTATCTATCTATCTATCTATCTATCTATCTATCTATCTATCTATCTATCTATCTATCTATCTATCTATCTATCTATCTATCTATCTATCTATCTATCTATCTATCTATCTATCTATCTATCTATCTATCTATCTATCTATCTATCTATCTATCTATCTATCTATCTATCTATCTATCTATCTATCTATCTATCTATCTATCTATCTATCTATCTATCTATCTATCTATCTATCTATCTATCTATCTATCTATCTATCTATCTATCTATCTATCTATCTATCTATCTATCTATCTATCTATCTATCTATCTATCTATCTATCTATCTATCTATCTATCTATCTATCTATCTATCTATCTATCTATCTATCTATCTATCTATCTATCTATCTATCTATCTATCTATCTATCTATCTATCTATCTATCTATCTATCTATCTATCTATCTATCTATCTATCTATCTATCTATCTATCTATCTATCTATCTATCTATCTATCTATCTATCTATCTATCTATCTATCTATCTATCTATCTATCTATCTATCTATCTATCTATCTATCTATCTATCTATCTATCTATCTATCTATCTATCTATCTATCTATCTATCTATCTATCTATCTATCTATCTATCTATCTATCTATCTATCTATCTATCTATCTATCTATCTATCTATCTATCTATCTATCTATCTATCTATCTATCTATCTATCTATCTATCTATCTATCTATCTATCTATCTATCTATCTATCTATCTATCTATCTATCTATCTATCTATCTATCTATCTATCTATCTATCTATCTATCTATCTATCTATCTATCTATCTATCTATCTATCTATCTATCTATCTATCTATCTATCTATCTATCTATCTATCTATCTATCTATCTATCTATCTATCTATCTATCTATCCATCCATCGATCCATCCATCCATCCATCCATCCATCCATCCATCCATCCATCCATCCATCCATCCATCCATCCATCCATCCATCCATCCATCCATCCATCCATCCATCCATCCATCCATCCATCCATCCATCCATCCATCCATCCATCCATCCATCCATCCATCCATCCATCCATCCATCCATCCATCCATCCATCCATCCATCCATCCATCCATCCATCCATCCATCCATCCATCCATCCATCCATCCATCCATCCATCCATCCATCCATCCATCCATCCATCCATCCATCCATCCATCCATCCATCCATCCATCCATCCATCCATCCATCCATCCATCCATCCATCCATCCATCCATCCATCCATCCATCCATCCATCCATCCATCCATCCATCCATCCATCCATCCATCCATCCATCCATCCATCCATCCATCCATCCATCCATCCATCCATCCATCCATCCATCCATCCATCCATCCATCCATCCATCCATCCATCCATCCATCCATCCATCCATCCATCCATCCATCCATCCATCCATCCATCCATCCATCCATCCATCCATCCATCCATCCATCCATCCATCCATCCATCCATCCATCCATCCATCCATCTATCTATCTATCTATCTATCTATCTATCTATCTATCTATCTATCTATCTATCTATCTATCTATCTATCTATCTATCTATCTACCTAGCTAGCTAGCTAGCTATCTATCTATCTATCTATCTATCTATCTATCTATCTATCTATCTATCTATCTATCTATCTATCTATCTATCTATCTATCTATCTATCTATCTATCTATCTGTCTGTCTGTTTGTCTGTCTAATCTCTCTACCTATCTAATCTACTATCTAATGTATCTACCTTTCTAATCTATATATCTGTCTGTCTGTTTAATCTCTCTATCTATCTAATCTACTATCTAATCTATCTATTTTCTAATCTATCTATCTATCTACTATCTATCTATCTATCTATCTATCTATCTAGCTATCTAATGTATCTACTTTTCTAATCTATCTATCTATCTATCTATCTATCTATCTATCTATCTATCTATCTATCTATCTATCTATCTATCTATCTATCTATCTATCCATCCATTCATCCATCCATCCATCCATCCAGCCACTCACCCACCCACCCATCTATCTATCTATCTATCTATCTATCTATCTATCTATCTATCTATCTATCTATCTATCTATCTATCTATCTATCTATCTATCTATCTATCTGTCTAATCTCTCTACCTATCTAATCTATCTACCTTTCTAATCTATCTATCTATCTACCTATCTAATGTATCTACTTTTGTAATCTATCTATCTATCTATCTATCTATCTATCTATCTATCTATCTATCTATCTATCTATCTATCTATCTATCTATCTATCTATCTATCTATCTATCTATCTATGCCACCGGCGTGGCTCAGTCGGTTAAGTCGCTTGCCTGCCGGCCTGAAGTTGCGTTCGGGCGCGGGTTCGATCCCCGCTTGGGCTGATTACCTGGTTGGGTTTTTTCCGGGATTTCCCCCAACCGTAAGGTGAATGCCAGGTAATCTATGGCGAATCATCGGCCTCATCTCGCCAAATACCATCTCGCTATCACCAATTTCATCGACGCTAAAAAAAACCTAGTAGTTGATACAGCGTCGTTAAATAACCAACTAAAATAAAATCTACTCATTTATTCTGGCGTAGTTAAGGCCATGAGGCCTTCTCTTTCACCCTATATAGGCTATATATAATTATGGTGTACAAATACAAATACAATAATAAAAATAAAAAGAAAAATCACATTATAAACAAAGTAAAGCCACACAAAAATATACTGATGATACCTATTAAAATAATTTTATAATAAATTACTTACCTCGGTGTTCATTCTCTTCCCTTTTTTAAACTAGCTGAAGTCGGTGAGGCTGCAAAGAAGACATACTGACGACTTCACCCACAGATGTTATTTCGTAGTGTTCAGTCTTTCACAGCGAACGCACAGCGGTCACAAGCGAATTCAGAGTAAGTGCATCACTCTGTTGGAGCCAAGATTTAACACGACGGAGAGTGCTGAATGACCGTCCCACGATTCATGCTGTAGCATGCTCTTCAATTATGTAATTAAGAAGTCTAAATAGGGAATGAATATGGAACATCTGAACTGTTTCTGAAAACCTACTGGATAATTAGATGGAGACACTTGTCTGGACACTTTTCGCTGAATACTTAGTTCGATATTAAGGTCACTCGAAATATATAGAACGAAATTATTGAAGATTTCGACTGTGCATTTTCCATAATATTCGAATAAAGCCACCAACTGCATCTTGAACGTGTAAAGTTCCACTTGAACGGTCTGAAGAAAGTTTCATCCACTGGCTCCAATTGGACGGAATACTTGACAATAATCTGTAATGACATGAAAAACATAGATGTTATGGCTGAACAAAATACAGGGACATCATTTTATTTTTACTTCAATTTTTATTGTACCTGAGTTTTTGAATGTACTTCACTCCCACCCTACTAGTAAACTTCCAATCGTCCTCCACACAGAATCAAGGCCGCGAATACTGAGTTAGTGAGTATAGCATGTGTGATGTAGTCACATAAACTATAAATGTTAGGGTTCGTTCGGAACCTAAGTCCCGAAATGATGACTCGAAGAAATTGTAGAGTATATTTATTATAACATATACAAAATACAAACACTGAACTCAACTGTAGAGCTCCCAGTAGCAAAAGGCCCCTCTGGTAATGAATTTCATGCTTATATTATCCGAGGAAATGAAAAACTCCACCCTATGAGGTCATTAGCATCCAATTAGGGGTAGATGTATTTTTAACCATGAGGTCATCAATAGCCAATAGTAGGCATGTATGGATAACATCTTTTAATTTTACCACATGAGTGCTGCTTACTCTGACCATCTTACTTGTGATGAGAGAGTTAATGCTATTGTGGCCCTCTGTGCGTGATTTAAGATTGTTTATACACGTGCACTACAGACTACTCATGCGGGCGACTTCATTTCCTCGTGATATTGATACAACTAGACTCAGCTTGTTCCATGAACATAATACAGATTAATAATATATAATATTAATTCTAAATACAATATTAATTCGATAGATAGGTAATCATATCAGGTTATACCTCTATATATGACACATGTTCCAGAAATATGTTCGCGTTTTCCAGTCACGAAAGAGCTTTCATTATTAAATCATCTTTTCGCACAGGTACTGTCGCGTACGTTTGCCTATTTCGCATCCCGGTCCCCCCCCCCCGCTTCTGTTCCCCTCTGTAAAGGCCAGTGGCTGGGCTGTCTTAGCTCTTTTCTGAAAACATAAATTTATGTTAGGAATTGGACATCTACGTAATATTATAAAACTGTTTAAAATAACTTAAATAAAAGGGTCTCGTTAAGCAATTAACTGTCACGTGATTTCCCCCCTTTCTACGACCCTGCAACAACACCACTTGGATGGATAGTAGATAGCATGTCTGAGTAATTTTATATTTTTGGATCGGGCAGAAGTGAAGATTGAATTTACAATACGTAAGGCACTCTTTTACAGAGTAGGTACAGAATTATTTCACATGAGTTACTAGTACGAAGGACGAAACTGGTAATTGGAATTAGTCTACAGTGCGATAATATGCACAAAAGAACTGAAGCCTGTATCGAAATGAACGGCCACCATTTTCAAAAATCTGTTTAAATATCCACATTATGATTATTTTTCAATTTAACTTCATTCTCTAAATTGTACGCTAATGTGCTGTAGACAGTGTAATATACACTGCATAATGAATACGACCGAATGGATAGCTCAGTTCGTGAGTAAAAACACTTACTGTTAACACAGTACTGTATTTTGATTAAACAAAAACCTAATGAAAATTATCAAACTCAAAATCGCGATATTTTCTAGTTTACGTAAATGGATGAACTACTTTTCTTCCCTCCTATACCTAGTAAAGTGATTAATTGTATTTTACGCCAGTATCATCGAACTCCAGTCGTGGAAGGGCGTAGCAAACGGTGTTTCCGATTCTCAAAAGTTAATTCAAAGGTATAGCCAGGTTAATATTAGAAATGTTAGTAAAAATAAAATGATGTCCCTGTAGAAGATAACGCGCACTGATAAAGTGTCGCCACCAAATGTCAGGGTCTGGAGAACTTTGCTTGCTGTTCTCAGAAAATAAAAGAGTGGAGTTACAGTATACTTTGCAATCCACCTATTTCCACAGAACAAAGATGCATTATGAATCAATATTCTTCTAAGTGGGCTTTGACACTTTTAACTACAGTCTGATCCATTTGGGTATGAATAATATTAATTTATTATTACAAGGCTACTATGATAGTAGGAAAAATTTCTTGTTGGTTATAAATGTTATGTTTTATTTAACGACGCTCGCAACTGCAGAGGTTATATCAGCGTCGCCGGATATGCCGGAATTTTGTCCCGCAGGAGTTCTTTTACATGCCAGTAAATCTACTGACATGAGCCTGTCGCATTTAAGCACACTTAAATGCCATCGACCTGGCCCGGGATCGAACCCGCAACCTTGGGCAAAGAAGGACAGCGCTATACCAACTCGCCAACCAGGTCGACTTGTTGGTTATATTATGATTTAAAGATGGGAGTTTCCATTATATGACAATCAATAATGCATAATCTGAAAGGACAAATGAAAATCGTAGATGATTTTATTAAAATTGCTACTACAAATCAACAGCGGGTAGTCTACAATGTGTTCTTTGGTATGCTAAATTTGAGAGTGTTAAAAGAGTTCAAAGGGAATTTCGACGTGAGTATGGTGTGCGTAATGTACCTAAATACGATTCCATAATGTTGTGGTATCGAACATTTGTAGAAACAGGTTCTGTGTTTAAAAAACATGCAAGAGGTCACAGGGGAAACCCAGTACGTGAAGCAGCTATCTCTTGGCTTGGTTCCCAAACTCCCCAGATCTAACCCCTCATGACTTCTTCGTGTGGGGTTTTGTTAAAGACATTGTTTATTCATAGAAACCCAGGAAAATTGATGATCTGAGAGTAAAAATTATTCAAGCTTTTCAACAAATCACCTCTCTTATGTTACAACGGACATGGGCTGAATTGCATCACCGTTATGAGTTGTGCAGGATGCGCAATGGGGGTCATGTTGAGCTCTGAGGAATCTCCCATCTTTCAGTGTTGTATGCACAAAGTTTCAACAAATGAAGTTCAGTAGTAAATGTGTTACGTTGTTTTTATTTTATCCATACCCAAACGGATCACCCTGTATTTCTTTTACGATACCAAAATAGTTACTAGCATTAAATTTCTGCAACGATGTTAAGATCATTAAATAGGTATAAAATCTAAATTATGAACATTGCAATGAAGTAACAGAGCTTTTGAATACTGGTTTATAATAAGCTCTTGGACTCCAAGTTTCCTACTAGGAATAACTGAACAACCGTCATATCGTTGTCGAACAAAAGAGTTGAGAATAATCATTTTTGCTATACTGAAAGCACTCAGCTCTTGAAAGGGCGTAAATTCAAAATATTATTCTCGAACACTTCACTACCGCGATTATCAACAAAGCACACACTTATCGACAACTGCTCTTGTCCACCTACATTTGAGGCGCTCAGAATAATGAGAGCCAAACCAAAGTTCAATTTTATAAGAATGACATTTTATGTTCTCCTTTTTAAAGCTCTGCGAATTTTTAACATTAAGACTTCATTTTTTTCAGGATTTCTTAAATATGGTGCTTAAAATTTACCTGCAAATTCTTGAGGTTTGTCGTTAGTAGTTCGTCTGTTTTTCTGCTGTTTAGTTAAACAGAGTAAATGGAAATTTAAAAAATGGGATAATGATGAGTTTTTTTCATTTATATATGATATATATGGTTTATTCTCGCTCTAAACTCTGGCCTGCTAGCCCTTCACATTTCAGTATTCGGGCCAGCAGTCCCGTTCATACACTATTTACAACTTATACACTACCCGATGTTAATGACCGACACCTATTCATCATTCCATTGTTAATCCACTGCCTTTCATGTTCGTTCACCACACTTACTACATTTCTACATTTATTAACTATTCCTTCTTTCCTTCTAATCCTACCTTCTACTAATTCCTATTTCATAATAAAAACATAATTTCTTTTACTACTCCGCGTTCTCACAGACCCTACTTATTTACAATTACACTACAATCATTTTACTGTATTATAGTCTTAGCTAGGCTACACCCTATTATTTACTTTACATCTATCTATATTACTTCTTTGTCCTACTGATACCTATCTAGCCTATATAATAATAAATTTAGCTTCCCTTATGAAAAGGTTACCAGATTTGACAAAGCGTATTACATATAATTTGGAAACACACCTAAAAGGTAAAATAATATACATTTGAAACGGTTAGGGAATCGAATATACAAAATGTCAGAAAAATTTACACCTAAGTAGCGTTTGTGCTCATTTACAGTTAAGAAAAGGGGGGGAAAATATCATCAGATAGGTTAGAATGATTTGAATGCCATATACCGCGAGAAAAATAATAGTACGAATTTATTGGCATTGATATCTAAACCAATCAACAGCCATCGGTTAAGATAACTTGAAATTTCCATTATCACTCCCATACAAGTAATCTCTCAATATCTGAACCGATCCTTAGATGGTACTAATAGCTATTTCCTTCACAATGCTGTGTGTTAGCCTCAGGTTTTTACATTTGTTGGCAAAGAAGGAGGGTATAGTACCTCGTGCTTCCACCATCAGACCTATTACATCAATGTGGGACAGGCTATATTTATCTTTATAGAACGGGATTGTTGGTTCATAGATCCGTTTCTTTTCACTGTCCACCTCATGCGATTGATCTGCATGTGTCTCAAATCTCATGGTGGGATCGAGAATGTATGCCGAGTTGTTCTTAATGGCAATGATATTAATTCGCCGAACACTTCCTTGTGTGGCTAGTCCCTGCACCTCTTGATGGACTGTAAACCCTACTTCCTTCAGTGCCTCGGCCAGCATAGAACGGACAGCATGGTGATGGATGTTGCGAAGGGCCTCACTATAGGGGCAGAAGCCAAGGATATGGGGAAGAGTTTCAATCTCGCTGAGACAGCACCTACAGCGGATACCATCCCGACTTCTAGCCGGTACATCTCGGACCACAGCGACATAGCCTACCATTTTAAGGGCATCTATCCATTCCGAGAGGGTTAGACCTTTGTGATTTCTTATCCACTTTTACTTTTAACTCCTCTATTCTTACTATCCTTACAGTACGTCCTACTCATTCCCACTAATTAAATAAACTCACCATGACCCTTCTCCTCATACTTAAACACTATTCATCCATATTCACTGCACACTTAATTAATCCATTAACATACCATTTCCTTAGATTATATGATGGTTTGTCCTTGCTGCTCCCCGCCCTATTTCCTCTATCTGCTCTATTTACCTTCTCAATACTTTCACTTCTTATTCCTAACCCCTCTTTCTTTTCCCTATCGTCTTTCTTGTGCACCTTAACCTTTCCCAGCTGTTGACTCACATTACCTTTATTTCTTCCGCTGACACCACAAACGTCTATATTACTGCTCTCATTCACTTGACACAATTTTTCATTTATATGTCCTGGTACGAATAATCTACATAGGTTGAATAAAAATTAATGGCAACACTGCTGTCACGTGACGATGGTGCATTCGAGAGCTGCCAGCTGTGTGGACATGAACAAGGACTGTTAGATGAGTTAGTGCAGCCAGCGGCGACAGTACTCTGTCACTCTACTCCAGTGTATAGAACGTTGACTTTCATAGGGATAATGCGAGCGCCCTTAGACCACGTTTACAAAACTAGAGCAACGTTCCTGGATCAAAATGGAAGTGACACGAGGTCGTAGTGCACAAGAATGTTTTCAGGAACTGCGTGAAGCATGTGCCGATGCAGCGTTGCCATATCGCACAGTGCACGATGGGTTAAAGCGTTCCGGGAAGGCAGGGATGCCGTTCAGGGCAACCTCCGTACAGGACGACCCCGCGTGGAGGACAACACAGTTCAACTCCTTGCTTACCTGATGGATGCTGATCGCCGATGCACTGCCCGAGAGTTAGCAGTGGAAGTCGAAGTATGTCACAAAACTGTGCTCCACATTCTGCAAGACATTCTGGGTTACCACAAAATTACAGGGCGTTGGATACCCTATGAAATTTCCGAAGTTTAACAATGGCACTGCTATGCAGTCGCACAGGCCTTGTTGGACCGGTACCAAAGGAAAGATGACGACTTTCTTCGACGAATCGTCGCTATGGACGAAACCTGGCCTCGCTCATACGAACCAACCAAACTTGAAACGTCAAGCAAATGAACGGAAGCATCCAGGTTCTTCTCGTCCGAAGAAAGTGCGCCCTACACAAAATGCTGTGAAGGTGATGTTCATTGTGGCGTATGACATTGATGGGGTAATACTGCACCACGCTGTACCTCCAAGGCATACGGTAAACGCGGACTACTACTGCAGGGTCCTGCAGCACCACCTTCGTCCAGCCCTCAGGAGAAAACGACGACACTTGGTGGTACAGAACACCATCATTCTTCATGACAATGCAAGGAGTCACACCGCTGCTGCTGTCAAGGACCTCTTGCGTCACTGGCAATGGAAGATTCTGTAACATCCACCATACTCACCCGATATGAGTCCATGCGATTCGCCAAAGTGAAAGAACCACTGCGAGGGACCCGGTACAATACTAGAGATGAACATATCCGTGCTATAGGGCGGTCAATACGGAACATCAACAAAGATGGACGCGCTGATGGTTTACGACGCCTTCCAAACATTTGGCAAAAAGTAATAAATAAGGGGGGCGACTATATTGAAGGTACGTAAATGTTGTATCCCTGTGAATAAAGCCATGTCAGAAATATCGAACTGTTGCCATTACTTTTTATCCAGCCCTAGTATATATGACTGATTCGAAAATTTTCATTTTTACTAAGTAAATCCAAAGAGGAACAATATGAATGTCCAGTAAAACTATTATAGTGCGTTTTACGAATAGAGAGGGTTATCTCTCCAGATTTTAAATCCAGTAGCAGGTCAGTTTAGCAGGATGGCGATAGGCCTACCGAACGTTTCAAAAGAAACTTCATAATCCTGGTAGAACACTCTTGTATGTATCATGTATTGCGTTATCCATAACAATCACAGAATTAGGTGAACGTTAGGTAAAAGCTGCTCCTGAAACCATTTTTTAACAGTCGCTCTCCATTTCTTCGTGATAATCCTTAGTTGAACGCGATTTGAACACTAGTAGGCCTAACCTATTTTCTATAAACCCCTCTTCACTATCGGCATGGAGTACTATAATCTTGGAACCTTTACCAATCGGTGTACGCGGAACTGTCCATAGTTTATCTTTGTCATGTTCACATTTATCCATGTTTCGTCGAGAAAGAATATAGGATGTTTGGTTGATCGTATATCTTTATTTGCATAAAGAAACTGATTACGCAACTCAACTATGTCTTCACGTTCCATCAGATATTTCCGCGCTATGTTATTCTTCTTATAGCGGAACCCAATGTTTCTCATTATCCGCCAGAGAGATAGTAGAGACGCGGGGAAACACAACTTCTCTTTGTCTCTTTCTAATGTGTTATTCCCCACAAACTTAAGATATTCCTTCTTAGTGCATCACTGCCGAAATTAGATATATTATTTTCAGAATAATCTCGCGGCCGTTTTTTTCGTTTGACTTTTCAATTCGCCTGTTTATCCTTAAGAATTCAACTTTTCACTGATTCCAGTCGTTTTAATAGTTCTTTCATACACTTACTGACGGATATCATAGGTTTACCGCACGTCACATCGTAGTATTCTTTCTGAAAATACTCATGAACCCGGCATGTAAGCTCTTTATTTTCGAAACGAATATGTTTCCCTCTTCCACCAATCAAGTAAGACACTACAATTAAGCATAAGATAAAATATACACTTAAGATTGCCATTGTTCAAAGTTCACAAGACCACGATCCACACGAAGCTGCTTGAAATATCAAACTGGTTATGATTAGCATCTGTATGCAATAGGAACTACAGAAACATTAGCGACTTTATTTCAACCCTCCCTAGGTTAGGGTTAGGTTAGCTCACGATGGCTACGGGCGGGTTAGGACGATCCTTTGCACTTCGGCAAAGAATGTATAGATGAATGAGGATGAGAGTGTACCAGCCCACCGGCGGCCGCATGTGACCCCTCATCCGCTCACCCAATGGAGGCCTTCTACCCTCCCCCGCTCTAAGTTCATACCGACAAGGTGAGCAAGCAGCAAAAGACCCATTCCAACGGCCCTTCCAAGGTGTCGAAGCGCCCTTGGAAGTGCTCTTAAGGAATTAATCCTGGCAGAGATATTGCGAAAGCCTGGGAATTCAGGAACGGTTATAGAGAGGACGCCCCCTCCCGTAAGCGGATGAAGAATGCGTATTGACCTGAATATGGCTATTGAATGAGATGAGAAAGATGAGTCCACACCTGTGGAGTAACGGTTAGCGCGTCTGGCGAAACCAGCTGGTCTGGGTTCGATTCCTGGTCGGGGGAAGTTACCTGGTTGAAGTTTTTTCCGGGGTTTTCCCTCAACCCAATATGAGCAAATGCTGGTGCTGGATCCCGGACTCATTTCACCGCCATTATCATCTTCATCTCATTCAGACGCTAAATAACCTAAGAAATTGATAAAGCGTCATAAAATAACCTACTAAAAAAAGAGAGAGAAATATGAATGATATGATAATCTAAATTCTTTTTTCTATACGGGAGAGGGAGGGAAAATGAACCGTAGCAATGAAAATTCCAAACCGGCATTTTCCTAAGTAACTGTGGAAAACCACGGAAAAACCACAGTCGCCAGGTTGGTCGGACCAGGAATCGAACCACGGACCTCCCGAATGCGAGTCCCATGCGATACTCATGAGCCAACTCGCTCGGTTAACCCTCTCTCTACCTGCACCAGAAACAGTAACGTTCAGGTTTTCCAGGAAAATGGTCAAGTAGCCTCCAAGAGCGTATTCCGAATCTCAGCCCTGAGCAATCTGATGGCATCACGGTGTTCCGAATTTCACCGATGGCGTCACTGATGCTCCACCGGTGTCGCACCGGTGCCATCAGCTTGCAGCGGTAGTGGCAGTCTCCATCAGCCGCCATCAGTGAATCTGATTGGTTCTTGTATAGGGCGGGAATTAGCAGACGAATGACATCGTGCACTGTTGTGTCATGGCGGTGTGTTCTGCTGTATTGTTTGTAATGAGCACAACGTAAAAACAATATGTTAATGGCTTATGAGCGAACATGTCAACGGACCAGTTATTACTACCGGTTCAAGAAATAAATTGTTTATGCTCTCTTTTCCTTGAACGAGATGGCAGTACGGAAATTTCGCAAAATTTTGCTAGCGTAGCACAGATAACAACTTACACAGTCGTCATGACAGCCATCGATCCTTCCAGCAGTTTTGTTCCTATTTCGCTGCAGCGTGACGTCATTGTTGTCCACCGGTCCGGTGAGATTCGGAATACGCTAGGCTATTGAGATCAACCCTCTCTATTCGTGAAACGCACTATAGTGGATGCATTCATATTGACTACAACCCCATGAACTTATACTGGAAGCAAACAATAGCCCACACAGTTGTGCTGTGCCATTTATTCACTGAAAAAGCTTTCTTTTCCACTAAGAACTAATTTTTAATGTGGAATATGGCATATTCAAATTAATTTGATAGTTCACCATATAAAAGATAAATGTCAGGAGTACACAGTCGTACATCTATCTCAAAATTCGATGTCGGTTGGGATGTGTCATTATTCTGCGCGCCCCATATGTGAAGTCGTTAATTGGCACTAAAAAGGCAGTGTTTTCATTCACTGATGAAATTAACTCCTTCAGAGTAATGTGACCACAGACTGCTAGAATAGGCATACATTTTGAATTCAGATTTATGTATATTCAACGTTTTCGAGTTTGTTTCAAAGTGTGTTTTAGGCAGTGCCTCCAGCATCGATTCTAAATTGGAGAATATCTGGAAAATACTACGAGAGGCAGAATTCTCACCGCGAAGTGGTAAGTCATGAGTTCCACAAAAAAAAATACAAAGTGGTGATTCATAAGAAACTCATACTTTTCTTCATGCATTCATCGGCAATGTTTCATGTTTCCTTTAAAATTACGCGGGAGGTCTTGGGAAATTCATCCATGTGTCAATGTGGAAACTTTAAGAATGTGTATCATGAGATGACGTAACGATGTGAAGGGCATATCATACAAAATTTCAAGTTGAAAATAGTTGACATTCTGCGAGTGAAATCTACAGGGACATCATTTTATTTTTACTTCAATTTTTATTGTACCTGAGTTTTTTAATGTACTTCACTCCCACCCCTTCTACTAGTAAACTTCCAATCGTCCTCCACACAGAACCAAGGCCGCGTATACTGAGTTAGTGAGTATAGTACGTTCCAGAAATATGTTCGCATTTTCCAGTCACGAAAGAGCTTTCAATATTGAATCATATTTTCGCACAGGTACTGTCGTCCGTTTGCCTACGTCGCATCCCGGTTTCCCTCCACCTGCTTCTGTTCGCCCCTCTGTAAAGTCTAGTAGCTGGGCTGTCTTAGCTCTTTTCTGAAAACATTAATTTCTGTTAGGAATTGGACGTCTACGTAATATTATACAACTGTTTAAAATAACTTAAATAAAAGGGCCTCGTTAAGTAATTACCTGTCACGTGATTTCCCCCCTTTTCTACGACCCTGCGACAAAACCACTTGAACGGACAGTAGATAGCATTTCTGAGTAATTTTATCTTTTCGGATCGGGCAGAAGTGAAGATTAAATTTACAGTACATAAGGTACTCTTTTATAGAGTAGGTACAGAATTATTTCACATGAGTTACTAGTACGAAGGACGAAACTACTAATTGGAATTAGTCTACAGTGCGATAATATGCACAAAAGAACTGAAGCCTGTATCGAAATGAAAGGCCACCATTTTCAAAAATGTGTTTAAATATCCACATTATGATTATTTTTCAATTTAACTTCATTCTCTAAATTGTACGCTAATATGCTGTAGACAGTATAATATACACTGCATAATGAATACGTATGAATGGATAGCTCAGTTCGTGAGTAAAAACACTTACTGTTAATACAGTACTGTATTTTGATTAAACAAAAACCTCATGAAAATTATCAAACTCAAAATCGCGATATTTCCTAGTTTACGTAAATGGATGAACTACTTTTCTTCCCTCCTATACCTAGTAAAGTGATTTCTTTGTATTTTACGCCAGTATCATCGAACTCCAGTCGTGGAAGGAGGTAGCAAACGGTGTTTCCGGTTCTCAAAAGTTAATCCAAAGGTATTGCCAGGTTAATATTAGAAATGTTAGTAAAAATAAAATGATGTCCCTGTATAAGCATCGTTCGCCTACACTGCCGGAAGTTGTTGTGGACGTTCGGGATCGACTGCAGCAGTCACCCGTGAATCATGAAGGCGTCTGACAGCAAAACTTGCAATGATACTACACCTAGGTAGTCATATAGCTGAATTCGCTATATATGGGGTTCAAACAGTTAGATTCGCTATATATGGACTTCAACTGCATGCACGGTTTTTAATCTCGTGGTACCGGCACTTGTATTTGGATCTAGATTATAAATTTTTAATGAGAGTTATATTATATAACATATATTACGCTGAGATTAGGTCCATTTTAAACGTTTTTGTACATGAGCTCACGCGGTGCTGTTTCAGCCAATCGCTTAGCCCCATCGGTTTTCTTGTCATGTGCGTAATTGTGAATTCATTCCAGCCTGTTTTTACTATTTCAAACGGCTCTTCATGTCCCTGTGAACACCCCACACAAACAGTCGACCACCTGTTATTTGAGTGCCCACTACAAGAACGCAAGAGATATCGGCTAGAAACCCACCTTAGCATGTGCAATACAGCTTTCTCACCACCAATAACAAAAGTTCATCTGAAGCAATGTTGCATAAAGGAATTTCACAGATTTATTACAGTCATTAAGACCTTGTAGAAAATAACAGTATTTAATAACAGTGTCCTATTTATTCTTTTTAGAGCCAAATTTGTAACTTTTAAAAGTATGGCTATCATGTTGAAGTGTATGTGTTGTAGAGGACGCTTGATTTGTTGTGTATGTGAGTCATAGTTATGGAATGCTTGATTGTGTCTGTGTGACTATTGTGTATTAATTTATTATGTTTGTTACGGAAAGTTCCATAATTGTGTTATAGAGAAAAGCTGTAAGAAATGTTATGTTTATGTGTTGTAACAGTTTCCTGTATGTCTCAAATTGCTGCCTGATGTTTGTTTTGCAATCGCAATGTTTAAATTACGGATTGTTTATGTTTTATTTCCATTGTGTAAGCTAATTTATTTTTCTTTTCAATTTGTTTTATGCTTAGGCCTATTTTTTTTGTGTAAAACTATAGCCCTAGCATACATATGTAAAATAGGGCTACCCCCCATTGGATATACAATAATAATAATAATAATAATAATAATAATAATAATAATAATAATAATAATAATATTTCAAATTAAAGATGAAAAAAGGGGAAGGTGGGAAGTGTTGGTGGAATGGTGGAGGGTAACGGAAAAACCCTTTACGGAACTTTTACTTTGTCCACCACAAATTTCATCACGACCTGGCAGAGGATCGAACCTGGATGGAAGACCAACACGCTAGCGTCGAGCCACAGACCCCGCGGACTCATATATGACAATTTAGCATACAGATAAGTTATACGTAAACGTCTACAAAAAAAAAAATATATATATATATATTCAAACAGTGAGAATCCAATTCTTATTCCTGAAACTCTCAAAACTATATCCTATTGGTGTTGATATATTAATAAGATCTTGCAGTAAAGCGTGAAAATCTTACTGTATCGTGAAGCAGTGCATTCTTTGTTCTACTGCAACATTATAACAAGAAGGAATCTGAGGCGGACTTAGTTGAAGACATTACAGAGAAGGGAGTTGTGATATTGAACACAGCAAAAAATCATGAATCAGACTGTAAAGGTGAAGCCCAAACGAAACAGTTCATGGGTACATCAATGGATCTCAGTTTCTCTTCGGCCTGACACGCAGGCGGCCCGAGTTCTAGTTCCGGTTTGGGATTTTTTATGTGAGTTTGTGGCGAACAAGATCGCAGTTGGGATTTTTCTCGAGGTTCTCCAATTTCCCTGTATTAAGCACTTAGTACGTATACCTTATTTTATTTCAAGGAGTGCAGTTCGGTGTTCAAATAAGCCACCGAACTGCACTCCTTGAAATAAAATAAGGTATACATCATTTCGTCACCAATCCATAGCATTCTCCGATTGGCGACGCACGGAGGGAAGTGATACAGGGGCCAGTAGATTGCCTGCTAGAAACCTGGGTACGTAGTGAACTTTTTAGCATATTCCTAGATCATATATGTAACAGATAGGTCATCCCTATGTTAAAATCGCCAGCACTTTGAAGAGAACAACCGCCAGGATCGCCACATGTCCACCGTAAACGAACACGAGATGGCAGTACAGTCGCTAATGCAATTCAAAATAATGGGAATTATGACGTGACCCCTTATGTAACAACTACTGGGTGTTCAGTTCAAAATGTGTCATGGCTCGCTGTATGCCGTCATGTGGCTAGCCGATGAGCCTAGAGAATTCAATCTTCATACACTTCCGCAGAGGTGTATAACCTAAGAGGCGGAGAAGTTGCCTAGCAAGTACGGCGTTCATTCTGAAGAGTACGTACCGATACGTACGGTAACGCCGGTAGTAGCAGGAATGTGAACTGTTTGGAAATACGTACTGTCGGGATATGGGGAGAGGGTTAAGACGATTACTTACGTATTTGTTGACATTAACTTCGACGGTCAATATGGACACGGAGCATTTGATTTGTGTTGTGGAATGTTACCGTACGCAACCGATGATAACAAATACCCTGCGTACGACTTGCCGGCGCAAAACACAGTTCGAAAGAGGTTATGGTAGCACACAGACCGTACAGACCGCCATCTGTTGCTACGACGTTCAAGTTATACCGTACACGTTCTCAAGTTCAGATTGAAGAACGCCTTAAATAATAGGCAACTTCTCTAACATATAAGCTGAAACTCGCTTCAAATCGGTGACCCAACAACAGTGACGTCATGACACACTTTGAAATGAACACCCAGTAGATGGCAGCAGAGTAAACCTGAAAAAAGTTGTTACCGCCAAAGTCTGTAAGGCCGAGCTATCTGGATATATGATCTAGGGTACAGTCAACAGCTGTGAGTTGGGAATGCGCCTAGCTTGGGGACAGCGCAACAGATCTTCTCTTCCGAAATTCAATCCAATCTTTTTCAGTATCAATATTCGAAAGTGACGTTTTTACAGTCTTCTCTGAGTTCAAGGACATACATTTTAAATTGTACTATGTACAAAACAATCTAATGTATTTCATTAATGAGTTCATAGGAATCTATAATTGTTTCATAATAGTACAAGTGTAGCTTGTAAATGGTAAAATTACACACAATCAGGCAAGAAGTGTCTTTCTTCTGGGGAAGGTTGTTCCTTTGGTAACAGATTGTAAAGGAGCAGTGTTTAATAAAAAAAAATAGGGGAAATGCATAAGAACACACAATTTTCTAACACCTAGTTACTTCTGTAAAAAAAAAAACATGTGGCGTGAGTGTGCATTAGGGTGTAAAGAAGAAAATCTGCTTGTCAGTGAGTTGCTTTCACTTAAATCTGCCAGGAAATAATGCGAAATGAAAGCACAAATGACAAATCCAGACGATTCGCTCGTGGATTTATCGGCAAATCTAAGGCCTCTTGTGACATTACTATAGATAAACCTCATAGAGAGTGACTACGTAGGCGAGGAGGAAGACGAGGTGCTGGCAGTTTCTGTGCCTTAAGCCTCGTTCACATTTTTCAAGTAACTTGAATTCAAGTCACGTGATTTCAAGTACCTGAATTCAAGTCGCCGTTCAGACATATTCAAGTTATTTTGTTTTCAAGTAGGATAAAATGGCGTCCATGGATGTTGTGCAATTAGCAATTTCTGTAGTAGCAAGTCTTCGTGCCAGGGAAATGATAAATATATTGAAGAAATGGAAAACGCGTTGTTCAGTATGGGTTAGGAATTAGATTAGTAAGAGAAATACACGACCACTGACTATTACAAATAGAATAAGTGAAATCTTCAAGCAAATTTAATCATTCTTATCGCAAATGTAATAAAATATAAGCGAGTCTAATTTACCATAAATGAAAATGATTATCTTGAAGCTGTTACAGTTCCCCAACAAAAATCTATCAACCACATTGAACCATGCCAGTTTCGGCGATAAATATCATCCCTTCAAGCACCGCTCTTCTCTCCTCAATCCCTCTTATCTTCCTCACTTCTTTTCTATCTACAGTTTAATGGTTTTTTTTTTATTATTTTTCATAGGCTATCTCATCTGTGTCCACGTTAAAATCTCTGCTGTTCAATTCTTCAATGATCTCTTCCTTTCTTTGCAGCTTCCTTTGTATTTCTATTACGAAACTTTGGAGTTTCTATAATCCGCAGGCCTTCGTGAATTTTATACAACTTCAGAAACTCAAATATTTGGTCATTATTTCACTTACTGCTGTTTCCTATTATTTTTACGTTCCCAGTAGAACTGAAAAACAATCAGCTGTTAATTTAATGCTCTTAAAACAGCTGTTAATTTAAATTCCCGCTCTTTTCTCCTTGAATTCAAGTTATCAAGTGACGTTCACACTTTTCAAGTAAAGTAAAAAGTAGAAAGGGATCCAACTTCACTTGAAACTTGAATTCAAGCCGTTAATTGATTTCAAGTCAACTTGAAACATAGTTCACACTTTTCAAGTTCGTCTTTCAAGTGACTTGAATTCAAGTTACTTGAAAATTGTGAACGAGGCTTTAGAACTAACTACATAGAGCAAATTTTCCATGTAGGCACTAGGATTGCTGGTTCGAATAATTCCTGCTTAATTAATTTAATTCACGTAAAACATCGAGCAACAGTTATCTGTGTTAAGTAGTACGGTATTCTCTCGCTGTGTCACCCTGGATGACTCACCCACCTATGTAATGTGACAGATTCCCCTCCCCACTCTTTCACTGTTGCCACGCGTTCCGGCAACGCTGGACTGTGACTGTGTATTCAATTGGTTGAGCCCATATGCCTTCTTATTCTAAATCACGGCGTAGTTGAAGATCAATTTCAAAATATGAATGTAAGATCAATTCCAAAGCTACTACAGAAGCATTGGTTAGAACTGAGACGTATGTCAGGATTCATATATAGTGTGGTTAAAGAAGGGGAAAAGGAACTAGCTACCCTATCCCATTATTTCCTCAATTAGTGGCCCCATGAGTGATGCCTTATTGGTGTCACTTATAAGGTTGAAACCTCTCTTCGGACTGTTGACTAATCAACAATGGTTAAAGAAAGGTATGCACAGAGAGAGAGAGAGAGAGAGAGAGAGAGAGGCTGAACAAGAGTAGGAAGAATAGATGGAACGAGGAAGAAAATGAGGGGAATAGGTACAAAGGGACATGGTGGCAACTGGTGGAAATTCAGGTGGTAAAGCAGACAGTACACAGATAGAGAAGTATAAATTTTAAAGGGTCGACAAATTTAAATACCTCGGATCCTTGGTTACAAATGACAATAACATGTCTAAGGAAATCTCGAACAGGTTGGTATGTGGGAATAGAGCTTATTTCGGACTAAAGAAATATTTCAAATCACATGCCCTTACACAGGAAACAAAAACCACCTTATACAAAACACTTATGAGATCAATCCTGATATATGCTTCAGAAACATGGACCATTTCTAAGAATGACGAGAGAAGACTTGAAATTTTTGAAAGGAAGATTCTTCGAAGAATATATGGTCCAGTTTTTGAAAATGGATTATGGAGAAAAAGATATAATGGGGAATTATATAGCATGTCTAAAGAGCCCAATATAATAAATATAATTAAAACCAATAGATTGAGGTGGGTGGGACATGTAATGAGAATGGATGCATCAGAACCTTGTAAAAGAATTATTCTCACTAACCCCGGAGGTCAAAGGAGACGAGGACGACCACATCTGGGATGGATTGATGGAGTGGAGGAGGATCTTGTAAGATTGGGATACAGGAATTGGAGGAATGTTGCACAGGACAGAGACAGATGGCAACGCCTACTGAGGGAGGCCAGAGCTCATAACGGGCTGTAGTGCCAATGATGATGATGTTGAGGACAAAGGGCAGGAGGGAAGAAATGAGATAATTGGAAAGAAAGAGAAGTACAAGGAGACAGAAAAGTATGGATGTAGGAAGAAAAGAAAGACGAGAAAGAAAGTATGGAAGAGAATGAAAATAATCTAGGATCTAGAGCATGAAGAGAATACATAATATAGTAGTGTGAAATAGGAAGGAAAGGAGAAGAGAATAAAAGAAAGAAAGAATTAAGGTGCATCTACATGGTTCAACTTTTCTTTCAACTTTACACATTCAGCAATGCATGCAAGATTGATATTTAATATTAATTCATATTTATATGCTGTACCTAGTGAAGTTAACGTTCAAAACGGCATGATACCATGCAGACACAAAATCTTCATGCATCTTAATTGAAAGCGCGTTTTAAAATTTATTCTTTCATTATTTTTTCCCCAGATTGCATGCGTAGGCACATGGAAAATTGACCTGTGTAGAGTAAACTGTTAAGAGTAAAAGAGTGGATAGGAAACGATGGGAGGGAAGCGAAGGGAATGAATATGTCCTTCAATCAGAGGCGTACGCAAGGAGCGAAGTTACCGGGTTTGAATCTTCCCCTTGAACTTAAAAAAATACGTATATTTCAAGGTATTTTATTGTTTCTATGTATTTTCCTGTTAGCCTATATAAATTGAACTGCCTTATCTATCATATTATACAAATAACTGTTGACTAAATATATACGAGTATATGATTATTGTATAAGTGCAATAATGACAAGCATTTTTAATTACCGGTATACAAAATTAAACAGAAGTTCAGGTTTGTTAAAAATTGAATGGCTGTGAGAAAATTACGTTTCAAAGATTTTATAACAATATTTATGAATATGTTCTACTAGAACATAGTACAGTATAATATTAATAAATATACAGTAACATAATAATAATAATAATAATAATAATAATAATAATAATAATAATAATACACAACATTTAAAATACTCATAATGTAAATTGTAAACAATTTTAATAATGACCCCTCCTTCGACAAAATTTTCCGTACGCCACTGCCTTCAATTAACGTCACGTGTTGAAATGAGCTGACTAATAATTTTATTGAGTAAGTTAGATATATGTTACCACCTACCACCACCATCATCATCATCATCATCATCAACATGAACACATCAGGCTTAGGAGTCTTAACAACCTGTCTCCGCAAACTCAGCAAATGCAAGTGTTCCTGAGCTTACAGTATCTTGACTTTGGACTTTGGATTCCCGAAGTCTCGTTTTCCTTTATCTGTATAAGACAATGCAAGTTTAAGAAGTCTGTTTTTGTCCATCTTTTCGATGTGTTGTAACCATTCTTCGATTTTTATTGGTATTTTTCTATTTCCTCTCGATTTTTAAGTTTTTTTTAAGTGTTTAAGGAATTTAAGCGGTAGAGAAGTGAAACCCATAACCTCTCATATGCAAATGTTATCCTCGCCTTCACGTGTTGAACTCCGTTCCTAGTTCCTATCGAAGAGGCTCTGTAAACATATGTTAAAGCCAACGAGTTAGGTGAAATTCTAACTCGTCGGTTAAAGCAAACAAAAGATATAGTAAACGAAATTTCAGTAAGGTACCTTAGTAATGCTGTAATAATAATAATAATAATAATAATAATAATAATAATAATAATAATAATAATAATAACCCCACTGGATTAGAATACGAGGCTACACATTTCTGTAACACTAGCCTCAAATCACTCTCAAGCAAGCACAAAGTTAAAACTATCGCAAATAAAAGAACTTGCGAGAAGAAGTACGAAATGTAGTGTGCCCTTCAAGTTCAAGGACTCAACAACGATTCAGACACAAGTTATAGCAGTTTTATGTTCATCATGCACATCTTTATGAAAATGGTAAAGTAATATGGAAAATATCGTACCTTGGTCAATTAGCATTCCTTAGATATGAACATTAAAAGAAAGAACTTCACTTATTCACACTTGGAACGATCAAATCAACCTTAATGGAATTCGCGCTACTTCTTCCACCATGATTTACTCACAGTCTAGTATATAGTCACGAAGCTCAATTCGTAGGGAATATGCATCCATAGATAGTTTCCTAATCACTAGGATCGCTACTATCGCCTCAATACAGACAACGCGAAATAGTACCGGCACAGTTTTTTGTTCCTAGTACTCTCAACAACTCAAGCTTCGTGACTTTATACACTAGACTGTGGCCTACTGCAAAAGTCGATCACCATTCCTTTCATTGAAAATGGAAACCAAAACAACTGAACTATGATTTCCGTTGTTTAGATGAATAATATAATAAAAAATAGACATAGGATTTAAGAAATCCCAATGATTGCGTAAAACGTCTATAATCGAAATTAGAGTAATAAAATGCAATATGTTCTTTAACACTGTAGACTTAGTGTAATTTATTTGATATTCTTGTAGTAATATACAGTATACTATCATACATAACCCATAGGCCCCTATATAATTATTATTTTATGGAAAATGAATGAATGAAGAGGGAAATGAGAGGAGAAACAATTAAAAGATACGCAATCGCGCGTCCTTGTGGAAGGAAATTTTTGGAGCTATGAGGAATATCTATGCGAGTTCCAATCCTAATGGCTGGCTTGGAGCTCACAGTCACTCCATTTTTAATCATTTCGTGTGAAGGAATGTAAGAGAATTTTGAATGGGAAAAACCGTAAATGTACGTAACCTAATAGCTATCATGTGATGTGGAGGAATGTCGCAAGCACCAACAGTGGTACGTGGCACGTCTAAGCAGCTGGGCAGTCACCGAAAATGTTAAAAGCCTGTGTAAAGCAAAGGTAAAAGAGGGCCGTCGCTATCCTCTCTAGACAAAGGAATCTAAGCTTTTACATTGGGCAAGTCACGATTGAAGTACCGGTACCCAAGGTCACACTCAAAAATCAAGGCTCACATTTTTTAAGGCTATAATTTGGAAATCCCGAAATTGTATGTAGGTCCATAGCCCATATCTTTTAGGGTTTATTCCTACATTTGCCTTGGCTATGGTGCCTCTAATAAAATATAGCCATATGATCCTGAAGGCATATTTCTATCTTAGAGAATGGTTGGGGATAGGTCATCCGTCATATTATAGGGGAACAACTTACAAAACTCCGTTGGTCTCCGCATGCGTCAATCTTAAAGAGTGACACAATATACTATTCACCTCCTCCTTCCTAATTGTCAGCCAATAGTAACGTGTACTGATAGCAGCAATGCATCAGATGACTTTTCAATCTGTAGTGACAATTGACTCCGCCTCCAGCACAGCGGTAAAGTTTAGTAACCTCCTACAACAGAGTTTTGTCAGTAATAGGCCTATAGATGCCGGGCTAGCCTGGAAATCGAGTCCAACCCTGTCAACCTATCTCAGAATTTGAGAATGTGTGGAAATGAAGAATAAGGTCCTTCGTGTGTATTTAGAAACCCAAAATGCAGTTCATCTTGAGATATGATGAGTAATTCTGGCATAAAATAAGCCAAGGATGGACCCTTAATAAGAGAGACTAACAATAGTTGGTTGCCACTTCTCAGGTTGCTCTCGATGTTGTATTCCTGGTTGTGCATGGAAAACCTAAATAGAGAATGGAGCGAGAGGAAATGCATAAAAAACCACAAGAAAAAGTGGCCACATTCTTGTTCGGGACAAAATTAATGTTGTAATGTGCAGTTCACTTTATATTTCATAGGAAGTCAGTATGTGGCCTCCCAATTTATAATCTACGACCAATTGAATGTTCGTCATTCAGATGATCTTAGCAATTCAGTCTGTGGTGTAGATATAACTCTGCTCTCATAGATTTGTTTCTAAGTTTATACCATTTTTTTGTTGTATAGTACATCATGAACACAAGTTCTTTTATAATTCTAGAACTAAACTACATTGATAGTCTTTTCAAAGGCAGGACAATTTCCTTGAAATTACTGTGTATATCAAAACACATTCTCCACAACCCCTTTGAAGAATGGGCCATATGCACATCTCGTGTCTGCTGATGGATTATGGCAAATAATTCAGAATGCTTCCAATGCCGACAGAAAGGCCAAATGTCATTTCAAATATGCTGATTCATGTCCCAGGGATTGTGGGAAGTCATCTCGTGATATGAAAGATACTTTCTACTAAAAATATGGCTTTTTTTTTAAAGCTATTTTAAATTATTTTATTTCAATTACCTGTAGAAATGATGCTTTTATTTTGCTCCACAGTTGTGTTTTTTGTTGTAAAATAATACTTTCCTATTTCAGTGCCTAAAATGAATCACTGTACGTAATTTTAGAACATACATTACATATTCCTGGTGGTATGGAAGAGAAGGCCTGATGGCCTTCACTCCACCAGAATAAATAAATAAAATATCTAACTTACCTTAAGAATCCCATAGGTGTGACTCGAACCTGGGAACTCTGGATTGAAGCTCAAACATGCTTTGCATAAGATAGGAAAACACTTGAAGAAAACACCATTTCATCATGATATGAACCCTGCTACTCTGCCATAAAGCTTAAAGACAAAGATTTCAAAAATAAATCCTGCTTAACGTAGCTGAGTTCGATACTCATGTTATTTCACTGCTTAATGATATAAATTAAACTGTATTAGGATTAGGAAACACAATCTACCTACTGAACTCAATCCTGAAAACCAAAATGCATTTGTTGCCTTGAAACTGACACAAATATTTATGGAATATTTAGAGGGTTCTTAAGTCACTAGGTAGAATCTTGGTTGTTTCCACAACAGCATGTAAAGATCATGACGTGTAAATTGATATTTTATTTAGTTTTGGAGTACATCATTATGTACGATGAATTTCTTGTAAATAAAACACTAATTACAGCAATTTTTTTTCTCTCCTAAAATTAGGATGCATGGATTATTATTCGAGGGTATGGAGTATTTGCATATATACGGTAATATATAAAGCCAATTTCGACATCTCCTGCAAAGTTTTCTAATAAGAAAATAAACGTTCTAATTATTTAAATGCTGATCTCAATCAGAAATCCAAATAATCATACAACTTCTCAAAAAAAAAAAAAAAAAAAAAAAAAAAACCGTAAAATGGGGTAACTTTGCACCATCTATGAAAAAATTTTATATAGATCTATGGTGTTTACGTGAACCAAATTTATCTGTTCACCACTTCCACCAATAGATGGTATATGTGTACAGTATTTATCCACTGTTCGTGGTCACAGAATTTGTTTATGGTATTTTTATACCTTAACTACAGAACGTATGCATAATTGATTGAAATATAGATCAAATTAATTATCTTTCATCACAGATGGTGTGCACAATCTCAAGATAAGTTACACGTGTATCTGTTCCTTATTCACCCATTTACACTTTGTATAGTCCGACCATCGGATCTGTGCCCCCATAAGATATGCGAACTGAACCTTAATTCCTTTTCAGCCTCGGCAATTCATTTCTCTCCCTGCATTCCTATCTCTCTCCCTTTCTGTCTCCCACTACTCACAATTTTGAGCCTTCTTGCGGGACAGTTTATTTGCACTTGCAGTCCAGTGTTGTCAACTCAACATGAATACTGTAGCACGGAGTGGTGAAAAAAAATATTATTAAGCAACTAATAGCATTTTGTGATAAAAAGAAACAAACAGGTCAATATTTATTTCCTATAAATAAGGCAAAGAAAAGAGCAGCTGTGATCACATGTGAGGCTTATTTTATTTCAATTGATTACGTATTAAAATTACTTACTTAACTAATACTAATATAATACAACTTTTTTATGTAATTTATATAGGCAGGTCAGAGCGCCTAATAAAGAAAATCAGGAGAGAGGGAGTCTGTGCAGGAGATGAAAAGCTAGAATCACCAGGGAAGAACAGACCAAGGGAACCTTTAATTCTTGTAGATGATACGGACAGATGTATTTTAAGAAGAAAGATACAAGAATTTTATACGATGCAGGAAGAAGTTCCAACATTGGAGAAATTATTGAAGGTTGCAAGAGAAGCAATAAATTTCCAAGGAGGGAGAAAAACGCTACGGAAAGTGATTCGAGACATGGGATTTAGATTTAAAAAATGTAGAAATACAAGATGTATTTTGATTGAAAGAAATGATATTGCAGCATGGAGGGTCAGTTATTTAAGAAAAATTGCGAAATTTCGCAGAGAAGGAAAGTATATTGTGTATTTAGACGAAACATGGATACATCCACATTATACTGTTAAAAAATGCTGGCGCAAAGCGATTACGTTTCTGGTGTAATTTCAATTTAACCAAGAAATATCCACTGTAATAATATAATTATCTGCAAACAATCGTAAGTCAATCAGCGTCATTAGACCTACTTAAATTAAATTATGAATAAGTAATAATTAACCTTACATTATTATAAGCAATATTCAAGAGACATGACACTGTTTGGCGGAAGTTTGGCAACATCCCTATTCGGCAAGGTTCGTGGCCTGCTATTTGACGTAGTGGGAAAGAAACGGGTGGAATGGGGTGAGTAGAGGCGTTAACTTTTCCAAGAACAACGGCAGCGCTGAAGGGGCACAGATCCGATGGTGCGACAATAGTTTCGTGTGTGCAGCTGTTTTGTTGGCAAACGGTGTTACAGAATAATTTTCTAATCAAGGTGAATTTGAGGCTAAATTGGGGTTACTTTGCACAATAACACAAAGATTTTTTTAAATTTTAATTGGATTATTTTGCTTTGAGGACCTCCCATGAAGTTTAAAAACGCTTACTATAATTCACACTTTGTATTACAGCTAAGTTACTTGAATTTGTTTTTTTTTATTACATAGCTATTAAAGTCATACATGGTCTCTCACTACCAAACTTGGTAACAATCTCCAAATATGCCAAAGGAAAATGCTGAGAAGGATACAAATGCAAACGACCTGAAAGAGAGGATATTATGGAATATGAATGGAAGGATGTAACTGGAGACTAAATTCATCCAAGAAAGTATCAAGAAAAGGTTTGCTTATATTCCATTCTAGAACTTGACACAAAATAATACGTATAATTTTTTACAGTTATTCACATGCTGTTGCCTCGATTTGTCATTCGAAAGAACTGAAAATATTTTTGAAACAACATTTTAGTAGAATGTGACCACTTGTGTGTAGTTTTTTTCAAAAAAGTTTTCTTTGTGTTACTTTTTATAGCACTTTTTGAATCTGTGTTTTCATTTTTTGTTCCTGATGCAGTATATTTCATTGTTTAACACGTGTATGGTGCAGTGTAACACCAGCAGTGGCAAACTTTGCACCACCCCTTTTAAAACTCTGCCGGTGCAAAGTAACCCCCAACTATGGGTAACTTTGCACCAATTTTTGGCACATTATAAATTTCAAAAGACATTTATTTTCGAAGATATGACTAGCTAAATACATTCCCTCATGCCCCTAGAACGTATAAAATAAATGTCCATCTCAAAATTAGACATTTAGGGGTGCTATTCATGGACATTTCGCAGCAAGCGCTACAAGCGTACTAAGCTAGCCCCGGCTATCCACTGGTTACTAGTACAGAATTCAAATCATATCCTATCGCTAACACTGGTTTATGAATACGAAAAACGCTGATCATCCACCAAAAGCCCGCGCTAAAAATGTCTATGAATATGGCCCTTAAAGACTACATACAGACTGAAAACAAATTTTTAACTAGAAAATGGTGCAAAGTTACCCCATTTTACGGTATATTAATACATTTCTCTGCACTGTGATATTAAGTTTTACTGTTTAGCACAAAATACAGTGCTGTCTAATATTCTTAGTTAAATTCTGGGCCCACAGAAAAGAACATACCATACTTTGAATGGATAGCGAGAGTGAATGACCACAGAAAATTTCAGGTTCTCAACTCATAGAATACTACTGATATTTGTGGCATTTGTACTCAAATTCTGTCAAGCTTGCTCAGACGGCTGTTTAGCCAGCTCATCCACACAAAAAAATATACAAAAACTATGCTTAGTAATTTATATTTCTCCAACAGTTCTTTACAAATGTCACCATCCGCTCTGCCTGTACAATGAACTTTTCTCCACAATTAATATAGAGTTCATCTTAATTCAAGCATGTGTGTATCTGCCTCAAATAAACCTTTTAAGCTAAATAACCTAAGATGTTGATACAGCGTCGTAAAATAACCTACTTAAACCTCTTTACTTTCCATATGTGTGAAGAGATGTTGATATATTGTATGCATATACAGTATTAAAGTACACATCACCTTGACAACTGATTAAATTATATGTCCTATTTATTATCTGTTCAGGAAATTGTATACCAAATTTTCATTACAACAAACACGACTGTGGTGAATAGACAGGACTTTAATTAACTGAACAATGGATGCTCTCTTATTCTTTATGTTTTATTTTTTTAATACCAATATACAAGTCTCATGTTTCATTAATAAATTGTTGTACCAAAATTAACTGAGAATATTTGCAATTGCATTCCTTGAAATCTGAACATTATGAAATGCCATGCAAAAAATTCACCAAATCCAATCGTTTAATATAATCAATGTACATAAGCTTACAAAATTTTGACATTCAATTAATTATGACAAACAATTCACATGTAGATCGTCACTTATGAGTTTGCATTAGGTCCCCTCCTGCGGCCAAAACCTTGTACAACGTTGACAAAACGGCGATTGTATTGGATGCGTCGCTTGGCACGGCCAGTCTTCTTCTTCTTCTTTTCTTGTTTGTCAACCTGATGAGCAATAAGAAAAATAGCTGTTAATGAGGTGTTTCCACTTCATAAAAAAATAATTAATCCTCCAAATCAGTGATTCCCAACCTGGGATATGTGTACCCCTTGGGGGTATGCCAAAGGTAACTTGGCAATGGCAGACATTACATCTCGTTGCCTCGTGCCATGCAATACCTGATGTTACAAGTAAAGATAAATCTGAAATTATTGGGGTATAACAAAGATAATTGGTAATGGCGGACATTACATCTTGTTGCCGCTATTATTTTGAACTCAAAAGAACTAACCTATACCATATAAACTCTTAAAATGATCCGCGTCAAAACAAACCCATGTGACCAGCTCGCGTTTCAGTGGTTATGACACCGAAGCACAATGTGTAAGCAATAAGCACGCGAAAAAAGTAGATCCCTTCTTACTTACTTACAAATGGCTTTTAAGGAACCCGAAGGTTCATTGCCGCCCTCACATAAGCCCGCCAGCGGTCCCTATCCTGTGCAAGATTAATCCAGTCTCTATCATCATATCCCACCTCCCTCAAATCCATTTTAATATTATCCTCCCATCTACGTCTCGGCCTCCCTAAAGGTCTTTTTCCCTCCGGTCTCCCAACTAACACTCTATATGCATTTCTGGATTCGCCCATACGTGCTACATGCCCTGCCCATCTCAAACGTCTGGATTTAATGTTCCTAATTATGTCAGGTGAAGAATACAATGCGTGCAGTTCTGTGTTGTGTAACTTTCTCCATTCTCCTGTAACTTCATCCCGCTTAGCCCCAAATATTTTCCTAAGCACCTTATTCTCAAACACCCTGAACCTATGTTCCTCTCTCAGAGTGAGAGTCCAGTAGATCCAAAATATGTCTGCTGAATATACTTGTTATTCTTCCGTAATTGAAATAATAATATCCAAGACATAGAAATGATTACAAAATGTACCTAATCACTCTGAGATCAATAATTACAATTTAAAATAGTTTATTACATACGCATGCGCATTTGAGGGCGGCAGCACTTAAGTCGCTTCTGATGCAACAAAATGGCTGAAGGTGCTGAGTCTTCTGTTGCTGTGTCGCCAATTAAATTTGTAAAACACAAGTCAGCAAACCTTTGACTAGTGGCCAAAAAAGAGTCATTTTAAATGTATTTCACAAGTTCAGTGAAAAATATCCAGAACTTCTGATAAGAGAGATAGTGAATTTAACATCTGAGTTCACCGGTGTGTCGTGTACAAGCATTAATAGTGCTCGGAAAGAAAAAACAAAAACTGGTAAGGTTGTAACTCCCGGTAAATTTTATTCATAACTCTTTAAAAGAGTACATGAACTTAAACGCACAATGAAAGGGATATGAATAACAATGGCAACAATCACTTCAAATTTAATCAACGGTCTGCCAACGGAAAAAAGGAAAGTTTTCCAATAACAGTGTCATAATGCAATCATAGCACTTTTTTCAATGTTATGCCCTCTCATCGTGTATATAATATACTGTATAATTGATGCTTAAGCTACTGATTGTTCTGCTAAAACTTACTAACTTAATTAATACTATTAATAGTAACTAATTCTATGTAGAGTATGTATTTGTATTTTACTTCGTTCATTGCACTAATATACTGCGTACCGTACTTATATCACATGCCATAATTATGCACTTCACACGTGCTCCCTATCAATGTGACAGTAATTGCGGCGCGAATGGCAGAAGGATACAATTGGGGTTTGTTTATGTTAGGATCACTTTAAAAGTGGATGGACTTTAGATATACAAAATCATTTTATTACATTTTGTATAAGTAGTGTTGTAAAAAAATGGTGTAGGAATAGTTACGGGAAGCTTTAGTAAAGGTTAAAGGATACGAAAGACAAAAAAGGTTGGAAACTGCTGCTTCAGAGATTCATTAAAAAAAGGGGTATTGCTGTATTTATAATATGGTCTCCTCAGCAAATAGGGATTATATAGAATGGACACTGAGTGAATTTTCCTGTTCTGTTTTTCTGTGCGCATGTGCTCCATAGGTGCTTAGTTCCACTTTCAAGCACTAGAGGTTAGTGTAATCGAGCACGTGCTTGAGTTCCCAAACAATGCCTACCTTGCTGCATAATCCAGTAACGCTTTGCTTCCAATAAATTTAAGTTAACAGCTTTTCCTTATTTCTCAGTGATAAACTAGCTGTAATAATAATTTTTATGTTTTATATATAATAAATTATATCATAAAATAATATAATACATTATAAAATTATGTATCAAATTCATTTCATATTTGTACACAATATATAGACGTATGGTTTTACTTCTCACAGGAGTTTTGTTTTTCCATTTTCATAATTTTACTTCAATAATACTTTTCAATCAGGAATCTCCTATGCCATTCACTGCAATGGAGATATTTAATATACTTTTTTTCTTGGTTTTATTGAAGTTTCTGTAATTTCTGTTGTTGTTGTTGTCTAATGCCAGGCGTTTGACAATAAAGTCATTTGACCTCTTGCATTCCAATATTTTTCAAAGATATTATCATGACCAGCCAATGAAGCACAGATTTTGAGGTGTTCCGAATCCATTTCTTGGTTTGAGTTGCACAATGGGCAGTTAGGGGACTGATATATTCCAATTTTATGCAGGTGTTTGGCCAAACAATCATGGCCTGTTGCCAATCTAAATGCAGCTACAGACGATTTTCGTGGTAAATCGGGAATTAACTGTGGATTTTGATGCAGAGAGTTCCATTTTTTCCCTTGGGATTGAGTTATCAAATTTTGTTTGTTGAAGTCTAAGTATGTATATTTAATAAATCTCTTCACAGAGTAATACGTAGATTTAGTAACAGGTCTGTAAGTAGCAGTGCTACCCTTCTTTGCTAAAGCATCGGCATTCTCGTTTCCCAGGATTCCACAATGGGATGGTATCCATTGGAATACAATTCTTTTATTGAGTGATAGTAATTGAGACAGCATTTTAGTTATTTCTGCTATTTGAGATGAAGGTGTGTGTTTAGAGACAATTGATAGAATAGCTGCTTTGGAGCCTGACAATATAACTGCGTTCCTAAATTTATTGATGTGGCATAGAAGATTCCTGAGACTTTCACTTATTGCAATGATTTCTCCATCGAAACTTGTTGTTCCATATCCAAGAGATCTATAAAGTGAGAAGAGACAGCACATAACACCTGCACCGGCACCTTGTTCTCTGGAGATCAAGGATCCGTCGATGTATAAATGAAGCCAGCTTTGTGGAGGGTACCCAATATTAATTGTCTCTAAAGACAATTGTTTCAGTATTTCAGTGTTTACTTCTGATTTCAGTATTTCTTCTGTTAAATTTTGATTATATTCTATATTTAATAGAGTTAAAGGGTTTGGTTTAATTTGTAAGTTTTCTTTTAAATTCGGGATATTGAATTTCTGTTTTAATTCTTGAACAATGGATATGAAACTTTTTTGAGTTTTCAATCTACAAAGAGGACTGTATGAATGCCAATTGTTACCTGGTAATCTGATAAGTTTTTCATATTGAATCAGTGCTTTTTCTTCTATTGTCATTTTGATGCTGTTAATATTAGTGAGGAATCTCATAGAATCTATTGGCGTTGTTTTGATTCCACCAGTAATGAGTCTGAGAGCTTGGTTTTGAACATATTCTATGTCGTTTATGAAAGGTGAAATAATTTCTGGAGTTTTAGTAATAATTTATTTCTCCAAACAGAGTCATATGCTAACTGAAAGTCAATAAATATTGCTAAGGTATCTTCTTTCTTGTTAAAACTGTCTTTTATTTCTTGGCCGAGGCGTATGACTTGTTCATTGGTAGAGTGTAGTTGTCGAAAACCGGCTTGTCTTGGTGATAAAAGATTTTGGGATTCTAAATACCAAGTTAATCTGTTGGAGATCATGGACTCCATGGTTTTTGCTATCATGCTTAATAGTGCTATTGGTCGATAACTATTAACATCATGAGCAGGTTTCCCTTTTTTTGTGAATTGGTACGATTGCTTTTTTCCAAGCTGCAGGAATTGAGGTGTTCCAACTTTCTGTAATTTCTTGATCTGGCCTTTGCTTAGCTCCTTTCCTTCAGCATCATGTATTTCCCTTTTCATGCCTCAAACATTAGCAGTGTGCCATTTTATTTTCGGCACATTACTTTTATTTTTTCTTTTCCATTTCTTTCTTTTCTTTATATCCTTATTATCTTTTCCTTTTTGTATTAGTTCATCACACTCTTCATAGATGGCTTACTTCCTCTCCATTTTCAGTCTTACTTTCTACTTTAGATAACTTGTTTCTCTCCTTCCATTATAGCTCTACTTTTCCTCACGTAGAAGGAGCGAGTAGTGTATCACGTGATTTGGCTTGGATTTATGAGTGGATATTTTGGCGAGGGAGCATAACACTTTTGATTTTGGGGAGCATAAATGTTTAGTAGTAGCGTCAGTCTGGTAGTATGACTCGTTGAGGAAGGACGTATCGCAGCAGGGTCAGCTGCAGGGTCGATGTTGTGTGCAGTCTATTGGGATGGCTCGTTGAGGCAGGGTGTGTTCACGACGTAATTAGCTGGAGAGTAGCGGGCAGAGCTACGAGCAGTTACGATGTGGTAACTGTGGTTGTTGGTTGTGGGAATTCGCGATTGGATCGCGAAGGTGGAAAGTTCGGGAAGTACGAGCATTGAAGTTGAACGGGAATCGAACTGGGTTCGATAATCTTTACAGGCAGGAGTGCAGCCGACTTGGAGTTATAGTGAAGTGAGAAGGTAGGGAAAGCGGTTGACTAAATACCGGCGGGCATTAGATATGTGCGTCTTAAGCTTCTAGCTGTGACGTGACACCAGACCAACCGAGAATCGAACGAGGCCATTTATTTTGTGTTTATAACGGTCTTCTCTGTTTGCGAAGTAATACATGGAGTGTGAGACCATATTTGAAAGCGAAAGTGAGAAACCATTTTTGCGTTGACTGTGATGGCGTCACTTCCAGATTGTAACAGATTTGGTGTATGTTTACAGAGTTGGTTATGTGTGAATTATCATAACAGTAAGATATCAACAACATGGAGTGTTTGTACGTGGTCTTCCTCAAACGGGGCTATATTAATTGTAGGGCGATTCGTAATTTAAAGTTATGCTGTGGGAGACAAGTTAGATTTTCAATATCTATTACTCATTTGTGTTGGAGAAAACCGATGGCATTGCTAGCCCTAGTTTTGACGAACGCCAGGTCAATGAATGAAAAGTAACAACTAATTTACTTAAAACGTAAATTATCAGTGACTAGAGTTTCAGTGTGATGACGCAGTACCGTCATTTTTACTGTTACTTTATTAATAAATGTTTCTTTGTGAGAATTTGACTTTATATTATGTGTTTTTCCTCAATTACCTTGACAAGCAGATTACCATCCCGATCGTAATGTTCTATGGCAGGGTAACTCGATACTTTAAAATATTGTTTATTCAGTATTTTTAACAAACTATGTGAGCAACCAGACCCAGGCCGTTTCAGCAGGAAGGTCGTTTTCCCGATATTCATCCAAAAGAACCTAATCATCTCATGTCTTGTGGCTAATATAATAAAAAAAAAAGCCTGAAGATAAACAAACAGAGCAAAATAAAATCGTGGTAAGCGAACTATAAAATGCTTGGCTATCAGTGCCCAAGACTGACAGATGGGGGGGGGGGGGAGTACTTAAACCTGTCAAGCCTCAGGGCATTAAAAACATTTCAAGGGTAATATCTTTTGTTTTTAATATTCCTAGGTCTAACACTCACGTAGAAAGAGTCTTTTCTTTAATTAAAGCTAAATGGCCAGAGTGTACAAAAGATGTACAACAGAATTAATAAAATCAGAGCTTCAGGTCACTTAATTTCAATACGAATTGCAAGGATATTTTTTACACATATAAAAAGTAACAAATTTCTGAAAGAGGCAAAATCTGTTGATAAACATTAAATATTTTGTGACATGTTACTACTATAGTGTAATGTTAGTAATTAGGCAAATAATTAATAATAGTAGTAATATAAATATTCAAATCTGCTTTACAGGGAGCTTTACCTGAAAGACTAGATTTGCGTAATATATACGTCAGTGTGTACGTTAACAGAAAACCACAATTCCAAGTCACACAGAGATTGTGTGCACTCGATGTGGGGCTCTGGCATTTCGTCAGCCCACGCGAGTTGTGTGGATATAAAGGGAAAAGTTGAGATGGTGTCAGGTGGACTTCCTGGGTAGCTCAGTTGGTAAGAGCGTTGGTACGTTCAACCAGAGGTCCCGGGATCGATACCTGGCCCCGGAACAATTTTTCCCTTGAAATTATTCAAATCTGCTTTACAGGGAGCTTTACCTGAAAGACTAGATTTGCAGTAGTAATGTAAGTTAAATTCATAATTTTATAACTGTAAGTTGGATTAATAAAGGACTGGTACTCAGATTCTACTCCAGTTTGCTTATTTTATTATGTATTTGCAACATAAGTTAATATAACATAAGCCAGAAGAGGATATACCTATATTGTGCAATGTACATAGTACACACTTCAGGTTATCTTTTCATTTTCAACGTCGAAAATGTCGTTTATATAAGTTTTCCCGACATTAGGTTTTGAAAACTTGCCAACCTTATCTGAGTAGCCTTCTAATGGACACCAGCAGAACCAGTGCGGAATTAAAACAGGAAATTTAAATTTTTGGGAGATTGCCTTTCAAGGAACAATCTCACAGCAAACACTCACATAACAAATCACTGAAATCTGAAATATCTTTTTTTGACTTGGCCTACATGATGAATACTTTTTCTTACCTTGGGTGTTTGCCCTTTAACTTTACCAGCACGAGCCAAGGACCCATGAACCTTGCCTCCCTTCAACGAAACGCTGACATCAATGCTGAAGGATTGAAGGCTAGCAACAAGAGCATCTTCACTCAGAGGAGTTCCACTGCAATAGAGACAAACTTCTTCCACAGGAATGCTCTCCAACTGTGCTACTTGCTCCTGCAAAAAAAAGAAGTCATTTTACGAATCTGTTCCATTACGCATCTTGACATATATAAGTACAATAAATTTAGAATTACAGCGATATACTTATGTATTTACTTCAAGTTTGTGTTAATACCATGAAAGAGGAAAAAAGAATAAAAAGTATAAGAATTTGTTCGATACATTTTTTGGGGGGTGGAAGACACATGCTTCTCGATTGACTTTTTGTACTAGTGAATGAATTCTGCAAAAATTCACATAAACAGCTATTCATATATTGCACTCACTTCTAATATTCTAACTACACAAACTTGTATGAAGAATATGCTAGCGCCATCAATCATGAAAAGATCACAAACATACCTTTATTAAAAGACATACCGGTAACTATACTCATAGTATCAGAGAATATGATCATTTTCATGTTAATCGCCGAAATACAATATTTAATACATAAGAAAGCTACAATATCTTGACTATAAAGTTTTCTGTTATAACATTTGTGGGCAGTAACAGTTTTTTTTTTTTTTTTTTTTGCATAATACCGACTGCTATTAAAATACGTAATAAACGTAATTTGAATATTCTGAAGGTTGCACTTCAACGTAAGTGAATTACCAGATAGTAAAAATGTGATCATTAAATAAACAATATCTAGACAATGCTAATTTTACTTTAAGTCTATTTTTACTAATTACATGTACTTGTATATGAGCAATAAATTACTGGCTATTCGAAATTACCCAGCAGTAAATAAACTTAAATAACTCTTATGTCATGCTAACTAACGAGTTTCAGCTATAAGTTTTCGTAAATAAATGTGTTATGTATTATAAGCAAGTCTTTGACAAATGAAAAATAACAGATGTCTTTGCTGACCAATGTATCTAAATAAAAATGGATATTGGCGACGTTAATGATCACAACCTTTCACATTCATGGAAATTCATGTTGCGACCAAAATAACTGATTTTTTTTTTAAAGATGATATAACTCTCAATATTGTCTCCTTTGAAAAGGAAGTAAAGCTGGGAAGGTGGAAGAGTCTCTTATCATAGAAATATAGAGCATATAAAATAACCCTCTAGAACAACTGTGAAGTTTAAATGGAGTTGTGTGAAATTTAATGCACCATAACAAAGATATGAAGTCACGACTAGCTGAAGCTTTAAATTCTCCAATATATGGGAACTGATGTGGAATAGTGTGTGTGCTATCTTCCCAATTCTTATTTAATGTTGAAAGGGGAGCTTTTGTCAGGAGGGACCCAAGAATTTAAACTTTTTTTTTTAAATTCAATTTTTTTTAATTTATTTATCTTTTTTGTACTGTTTATTTATTTTATTTTATTTATTTACATTTAAATATACAGAAGAACATAATTACAAACAAACAAGAGAAATAGAAATAAAACAAGAGAAATAGAAATAAAATTAACATTTGTCTACACGATACAAAGCGGCAACCTGAATGCGTCTGCCAAATTTTCTAGATGTCACTTGTTAATATCAATGGCTTTGTGACATTAGGATAATTGATTCAAGTAAATTAAGTACAAGAAATCGCCTTCACAATTATTGTTATATGAATGTCTACCTACCACCACAGTCTAGTATATACAGTTGTGACGGTGCTAGGAACAATAGACTGTCCCGGTACTATTTTGTATTGTCTGTAATGAGGCGACATTAGCGATCCTAGTGGTTGGCAACTATCTATAGATGCATATTTACTACGTATTGAGCTTCGTGACTGTATATACTAGACTGTGCTACCACCTTGCCTCACTAAAGGTACATAGATAGTGGCAGTTAACTTCTTTAAACAGACGAATTAATAGTATAGGCCCTAATGCTTATGCCACTCACGTATCTCTTTAATTCTTGTTTGAGATGGTGCACTGCAAAAAACGTTCTTAACCAGCTTTAATCCTTAAAAGCGCAACAGGTTAATAGGCTATATGCTATAATTTTAATAGAATAGAAAAAAAAAATGGTAGGAAAATTAAAATTTCACAACAGGCTACTATAATATTGTATAACATAAAATATGGACATTACGATAGTTGTTTTCTTTACAGTCCGACAAGGCTTAATAAACTAGTGTGAGAAATGAAGTTTTGCCAATTTAAGGGTTAAAGTATGAATTTAATGAAGTTAAACCCGTAAGAGATATAATGGGTGAAATTTCTATTTTCCACAGTTTTTAAGGTAGAGACTTTATATTTTGTACATTTCGCCCCTTCCTATCAATAATCTTGCATAAAAGTTTCATTATGATCAGATAAATGGTTTTTTAGTTATTCAAATTTTCACAAAAAAATTCTATCTCCTCTTAAAAATGTTTAAGTTTCATGCATGAATTCTGTTACGACTATGACATCTTTGGTATGATATGGCCAGAAAAGAACTAAGTATCCTGAATTTTAAATTTACAGCTAGAAATGAGGAGATAACTTTATTGAATTTCTAGCTGATATGTACATCTATATGAGGCAGTACATCTCACTTGACAATATGTGTCAGAGGAAGAATAATTGTTTGTATACATATGAAGTCTGACTAGTGTAATGCGTAATGCCAGCAATGTATGCAATGGAAGGAGAAAGAAACTGGTTACCCTACCTTGTTAACTCCTAGCTTAGTTGCCTCATGAGTGATACCTTATTGGTATCGCTTATGAGATTCAAACCTATCTTCAGACAATTGACTAAACAATAAATAGAGACAAAATAAAAAATGAAACTGTGCTATAAAGAATGGGTGAAGAAGGAATAATGCTGAAACTGATCAGGAAGAGAAAAAAATTGGGTGGGTCACTGGCTAAGAAGAAACTGTCTACTGAAGGATGCACTGGAAGGAATGCTTAACAGATGAAAGTTTGTGGCAGAAGATATCCAACAATAGACAACATTAAGATACGTGGATTGTATGTGGAGTCTAAGAGAAATGCAGAAAATAGGTAAAATCAGAGAATGCTGGATTTGCAGTGAAAGACCTGGGATAAACTCCAGAACACGGTACCCTACCTTCCCCTCTACCCCCACCGCACCTACCGTACAACTTGCTACTTTCCTTGCTGACTCCTCCCTCTCTCGCGTTCTCACGCTGCATCTCGCTCCATTCGAGACGCGCGCCACCTCGAAACATCATGGCGGCCACTGACGATCTCCGTGAACATCGCGGACCTGATGAAAAAAAGCGGGGTTTTGGGGCTGCAAGCCCCGAAGATGACCCGACGTGTTGCACATGATGAAATAAAGCAGGGTTTCGGGCACTGAAAAGTGCCTTTTCGAAAACATGATGATGCGCATTTGACAAATGCTGACTCTGCTCTTTTCTGATTATTTGTAGGCACTGAAAAGTACCTTTCGGTTTGACCACGATTGTTGCTTGCAGGGGAATTATTAGCAAGTCTCCTCGCTTGGTCCTGCCTGCTCGGGGGATGAATTAACCACGCTGCTGAAGCTGTGCACGGCGAAAATATCGACGAACGATTCCATGTTGCTGATAGAGGAACACAGTCGCACATCCAACCCTTTCGCACGTCGGCACAAAACTGTAGGCACGCCAAGATGTCCAGCGTCACCTGTTAATTTCGCCACCCCTTCCTTCTCTGATTGGACAGTCGTGGCTTAGGTACCGTTAACTCCACGCTACTTCAATCCCCCGCCCACCATGTAGTCACATGAATTTACATTAATTTATGCACTTGAAATACAACATAAAATCGCTTTATGATAACATATATATCCCTCAACATTATTACAAGGGGAGAAATATTACTTTCACGATAATTTATATCAAATACCGTCATGTCTACGCAGTAATTTATTCTTCATCATTGATACTTGCATCCCGCATGTTGCCATTTTTTCTCCTTGGTCCATATATATATACGAGTTCCGAAATTTTTCAACCAAGAACATGTGTTCTCCAGAGAGACTGCTGAGGATTCCGGCTGCTGAGGATTCAAGATTCAACAAAGAAGATGAACAACCTGAAGAAGAATAACAACATTACAACAAGGACATAGAAGAACAGAATAACACCACATGAAGAGAGAGAAAAGAGGGAAGAGAGAGAGAGAAGGAGGGAAAGGAATAGGGAATTTATTCCCAAGCAGGTAATTTTTTTCCCTCACATCGCCGTTCCCCCCCACCCAATATTACCCATAGTTCCCACCGTCCCCTAGTGACTTGGGGTGGGGGTGTCAAGGGGGGTACCGTGTTCTGGAGTTTTCCCAAGACCTGTCCAATTGCATGAAGTGTTTGTAATAATTACCTATAAATTATAGGAGCACACAATTTATATCTTTCATCTTGTAACATTCTCTATACACAGGGCCTACCTGTCAAAGTTTTTAGTTCGATATTTCAGGTTTACCATGAATGGGTTGTGAACCCTCAGTATGCCTATTACATTGCCCAAAATCTGGAAAAGTCGCCTGCTGTTGGGTCCAACTAGCTTATCTAGTCCATTGATTACTTAAGTGTGTGTCAACGACCATTTCAGACCTTGAGCGAATTGAACTTAGGTATGAAATTTGTAAGCAATCCTGAAATGTCCGAGAAATCGTAACTTAACACACAGTTGCAAAAATTAAATTCTAAATAGATTTTAATTCAAACATTTTTTGAGATGCACGTCACAAAAATCGTGCTATATTGTTAAAAACTTCTTCCAAAATTGATTAGTTTATTATAGGTCTAAGATTTTGACCTACATTCACCAGCATACTTAATATTATTAACTAATAGCTAATATTATCAACTCACTCTGATCTCAGCAATGGATTCACTGCCTTCGCAGTCAATAACATGGCTCTTCTGTCCTCTAATGTGTAACTGCATTGTATTGGAATCTGTAAGAGAAAGAGTACAAACAACAGTGAATACAACTAGGTCAATTGAACAAACATGCTTTAATACAAAGTCACACTAAGGATATAGATTAGAATATTTGAGGAGAAAAATTCGCTCCGGCGCCAGGGATCGAACCCGGGTCCCTGGTTCTACGTACCAAGCGCTCTGACCGGCGCCGGAGCGAATTTTTCTCCTCAAATATTAATTGTCAACACTAGAGAGATTATTCTGTAGGACAAATTAATAAATCCATAATATTCTCATAGCTAGCAGTACATCATAACTGTGGAATCCTGGCCAAATAAGTCACTCAACTGAGTGTGCTCCTAGTATAATGGCAGTTGACACTAGACATACTGCACCTACCAAATTATGTCTTAAAATACTAAAAAGAGCAGATTTGTCTGAGTTTGTCGAATGCGCATCATTATATTTACGAAAAGGCACTTTTCAGTGCCAATAATTTATTTTGTGTGCACAAGGTTGGAATTTTAAAATAAGAGGGAAAGGGTGCAGTCCGTGTTCTGGAGTTTATCCGCCATTCATAATTTATTTATTTATTTACTTATATTTAATGTGCTGTACAACAGCCAGAGGCCAATTACAGTAATAATAATAATAATAATAATAATAATAATAATAATACCGTACTTTATTTGTTTCATAGATCTCAGCTAGCTATGTTGCTATAAGTTGTGAAACCCATCATACACTCATACACAATCTCAACCTACACAATAATAATTTTACACATCATAAAATTAGAAATATAACTAATCTTATAGGTACATGACATTGTATTTCAAACATACCTGGCGAAATAAAAAATATATAAATAATAATAATAATAATAATAATAATAATCTCACGCTGATATCTTCAAAATTACTTTAGGTACCGGTATTGCATTTCTTTCATACACCTTGATTAGGTCTACACAACCTTTGAGGCTATTATATTCTACATAATTTAAAAACAAATACCCTTTTCTCGTTTTTATCGCAGAAATGAAGGCTTTTCGTGATTTACAAAACTGCATGCTCTTTCGGGGACGTGTAATTCAAGTAGGCTATGTTGGTACCGTATTCTAGAACTGTTTCATGGCTAATCTGATTTTAATAGAAGGTTGGGCACTTGGAAGCAGACGAAGCAGTTATCCGTTCGGTGCAAGTAACAATTCCATATTTAATTTAAGCGAATTGATCATATCTAAAATTACGTATCAAAGCTATTCGATGTGCTTTGACATGAAAAGATAACATTCTCTTCCTGCCGACCAATTTCTAAAGTCTTGTAATGTTGTACCACCAAGTTACTAGCCAAAATATTAATACAAATTTAAAAAAAGACAAAAATACAAATGAAACTGAACTAGTCATATCTCGATTCTTTCATTCTCTACCAAAAATTTGCATAATGTGATTTAGTATATGCTCTCACCCCCGTAATAGTTTCAAACTTACGTCTATACATAATTTTGTCGCCATTATCCATCTATTACTTACAGAATTTCTAATCACTAAGCAATCTAGAGTACTTTATTGCCTTGAATTTTTTTTAACATTGTGCATTTGCATATTTTACACTATTAGTTCACTTAAAACCTATAAACATGTTGCTCTACGTCCAAGAGTGTGACAATACACGTGGTCACGAAATACTCCCTGTTGCAAAACAATCACAACTGCAACAATTACAATATACACTTGGTATCAATTAATAATACATACATTTCGAGACTAAAGAGCTCCCACAGAATTTTTAATAACAATAAAGGCTGCTTTTCGATCTTGAATTACAACCTCACCTTCTACTTTCCAGTACAACGATGCGAAAGGAAGTCTCCGTAATGAGTCAGAATGTATATTTTTTTAAGTTCCTAATAAATAATACTTCCTAAACATATCATTAATGAAAACATAAACATCTATTCACGCTCTATTTTACGTAATATTTTCTTACATATCTTTACATAATATTGTTTTCTTGCTCGAATTGATATAACTCTTTTGACTTTTTATGTAATCAGCAGGAGTACAGTTACAGTCTGGTCAACTAAATAAAAATGAAATATGTATACTTTTTAATTAAATTATTTTAAAATTACTAGCTACATATTTAAATATTATAAATGACGATAGAGTAATAATAAATTAATCGCCTATAATAGTTAACTGCTCTATTATATATGCGTCTGATCTTACATCGCTGTCAAGGTTTCCATAACCTCTCACAGGTTGGCTCGAAAGGTGTCAAGAGTTGAAAGGAGTGTGGGGGTCGGGGGACGTGTAGCATGTGTAGTGATGTAACTGGACGAGGACGTTGCTTGTGTAAGTTGTAGTTCGACGAGTTGGACTGTGGTACCTCGACCGGTGAAGTGTATATATGTTTGGCGATTATGGTAGATTTACTTTCATTCATTAGACAACATGACGTTCAGTTTGTTTCATGTAACATGGGCGCTCTTTCATATGTTGCTATCGGCTGTACAGTTTATAAAATCTCTGTGGATTTATTTACGTAGGAAGATAGAAGACCTTTTTCATAAGGGATATATTGCAGATGAACTTGGATATATTTCAAAACAAGTGAAGTTATTCGAAAAAATTCCTTCTCATTTGGTGGTAATTGTAGGTAATGAAACAATATCCTTCAAGGATCTAGCAAATATAGCTGTTTGGTGCATAGCAGCAGGAATTTCTTTCATAAGCTTCTATGACCACCAAGGTATGATATATTGTCCAACATTTTTTATGATTTTGCTCTTATGCTGTAGCAGAGTTTAGTCAAATAGGCCCACTTTTTCAATCACTTCCTAATTGTTTTTCATCAGACACCTGTAGCCTACAATTGGCTTCTTTCTCTGTGTAATGAATGTTATGAATATTACTGTTTCAGGATTTTTGAAGAAGAATGAAGCAGAATTATTCAAAGCACTTACAGAAATAAGAAAAGGAAATGTCGATAATATAATATGGGGGAAGAAAACAAAAACTCGTGAATTGAACACTAAAAATGGAACAAAAAATGGTAGGTCTATATCTGAATAATATTATTTAGCCACACTACATTAAGACAAACATAAAATGGTAATAACTGATTAACAATAACTTCTTTACTGTGTTAATATTATAAAAATACCTGGCTCACTAGTTTCGAGGTGGTTCCCTCACAGGTGGTGTTGATACATAGACTCATCAACATTCCTATGAGCCAACAAGGCTATAAGGAAGAAATACACACTATCAAATACATAACACAGGAAAATTGTTACAACCCCAACATAATAGACATCGTATAAGAAAGACAAAATGCAACACAAATGCAAGAATAAAACAAATACATCATACTAACATATGAAAACAAGAACACATACAAGATTGCATTCATCGCTCAAGAAACTGAAATATAACATTGCATACAGAACACAAAACATACTACAAAAATCTTAACACACAGACAAGACACACAAAAAATACAACTTAACAAGGTGTGTACAAACTATCATGCAATAGTTGCAACGACTTCTACATTGGACAGACTGGAAGATAATTTCAAACACGTTACAAGGAACACATCACAGCCATGACCAAATCACACAACAATTCAACCTACCCAGAACACACCACAAACTCCAATCACAGCTGCAGCAACATAGACACTGACATGAAAATACTACACATTCAGCCAAAAACCCAGAAATTTGACACATTAGAACAATATGAAATCTACAAAATACAAAAACACATCCTGAACGCTCAACTCAATTTCAAAGAAACATATCCTTTTCGACACAATCGTGAAGACTCCCCACTGCAACAGGAAACCAGAAGATGTGAGGGACACCACCTCGAAACTAATCAGCTAAGCATTTTTATAATATTAACACAGTAAAGAAGTTATTGTTCATTAGTGGATATTGTTTAGCCATATTATATTAAGACTTGAATAAGCCTATAAAATGGTTAATTGATGGGAAACGTATCCATGTACGTATGCTGGTTTTGCTTTAACAATAAGTAGTAAGTAGACCTACAGAAAATTCTGTTGATTTTGTTCTTTTGTCCCAGGGCACAAATTCAAGAATTGACATATTTTCATTGCATTGAAATAAATTGCATTGGACCAAAGACTTTAAAAGCATCTTGGGTTTTAAGTTATTTGGTCCAGGACTCGTGCATTCCGTTTCTTATTTTAGCCTTTTTATTTATTTATTTATTTTATTTACTTTTTTTTTAAGATTACTGATTAGTTGACAATTTGGGTTAAAAATTTAAGAAAAAACTTACCTTCGTTGCATCTGAACCAAAAAAAAAAAACAAAAAAAAAATACAAAATAAATAAATAATAATAACAGAATTTTATGTATTAAATTACTTAAAACAAAAGCAGACATAGACCTAAGTGAATGAACAAGTATCCTATCAATTTGTAGTTCATGCTTTTATCGTTGTGTGAATTATTGTCAGGCATGAATTAGTTAACAGACTACTATTTATACGTGCATAAAGTGCATAAAACACTTTATTCACTCTGTAAACGTGCAGGCTATTGATAACATGCATGAGTGAAAAAATATAAATATTTTATTAGTTTAGGTTGTAGGCCTACCCATCTTATGATGACAGCTCCTTCACATGCAATTAGACCTCTGGTAATGATCAAGCTCATGTAGGCCTATTGACATAACTTTTTATGTTCATTATCCTTCAAGTACTCCCTGCATGTTTAAAGCCGTAGATGGCATAGCCTATTACAGAATTTGAAAATCATATTATCTTGCCATAGAGGAGATGGTTCAGGTGAATAAGGGTAAGATTATATATTGTTTGGCTTAACGAAACTTGGGTTATACTGAATGAATTCTATCCCTTTTCTTCTTAAAAATATAGGCCTTCATAAAGAGCATTAATTCTTAGAATTTCTGAAATAGGTTTGCTTCACTACTCTATTGTGACTAGATGACTATTATAAATGGTGAACCGTAAGTAATGTCATTAATTTCACAGGATTATTCTTTGAGGCATTTCAAACAAAAAAAGTTTAATACAATTTTGCTCGTTTTTACTTCCTTTTCGAGATAATAGTTGTTTTATATGAAACATTTCATAGTGTATTTTGGGAAAGCCTTGATTTAATTTCCATTATCTCAGTCGATTTAAGAGAGCAGGGTATTATGTTAATAAATGATTGAAAGAATTTCAGTTTTGTCCTGTAAATGTGCAAAAATTTGATCTGAACAAAAGTAACATTTAAAAATTCCTTTGCAGAACGAAAAGTTACATTTGTTCAGATCAAATTTCTGCACATTTAAAGAACAAAACTGAAATTCTTTCAGTCATTTATTAACATAATACACTGCTCTCTTAAACTGACTGACCATATTGGGAATTAATTCAGTAGCTTTCCCAAAATACACCATGAAATTTTTCATATAGAATATATATTTTTTTTTCGAAAAGGAAGCAAAAACGAGAAAAATTGTATTAAACCTTTTCGTTTGAAATATCGCAAAGGATAACTTTGAAATCAATGACATAGTTACGATTCACTCTGTATAAGTGAAATTTCTCATGTATAACATTTTATCTATGTTTGTAGGCCTTAAATATTAACTAAAACTCTGTTTGGCATTAAAGCCATTAACTCTCTTTCTCTCCAATATCAGAGAGATATCAAAAGTATATCTAACCATTTTAATGTTGGTATACCATATTTTTGTGTTATGGTGTTTATATCATCTGCAAGCAACCCCCAAACTGTTTGGAAGACCACACCTGCCATTGGTTAGTGCGTCCATATGACTTAGCTGGAAGAATTAGAGCCTTGTTTGTTAAAACAGGTTGCACCACGGGAAGGCGAAGATGTGATTTGAGTAGGAGAGTTATGGAATGCACTTATGTTTCTATAAATGCTTTCCATAAAAGTTTTGTCAGGCCTACCTTCCACAATATATTCTTACGTACTCACATGTTAATCATTTTACATTAATTTTTCATAATTTCATTTTCATACAACACTTTGTTTAGGCCTAAGTAGGCTACCATAGGTTGTTTTTTTAATAACAATCTAGGCGTATATTCAAGAGTATTTTTAAAATGCGTCATTATAGCATAACTTCAAAATCATATTTTTTCCTACAGTGCTTAAATTAATGTGTGTGTGTTCGAGTGTGTGCGTGCATGTACTGAGACAATCTGTGTGTGTTAATTTATAATAAGCTATACTACAATTCAGTAACGAAACATGGAATGATAGAGACATAAGGAGGCAAATTTGTCATCGAGAGAACATGATGAGAGGATGATGTTATATATAGTGAGGAGCATTTATCATGATCGGAGATAGGTGGTGCCAGGCCCTGTTAAACTATAGCCTAACAAGATGTGCATCTGTATCCTCAGCATTGATACTCTATCTAAATAGGAATTTGTAATCACCTAGCTCACATTCATTGCTCAAAATGTCCCCCCTTCGCTTGAACATCTTTTTATGAAATTGCTATTCACTTTCACAAAGATCCTCGCTTTTCCAACCATGACTTGGTTCGATGCCACAGCACTGAAAAATCTGGATTTTTTTTTCAACACACTAGCCCACTGAGTCGTGTATAAACTTGTTGTTGTCTAATGCTTGGCATAATAATAAAAAACATAGGCCTAACCAACAGTAAAAAAAATACTCCATGTTGAATCTTTGAATATACAGAAAACCAACCTCACACATACACAACACATCTAATCACCCCACACAACACAAACATGCTGCATTCAGGACAATGGTACACAGATTACTCAACATACCCATGAACCAACAACACTACAATGAAGAAGTGAACACAATCAAATACATAGCACAAGAAAATGGTTACAACCCAAACGTAATAGACAACATCATAAGGAAGACAAAACAAAAACACAACACAAACACAAGAACACAAGAATTACATCACACTAACATACGAAAACAAAAACACACACAAGATCGCATCCTCATTCAGAAAACAGAAATACAACATAGCATACAGAACAGAAAACACACTACAAATACTTCTCAACACACAAACAACGCAAACAAATAAATACAATCACACAGGCGTATACAAACTCACATGCAATAGTTGCGACAGTTTCTACATTGGACAGACAGGCAGATCATTCCAAACTCAATACAAAGAAAACATTAAAGCGATAACCAGAGGACACAAAACATCTACATATGCTGAACATATAACTAATGCTAACCACATATACAATAACATAAATACAGACATGGAAATCCTACACATACAACCCAAAAACTCAACACACTAGAACAATATGAAATATACAGACACACTAAAACACACCCTGATCAAATTCTCAACACACAGATCAATTTCAGAACACACACACTATTTGACACCACATTTCAACACTTTTCAACAATCGAACGCATCCACACAACAGGCAGCGAAGTTCGAGATGACGCCGAGATCTAGTAGGCTCTGAGGATGGTGTGAAGAAGCACCGAAACAGCTGTAAGCCGCACATGCTTACACAATTAACACGAGTAAGATCGCCATTTAATCAATTATTAAAAAAAAAAATACCGTTATGTTACAGTTTGAGAAGTTGTGAAACAGCTGTTTATAATTGAAAATGTTGATTGTTGCTAACAGACACGTAGATAGCAAATATGTTACGTAATATGCCCATGTGTGCATGCCTCACCTCGCACTAGTGTCCAGCTGCTCTCAGCCAGATAACACACCTCTACCTCGGGTCTCGATAAATGCTCCTCTCTGTAACACAAGTGTTATTTATTAAAAGAGGTAACGAGTACTGGAAGTAGAAATTATTTTTCAGGTGTTACTTCATCACACAGTCTTCATTTGAATATATTTTCATTGGCCGATGGAAAAGGATCATTGGTGGAACTCACAAAGACCCTGTGTCAGTCAGTTCTTTCTGGCCAGACAAAGTCATCAGAAGTTAATAGATTTGTAATTGATGAAAAGTTACACAAGGAAATGGAAATTCCAGATCCAGAGCTTATACTTTATTGTGGAGACATATGCTCCATGTATGGCTTTCTTCCATGGCAGATACGTGTGACGGAATTTCTGTAAGTCTGCTTATGTACAGTACTTCTTGGTTTAAATTTCACATCAAGTGTAAGACTTAAAGAGTAGAGAATATTACGGTATGTAACAAGACACTTTTTCCACATTGCCTAAGGCTTCGAACCTAAAGGAGAATCTGTAATGATCAGTACGCAGATTTTGATGACCTAAAAAAACCCTAATAGTGACCTATAAAATGACCCAAAAATGTTAGAAAATGACCTAAAAATAAACAATCTTATACATAAGTAGATGGGCAGGGCATGTAGCACGTATGGGTGAATCCAGGAATACATATAGATCATTAGTTGGGAGGCTGGAGGGAAAAAGGCCTTTGGGGAGACTGAGATGTAGATGGGAGGATAATATAAAAATGGATTTGAGGATGGTGGGATATGTGTATGTATTTATTCACATTGCAATGGGTATATACCCGGTGGTAGGGACTGGATTAATCTTGCTCAGGATAGGGACCGATTGTGGGCTTATATTAGGGCGGCAATGAACCTCCAGGTTCCTTAAAAGTCATTTGTAAGTAAATTGTATACATATGTAGTAATAATCCTATGTCAAATTAACAACTCTTCTGTCCTTTGCAATAGATGATAGTGTACATCTGTAGATTTGAAATGTGAACGACTGACAATTGTCGGTGAGGACATTTTTATACATTGAAGCTTCTTTTCACATCCGCACTGACTGCAGGAGCATACTTGAAGAGTGACAGAACACTGGGTGTTACGAGGGAGATCCAGGAAATAACGACCGTTTTGTTGTAATAATTTAAAAAAATATATTTATTTCAAAAAAGCAAAGTCTGTTACATAACTGAAGCTTCCTTTACTTCTCTACATAATCACCACCTACATTTAAACATTTGTCGTATCTGTTCACTAGCTTTAGAATTCCCGTGTTATACTCCTCTGCCGCCAGTTCATTAAGCCAGGTGTTCACTGTCTTCTTCAACTCTTCATCACTTCCAAAACGCGTACCACCCAGAAAGTCTTTCAGCTTAGTGAAAAGGTGAAAATCGCTAGGAGCAAGGTCTGGACTATAGGGCGGATGATCAAAGATTTCCCAACCGAATTGATCCAGCAATTCTCGAGTTGAAGCAGCAGTGTGCGGGCGGGCACAGATTTTGTGGTAGCCAAGATGTTGCGACACAATTTCACCAAGCAAAGAACGAGAAATACTTGAAGTACTTGGACGGGGTGGAGGGGACACAGTCGCGCATGCGCACCGCGCTGTTCACTGCAATATTCCTGTTTCACAAACATCTACTGCACGTGTCTATGAGTCTTTGCGACTTTGTGAAAATAATAGTGGGGTTTTTACTGTAGTGTTTTATTAGTTTCAATAGGACAATTGTTTTCAGTATACCACAAATCATGTATTGCTTTAGTTATCCTTTGCTTTTCGTGTTAATAGTGTTGATAATAATATAGTTAATAGAATTTATGTTATTGTATACTGTTATTTAGGTTTATAGCAGTTTTTTGTTTATTGTAAATATGTCGACAAAGAGGAATCAAGGATTGACAATCTATAGCGAAGAAAGGAATATTATTAGAAGTGCAAAATAATTCTGTGATGAAGAAAAAGAACAACAGTGCCTTTGCATTCCTCTTACGAAACCTACAGCAAAGGTAGAAAAGTCTATCCACAAGAACAATACAGCGTATAAGGAATGAAATGAAAGACTGCACAGAAGAAAGTGCTTTGTCGACACCTGAGGGAGAAAAAAAATGTAAACGTCCAGACTACCGAAACGCAAATGCAGAGGACTTCGACGGGAGATTGACAAAAAAAGATGTAATTGAGAATTTTTATTTCAAAAAGAAAGAGAGCCACCGGCGTAGCTCAGGAGGTAGCGCGTTTGCCTGCTGATCTGCAGTTGTGCTCGGGAGTGAGTTCGATTCCCGTTTGCGCTGACTACCTGGTTGGGTTTTTTCCGAGGTTTTCCCAAGCGGAAGGCGAATGTCAGGTAATCTATGGCGAATCCTTGGTTTCATTTCGCCAAATACCATCTCGCCATCATCAATTCAATCGACACTGAAGAAGCTAGTAGTTATTACAGTGTCGTTAAATAACAAGTAAAAAAAAAGCTGCAATAAACGTCTACCCTTTTACAAGAGAAAATTGATTTGAAATCAAAGACAACATTAAGACGAATACTGAAGAAAAAGGATTTCAGGTAGAAGAAGTGTGCAGCAAAAAAAATTGAGGAAAACACTGTAAATTAGAATACGTGAAGATATCAACAGCAAATAAGAAAGCTTAGGAAAGTGGAAAAACCGATTTTGTATCTGGACGAAATGCGGATAGATAGGCCTACCAATTTAACGTTTCCCAAGGTCTGGCACGATAAAAATGTTACGGGAGTTTTGACTACCGTAAATGTGTCCAGAACACTCATTGTTCATCAGGCTGGGGGCGTTGGGGCTAATGGCTTTGTTGAGAGATTCGAAATGATATACACGGCTGGAATATAAACAGATGATACTCCAGAAATTTTGAAAAATGTGATAATGATAGTCATAGCGACAACACCGAAGATGCGGAATCTTTTATGTCTGACTCCGTTCCCTTGTAGCCAAGTAAGTGGACTGAAGTTTTCAGGTCAGAGTGTAGCGTAAAGTTCCCCCGTCCCACATATCTACTCCCTGCGCCAACTCGTAGTGCGAAGACAGTAGTAATAATCCTATGTCAAATTAACAACTCTTGTGTCCTTTGCAATAGATGATAGTGTACATTTGTAGATTTGAAATGTGAACGACTGACAATTGTCGGTGAGGACATTTTTATACATTGAAGCTTCTTTTCACATCCGCACTGACCTCAGGAGCATAGGCTACTTGAAGAGTGACAGAACACTGGGTGTTAATTCTTCTTGTGTCTGCGTTATTTTAAAGCTTTCTCCTGTGAGTGCTTTAACAATTTGTGCACAGTTTTATAAGTTATCCTGGATTTTTTTTTCTAACACAGTTCCTTTTTTTGGAAGGCATAGAGTACAACAACAACTCAGCCGAGAGCTTCATCTCCTATTTTATTTCTCTTGTTCCTTTTGATATCACTTAGTATCGAGAAAATCCTTTCAGATTCCGCATTTGATTGGGGTAATGTCAGTACTAATTTTTTCGAGTTTTCCTATATTGAAAATTTTAGTTCGTCATTGAAGTCTTTAGCTTAAATGGCTAAAAGAATCACCTTAAGATTTTAAAAATGACTAAAAATGACCTCAAAATTAAAAAATATAATCTTCATCTTACGATGTTGGTGACATATATACGTCCATTGATGTGACATATTAATGAATTTAAATACTATTATAGTCACAATCATGCCATGGTATGAAAGAAAAATTTCACAACCTCGAGCGGGATTGCGTGAGACAAACTCGATAGCTCAGTGGTATAGCGCCTGACCGGAGTACAGGAAGTCGCAGGTTCGAATCTCGCTCGAGGTTGTGAAATTTTTCTTTCATACCATGGCATGATTGTGACTATAATAGTATTTAAATTCATTAAAAAATAGATATATCAAAAAGATTAAAACAGCAAACAATGACGTAAAAACTCTACATTTCTGAAACCATCAGCTTGTACTCAGGATTTATATATTTACAGGTGTTGTAAAGGATGTAAAGAAAAAAAAAGTTGACATGTCATCAAAATCCGCGCTCTGGTAATAATGAATAAAGAAAAGAGTTCCTCTGCTCTTAAGTCTATATTTGTGATGTTTCAAACTGTTTTCCTCAGATCAGAATTAACATATCGACCCTCCCAAGTACTAACATTGTAACTCAATTTTTTATGGTTTGAGTTGTCCTAGTTAATATGGTCTTAAATTGTTTCTTTTTCTTCCAGTACTACCATTGTAACTCTAAACCTCCCCAATTGTATGTAAAATCTTATTGTTACTCTACATATCTGTATACACTAATTTACACGACCATTTTAAAACTTCATTTTCATCTCCTGAAAAATGTAAGAAATTGAGTTAAATGTTAGTACTTGTGAGGGTCGATATTTAATAGGATCCAAACTTGTGACTCATGAAAGACAACACTTTAAATGACTCATAATTATAATCTGTATAATAAAAAGAAATAATCTCTTTGTTGCAGGCAGCTGAATACTCACCACAACCTTAAAGTAACGGACTTCACTAAAGTATTAAGTAAATACGGCAAATGTGTACAGAGGTTTGGCAAGTGATTTTGATATGATCCTTGTTTGCATGTGAATGAGTGGCAAGATTCTCTTCAGTGGAAGGAGCAGACAAGTTTATTTTCATAAGTTTAAAATCCTCAAACACTGAGTTAATGCAGGTCATCTGTGTTGCTATTTAGTCAATGACTTTTATCAGGATAATATGCAGCATGGGCTACAACTTCTCGCAGTCTCGTATGTCAATAGGGTGCACAATATATATTTTAAGAAGCACTGGTGAAGTGAATTCTGAGGTATTTTCATTTCTTAACCTTTTCACTGTGAACATGTAAAATGCTTTTGTAAAGTAGAGCATGGTATCAGAAGTGAAAGGTTAATACCCCAGGGAATGTTGTAGTTATATATTAAATGCCCTTAAAAGAAGTGCGTTGGTGTTTTCATTATTATAGAAACCTGTGAAATGTGTAAGTACTTCTTAAAAACTAAGGACGAAAATTATAAATATGTTTATTCATTTTAGAAAGGGATTCTCGGTTACAGTTAGAAATAAACATTGATTTAGAATGCCACCAGGGGTTAATTTTTAATGACTGAGAGAGTGAGAAAAATGAATGAGTGCGTGCGCGCGCGCGCGCGGGTGTGTGTGTGTGTGTGTGTGTGTGTGTGTGTGTGTGTGTGCGTGTGTGTGCGTGCGTGCGTGCGTGCGTGGGTGTGTGTGTGTGTGTGTGTGTGTGTGTGTGTGTGTTTTTTTTTCCTTATCATGAGAATATATATAAGAAAATCACTTCAAGGGTGCCAGGCCAAATTTTGGGTCCAACACATCACATTACATTGGAGATAGTGTACTGTTTTGCATCTATGTAACATTCTGAAGAGAGTGGGTGATTTAGATTCAGCCTTTAAAATTTCTACAGTATGATACTGTACGTATTCATAGCATGCAATAACAAATTTGCATCTTGTGATAAGTTCAAGTGCATGAAAACACTGTTTAGATACTGTGATCTGTAAATTAAAGAATGCATAAATTGGCTGCAAATATTAAACATTTGGGTCTGTTCAAAATGTATTGCACAATGTGGTGTGTAAAAGGAGAAAAATTCTCGTAGCCCATTCATATTCTTGTAATTTTTATAGCCGCTTCTGTAATGACTGTATTTTTAAAATGTTGTATAATAAGGTTATTACTTTTTATTTTAACGTACTTCTTTTTATTTACAACTTTCGTTTTTTGTAAAAGAATAAGCCAAGACATTGTAGGAAGAGAAATACAGATAAGGAAATGTCACATAGTAATTAACAAAACTATGTAACTAATATAAAGATAAGCGTGCATTATCTGTATGTATTCAAATTTTTGTTTGTTTGCACAATGGAAGTGGGCAGACGATAATTACAAGACTCATTTCTAGAATCAAAGTGCAATGCTGTCACAGTGTTGTTATTACAGAAGGACTGTTTAAAATCTTGGGCTTGATGAAGTATTTGCGGTTGCTATGTTTCAAATATTTCTAACGCATATAAATTGACAATTTTTGGAAAGTTGAATAAATGTGAGTTAAGTATAATCACAGTTTAGTATATACAGTTGCGAAGCCAATACTTACTAAATATGCAAACATAGACAGTTGAAATATGCATCCATAGATAGTTGCTAGCCACCAGGATCGCTACTATCGCCTCATCACAGACTCTTTCCCAAGCAGACGATAAAATGTATTGTACTTTTGATATCGTGTTCTTTTGAAAAATTAACACCTTCCTTCCACTATTGAAATACGAAATACATAAGGTTTATATATTATTTTCATAAAGTATATATTACATTTTATAAACTCACCTTCCTGGAGGATCTTTCGGAAAGATAACTCTGACCTCTTTTTCTTAGAATTTAGAGTGCAACAAACGTCTCCTTGTCCCATAATATTATTACCAGTACTCAAATTATTGTATTTTAGCCATTTACAGTTATTACAACCGATAACGAACATTTCACAGTTTACACAACTTTTCACAACAATGCGAAATACGGCACAGTCAATGCCTTTTCGATCTATAACTTTATTGCGTATCATAACTAAGTTTTATTTAGTGTAATGTGTCCCTAAGTTCCCTTTACTTCTTGTTGCATAATATGTTTCAGAAATAATTACAAAACTGTGTTATTTTAATGTGAAGAGAATTTTACATGTTAACATAATCTTTTCGCATCAACATTTTAAGACGTTTAGAATGGAAGCTATTTTGAGGTTTAGTAAAAAAGAATTTATATTGTGATTTTAATATAGCACATCTACCTTCCTTGATAAAGACAGAAAATTTATCATACCACTCTTATGAAATTAGTGTACATACGATTGTTACTTCGTCTCTTAGGTAGTAGAAAAATACAATAATTCAGTACTCAATTGTAGTATTAAAATACAGACAAATTGATTGTGCGGAGTATCATACATGACATTATGCTTAATTATAATGTATAATTGCGAATTTAGGAATATAAGATATAGTAAACATAACTTATAATATTTCCATATGAATGGTAGGGCATTGGAGACCACTAAAATTAGACAGAAAGGGGCAACTGGGACAGTAAACATAACCTATAATTTCAACATATCTAAATATTCGTACTGAAAATTATTGAACCGTACATAAATGAATATACAAGAATTTCGCAATATTTAATTGAAATAAAGGCAGGTAGGTCTATGACACATACGAACAACGTAATTTTCACACCAAAAATAATATTACACCTTAACTCGCAAGGAATTATGTCTGAAGTGTCTCCTAATCATTGTTTTAAATTTTATTAATGCAATTATACTACATTTTAGAGAAATATATGTTACTTTTTATGCATTCCAATTAATTTATATGGTTGAAACGCCGCCCTTCGTGATTGGGTTAAGCGAGTCACATGGTCTGCCTTACGGCCTGTATTAGATCACGATGCTAGTGACACAGTCTATTGTTCCTAGTACACACAGCGCTCCAAGCGGCTAGCAACTATTGCGAGAAATGCAAAAAAATCACTCCAAGCTTCGCGACTGTATTTACTAGACTGTGGTATAATAACCAATTCTCTCTCCCACTTGTCCGCCACCCTTGGGGAAAGAGTAATACTTATTTACAAATGGCTTTTAAAGAACCTGGAGGTCCAATGCCACCCTAACATAAGTCTGGCATCGGTCTCTGTCCTGAACAACATTAATCCAGCCCCTAGCATCATATTCCACCTCCCTCAAATCCATTTTAACATTATCCTATCTATATCTCGACCTCCCCAAAAGTCTTTTCCCATCAGATCTTCCAACTAACACTCTATATGCATTTCTGGATTCACCTATATGTGCTACATGCCCTGCCCATCTCGAACGTCTGGATTTAATGTTCATAATTATGTTAAGTGAAGATACAATGCATGCAGTTCTGCCTTATGTAACTTTCTCCATTCTCCTGTAACTTCATCCTTCTTAGCTCCAAAATATTTTCCTAAGAATCTTATTCTCGAACACCCTAACCTCTGCTCCTCTCTCAAAGTGAGAGTCCAAGTTTCACAGCCATACAAAACGGTAATATAACTGTTTCATAAATTCTAACTTTGTTTTTTTTTTTCTTTTCTTTTTTTTAAGAAGACTGGATGACAAAATTTTCTCAACTGAATAATGTCAGACATTTCCTATATTAATTCTGCATTTAATTTCCTCTCGAGTGTCATTTATATTTGCTACTGTTGCTCCAAGGTGAGGAAAAAGTAATAAAGTTGTTAAAAGAAAATATACGCATCTTATCTAGCAAAATTCAACATGAAGTATAATAATGTATCTGTAACATACCTAGACTTTTTATAAAGATTTTTCATAATCTCTTACAATTTATAGAGAATAAGGAAAAACATGTGATGTACATACTTATACAGTAGGTTATCATGAAGAAACTTGTCATAAGTAAAACTAATTCATGAAACAAATTGCAAGTGCGTTATTTACATTAAATACAGTTTTAATTATAATGTTAAATGTAATTATTTTCTCAAGTTTGTCTTCCAAAATAATGTATATTGTTTTAATTATTTTTAGTTCTTAGAAAACTATGCAAGAATTATGAAATTATATATAAACTTGCAATGATACAAACCTGAAAGAGTCATAATACTATTTACATACGTATTTTTAAAAAATCATGATTTTGATGAATGCTCGGTGTCTTAACTTTTTGAACAGACCTTGCTTTTATTTATGTTCAGTAAGAATGCTTAAAAATTGTGGAAAATTTGTGCCTCTTTTAATGTCAAATCTTTATGTAATGTGAAATGCAGAAAATGAAATTTCCTTTCATACATATAACATTGTAATGATCTGTTGTGTACTCTTATAATGTGTAAAAGATTTAGAATATTATTTTGACAGGTCATAATCAGTGTTCCCACAAATATGCTCCCAAACATTATATTTTTAAATTTTTTGTATGTAAATTAATGATCGAGTTTTTAGTATAAAATTGAAACATATTTATCCTTAAAGCACAAGTTTATTCCACATGCTGTTGTATCAACATAGCATATGCTCTATCTTAAACAGAAATGATATCGAAATGCAGTTCTATTCCCCACTTACTGTTCGTATCGTCAAGAATATGTGTAAATGTTATGATTTTCTGTCTCGAATTCCATTTATACATTTATCAGAACATCTAGTGGATTTCATACAGATTTCATATTTTTGTTCTTTTACACAAGTTGGTACTGTATTTACTTACATGTAAGTGACTTCTTCCTCACAGATAGTTATAAATTCGAGCGGCAGCTAGTCTTACTTAAAGACGAGAATTATGGGGAAACATTCTCATTATATATTCAGACTACATAGCACTATTTACTAATTGAACTATAAAGTGTTAAAAATTGTTTTATCTATGACTGATATCTAAACTGGTCTTCATTTCACAGTCCTTAGCAACCTGAACAATTACTTTATTCCCAGCAGTACATTAATATTTATGTGAGAAGTTCGTAAAGGTTTTCTTTTTGGCATAAGTGTAAAAAGTTTGTGAACAAGGCGAAGCCGAGTTTCACAAACACATGAGGGCCAAAAATATAACTTTACAAATGTGTGACATACAATGTTTTTTCCACGATAGCACAAATTTACATTAAGTAAATATTTCAAATTGGAGAGGTTATAAGATCACAATGTCATGGCCGTCTATACTCAGAACTGTTAAGAAGCAAGTGTCCATGGAATGGCAGCCTGTTTTATTCATGTTCATAATTTCATGGCCATCTAAACTGGCCATATAATCTACAAAGTGATTAGAAACAATTGAATCATCAATCTTGTTACAATGAGCACTATATGTAAATTCAGAATGACTAAAATGTAGATATGAATTTAAATTTATTACTTATTTGTGTTACGTCTAATATTTAAGTAATGAAAGATCCAGGTATAGGCACTGATAACAGTGGGTAAAATGCAACTTTATGCACTATCGTAAAAAAAATGTTTAAATCACTCTCTCCAGGACAACACATTAGCAACAATAAAATCCACACACATATATATATATATATATATATATATATATATATATATATATATATAAATGAAGAGTCCACTGCAAGAATTATGGATTTCACTTTCTTGTCGAAAATGAACCAAGACGTCAATGTATAGCTTAAGACATATAGAATGTACATAGAGAGTTATATGGCATTAATACTGATAGTCATTGTCCAGTAATGATTGGAAAATCACAGTTAAGCTTTGAGCGCTAAGCATTTCAAACTTTCAATTGCTTCTCCTGCAAAATGTATTCCAAATGACATCCATCATTCTTGCAGTGGACTCTTCATATATATATATATATATATATATATATATATATATATATATATATATATATATATATAATATGTGTGTGTTTCCAGGCTAGTGTTACAAACTTTCAGGGATGATGGGGAAGGGCACATGTATCAATTTGAGATAAGGAACCATGGTCCGGAAATGACTGAGTCGAAAGTTATAAGCAAAAATAGTTGTGTGGAAATGGAACTAATTTGGCACCACATACCCTCCTTCCCTTAACCTTTGGAACACTGGTGGAAAAATGGTATGTGTTGGATGTCTCCTACATGGGTACTTGACCGGATACAATCTGTGTGCTTGTCTACTGTTCCCATTGGCTCATCCATATTCGAAAATGTCTGCATATTCCACTCTCGTGTAATCCTCCATTTCACTAGGACTGATCGACTGGACACTGCAACTTGTACACATACGCTGCTGTCTACAGACGTGCATATCAGGACCGACCATGTCCGTTACACATTACGCTATCTGCATTGCTTTAGTGTAGTTTCCTGTCCCCACCCCTGAATGGAATACTGTAAGTAGACAACGTAAACAACATCAGATGAATACAGTATAAGATGTACAGATAAATACACATAAATAAGGTGTACAGAGGAATAAAATTATTTCATTTCCACACAACTATTTTTGCTTGTGATATACATCACAAGGGTAGCTGTCCTTCAGTAAGGGTTGCCAAAAGACACATCATACTAAATAAATAAACAAAAAAATTGAATTATCAATACTATTTTTTAGAAAGGAAGCTAACACTGTGAACGTTAGTTTATTCAATAATAATAATAATCAGATACAATATACGTGTACAAGTGATTACATAAAATCTGAACAGAATATTTCATTATGTCCACAGCAGTAAATTTCAAAATTTTTAAAGGAATTTCAAAAGACTTAAAACATTCACGTGAGAATTTTGGAAATTATTGTTCTCCATGCTCCAAATAATAGTCCAAAGACTTCAATCTGTCCTTGTATATGACAATAATACCTAAAGTATTGAATTGTAGGCTCATAGATGGCCTTCTTTTCTTCATGTACTTCTTCACAAACAAAACATTATAAAGAAAAGCCGTATAAATTATAATTAAATTTAGATGCCAGTAATGGATAAAATATTGTATAGCACATGAGATTAAACAGATTTTATGCACTTGTGGAAATTATCACCCTTGGCTTGCTTTAGGCACTAAACTTTCACTCGTGGATAAAATCTAATTTTACTCTCTTATACTATAAATTACTATTATGCAATATATAAAATAGGTTGTGAGCGAATGTGACGAATTGCCTAATAATAAAGATGACTGTAGCTTATGTTCAGGTGATTCTAATTTTAGTGTATGAAAATATGATGTAACTTACGTGTGAGTAAATTTAGTCTGATTACCTACCATTGTTAAATCTCAAGAATGAGAAGTTGGCAGAATGTTCATTGTTATGATCATGCCAATTGTAAATTCCTCAATACAAGTTGAGGTATCAATATAAATGAGAGGTAACTTTAGGAGTAACTTTATTCCAGAACATGATCAACTCGACACTGCTACCTCAACCTTTCATTTTTTTTTTTTTTGTTACTATATTTTAAACATCATTATCCAGACCATAACACCAATTTTATTAAAAGGTATGTAAGTTATATTTGTGTAGTTATTCATTTATTCTACCTCATTCAATTTTAATTTATTAAATAGACATGCTACAGCCATTATTCTTGCTTTCAACTTAAAATGCAATTGAAATATGCATCACATTTAATATCATTATACATATAGACAGGTAAGTTTGTTACATAAACAATAGAGAAAATATCCTATCTCAAAAAAAAAAATGAAGTTTTGAAGAAAAGTTTTCATTTTCAGCACGTATGATACTAAAAGAAAGTGGTCTTTTGGCATGTAATTTATCTTTCCGTATATTCATATACTTCAAATTTATTTTTTCCCAAATTGATGGATGAATTCATATTCAGTGAATAAGTTTCCCTGCCCCGTAACAGTGATTGTTTCATTTTTCATTAGATATGGCTTTTTTTTTTAATTATAGGCTACTGCAGAAAATTTCTTGCAAATAATGTCCTGTTCACTACATACATTCGTCAGATCATCTTGCCGATAATGAACATAGTTGACAAATTAAGTTTAATACTAAATCCTTTGATGTGGCTTAAGTCATCACATTTCTATAGGGTTACCATATCTTTAAACATAAAAATGAAAATGCCATACCAATCGGAGCCTTCCAACCCATGTAATGGATGCATCCCAATTTTTCACGTTAAAATAAAAAAAGAAGTTCCCTGCATAATAGACGCATAGAGGAATGTGAATCTGTGACAAATGATAGCAGTGATGCTGAACCTGATAGTGAATGAGGTAAGGCTAGAGTTAATAATAACAATAAAGTGTCTTGTCTTATTGTCGCTGTATTCATTGTTACAAGTTATCATCTGTTTATACAACTGCTGCTAACTATAGATTGTCTTAAGTGCGATGCAATCAATATATAAATCAGTTGCGGCCCATATATTGTTACATATTCTATCAATTATTTCAGTATTCTAGTTGGCACATCTTTAATACGTATTTCCTCCCCCCCACTAAACTTTTTCCTCGCATAAAGGACGCACCCTAGTTTTTTGTTATAAAAATCGAAAAAAAAAAGTGCGTCTATTACGCGAGTAAATACGGTAATATCTTACAGAAAGGAGTTCACACAATGAGGCAAAGTAATTTAATTTCAAACAAAATTAACTGAAATGTTTAATATACTGCAAGTTTTGATACCTAATTCCTAAATTACTATAATCAGAATAAGCATATACTGGGTGTTCAGTTCAAAATGTGTCTTGGCTCGCTGTATGCCGTCATGTGGCTAGCCGATGAGCCTAGAGAATTCAATCTTCCTACACTTCCGCAGAGGTGTATAACCTGTGAGGTAGAGAAGTTGCCTAGGAGGTATGGCGTTCATTCTGAAGAGTACATACCGTTACGTACGGTAACGCCGGTAGTGGCAGGAATGTGAACTGTTTGGAAATACGTACTGTCGGGATATGGGGAGAGGGTTAAGACGATTACTTACGTATTTGTTGACATTAACTTCGACGGTCTACATGGACACGGAGCATTTGATTTGTGTTTTGGAATGTTACCGTATGCAACCGATGATAACAAATATGACTTGCTGGCGCAAAAAACAGTTCGAAAGAGGTTATGGTAGCACACAGACCGTACAGACCGCCATCTGTTGCTACGACGTTCAAGTTATACCGTACACATTCTCAAGTTCAGATTGAAGAACGCCTTAAATAATAGGCAACTTCTCTGACATAAGCTGAAACTCGCTTCAAATCGGTGACCCAACAACAGTGACGTCATGACACACTTTGAAATGAACACCCAGTAGAAATCATGAAAACTACAAGAATGAACTTCAGGGTAATAGCCCATGGATATTCCTTTGTTGATCGATTTTCTTTAAAATGTCAGGAATTTTTAGCAATTACGAATGAAATGCTACCGGTACTCAACTGAAATGATGAAAACTGTAGCCTATTTCATTGACTCTACAACAAGGCAATTCCTCTCTTTAGATCACTGCATTTGAATTAAAGAAATGGCAAAATGCTTGGCGAGCATGGCAAAGAACTTGCAATCCTTGCCTGAAAGCTTGTGTGAACCAAATTAAAGTAATAAGACAAACAGAACCTTGTGTGAGTCGTTTGTGAACTTACCAGTGAAGCAGTAAGGAGAAGAAAATGGAAGTGAAATGAGCTCTGTACTTCAAATCTTCAAAAAATATCGAGTATCATTCTGAGCTCTTGACTCATGAGTAAAACAAAGATGCAATGTATGTCGAGAATCTTAGCTCCCGTTGTTTAAAAGCCAAGCTTTTTTTTTTTTTAATTAAATCCATACGTCCAATATCCGAACATTCGCACTGATTTTGAAAATTCCTCCCAAATTCATTCAACCCTTGAAAATTACATGTCCAGGAAAGTGAGGATGTATGGTAACCTTACATTTCTAGCTAAAATTCTGAGTATCAGTGTTCGATTCCTGATAGGAAAATAAAAAATGTATAATTTTGTCAGTGGCAAAGGTTCTACAAATCTTTTGAGGCTTAGCCTATTAAATTCACCGTTGTCAGTCATTCCAATGTGAGAGGCTTCTGGTAAAAGCTTCGTAGTGATGCACAATGGCCTTGCTCACAGGGAAGCCTGAAGGAAGACTGGGGAGGAGGGGGTATCAATTCACTATGAATCAGTAGCAGAATGCGGGGCTAGCCTCAACTGTGATATGCTATGCTATGTTTGTCTTCTGTGAATGTGCTGCATTGTTGAGTGTTACTGTAATCAAAAGTGCATGCATGTATGTGTTACATACTAATTTTGTGTAAAATGGCTATACTGAGAGAACATTGAGGTCATTATTTGCAGAATTAAAAGAGAAACCATTTTCAAGTTGGGCGTATGAAACAAAATGAGCTTCGAATATAGGAGATCGACACTACATTTACATATTAAAATAGCAGATGGAGGAAGACAGAATAAAAAATTTCAGTTTTCATGATACAGTATAAAAATTGGATTGGTGTCTGCTAGAGTTCCTGGGTAGCTCAGTTGGTAGAGCATTGGTACATTTAACCAAAGGTCCTGGGTTCGATACCCAGCCCTCGAAATTATTCAAATCAACTTTACAGGGAGTTATACCTAAAAGCTCGATTTGCATAATACACGTCACTGTTCGTTAACAGAAAACCACACTTTAAGTCACACAAAGTTAGTGTGCACTTAATGTTGGTTCCTTGATGGTTGTCAGCCCACTGTGAGGTCTGTGGATATAGAGGGAAAATTGGATCGGTGTCTGGTAGAGTTTCCGAATAGCTCAGTTGGTAGAGCATTGGTACATTTAACCAAAGGTCCCGGGTTCGATACCCAGCCCTGGAACAATTTTTTCCCTCGAAATTATTCAAATCAACTTTACAGGGAGTTATACCTGAAAGCTTGATTTGCATAATACACGTCACTGTTCGTTAACAGAAACCCACAATTTAAGTCACACAAAGTTAGTGTGCACTTAATGTTGGTTACTTGACAGTTGTCAGCCCACTTTGAGGTCTGTGGATATAGAGGGAAAAATTGGATCGGTATCTGGTAGAGTTCCCGGGTAGCTCAGTTGGTAAAGCATTGGTATGTTTAACCAAAGGTCCCGGATTCGATACCCGGCCCCAGAACAATTTTTCCCTCGAAATTATTCAAATCAACTTTACAAGGAGTTATACCTGAAAGCTTGATTTGCAAAAAATGTCCTTGGCTAACAGGGTGTTCTGAAACAATTAAGTTTTATTGTTTTACCTGTATTCTGTTTGGGAGTGAAAATGAGTGGTCATCATCATCTTGTGGAGTCTGTGTCACAAAAGATTTTGATAGAAAAGCCGAGGAACATCTGCTGTATAAAAAGACATAAGGAAAGCAGATTTTTTCATCCTACCCAGTATTTACACCTTAGCTTCATCACTGCATTTTGTCAGAGACCAGCTGTACCGGTGGTACCTTTGTGTCACTGAAGAAATTTGAAATTCTATCTGACATCTACTGTATCAGTAACAATGTGGAACAGTTTGGGAAAGGCGAACGGACTGAATAACTGGTGTTTTTTTCTTTTCACAAAAGAAAGCATGTAGGTTTTGGAACAGCACTACTGTTATCTTGGTGTTTGTACAGTGTTTTATTACAAGTACATTACAGACTTTCATTTATTTCTTGTAAGATTACTTTTTTTTTGCTTTTTCTCGTAATTTAGGCCTGACAATAAATATGCATGTGAGATAAAAGATGAGCATGATGTAGGGTCAGAATCTCAATAGCATAATGTGGGAAGATAGGCTATTTATGCTTTAAATTAGTGTTTGGTTTCACTAACATTAATTGAGGACTTTGCCGGAAGAAAGGCGGATAGACCTCTACGCCCTTCTTCGGCAAAACGGTTTAAAATGTAGTGAATAATTCGCTAATTATAGTAGCGAAATTTTGTTTCGATTGTACTGTACATACCTGCAGGACAGGGCTCGTGCGTGTATAACATTTTATTCAGGTATGTTTTAAAATCTTAGACTGCATGTATCTCAATTCGCCATATTGACATATACGCCCTTTTTCCAGCAAACCCCTCAATTGTTCTGCATGGCTTTATATTTTCAACTATACATACACAATGCAGGTTACTATACCATTGAAAATATACACCGTGTACATAAAATAATGTAACAAAATACGGTAATATAAAAATATCTAATAACACGATCATTGAATTATGGTTACGGTATTGTAAGATGTTAACAAAAGATGATGATGATGATGAAATAATTTTGTATGTGTTCTAGTTTTTGTATATTAGTGTGATGTATATATCTACACAGGGTGATTCACGAGGATTTACCATCACTTACGCAGCTTATTTTCGAAGATATTCTGAGCAAAAAAGTCATATAGGCCAAAACATTTGTTCTAATCTCAATATTTTCAGAATTACACTAATTTCAAGTTGTTTGTAAAATACCTTTTTTCTTTAGTTTTAAGGATACAAGAATATTACAAATAGAGAATAAACTATTCACAAGTATCATTTCTTTGATTGTCTAGTGTTCTGAAGTTAAAAATGTGTTGTCATTTGCTTTGTACAGATTTTGTTTTTCAATTTTTAACTAAAAATGGCACCTTTCTTACGCACTTGTCACAAAAATTATTACAAATCATATGACTTTAGGAACTTTATTCTTTACAGTTTAATTATGCATCCTAATGTACAGTCTTGAAGAATTTACAAGAGTGGCGTGATTTGTAACAATTGTTGTGATAAATGCGTAAGAAGATGTCATTTTGAAGTTAAAAATTAAAAAAAAAAAAAAAAAAAATCTGTTGAAGGAACTATGGAATTTACAACAAATTTTTAGCTTCAGAATATTAGCTAATTGAAGAAATTATACTTCTGAATAGTTCATTCTTTATCTCTAATATTCTTTCACCCTTAAAACTCAAGAATAATGGTATTTTACAAACAATTTCAAATTAGTGTAACTCTGAATATATTGAGATTAGGACAAATGTTTATATGACTTTTTTGCTGAGAATGTCTTCAGAAATAAGCTCTGTATGGGACAGTAAATCCTCTTGAATCACCCTGTATATATAAATCCCACAAGGATAGCTGCCCTTCAGTAAGGGTTGCCAAAAGACACAGCACACTGAACAAATAAAAATAAACATTTGTATTATCAGTATTTTTTTTAGTAGGTTATTTTAACGACGCTTTATCAACAGCTTAGGTTATTTAGCATCTGAATGAGATGAAGGTGATAATGCCGGTGAAATGAGTCTGGGGTCCAGCACCGAAAGTTACCCAGCATTTGCTCATATTGGGTTGTGGGAAGACCCTGGAAAAAACCTCAACCAGGTAACTTGCCCCGACCGGGAATCGAACCCGGGCCACCTGGTTTCGCAGCCAGATGCGCTGACCGTTACTCCACAGGTGTGGACATTATCAGTATTATGAAGTTACCCTTGGGAAGATACGTTTAGTCAATAATTATTAGTAATCAGATACAATATAAAGTAATTTGTATATGTGATTACGTAAAATCTGAACAATATTTCATTACGTCTATAGCAGTAATTTTCAAAATTTTTAAAGGAATTCCAAAAGACTTAAAGCATTCAACTGAGAATTTTGGAATTGTTCCGCTTTTTTCTGTGTTTGTGTGGTGTTTTCTTGTTTGCGTTTAGTCTTTCTTATGATGTCTATTATGTTGGGGTTGTATCCATTTTCCTGTGCTGTGTATTTAACATACGAAAACAAGAACATATATAAAATTGCATCATCATTCAAGAAACTAAAATACATCATTGCATACAGAACACACTACAAAAACGTCTTAACACATAGATAAGACACAAATAAATACAACGCAACAGTTGCAATGACTTCTACATTAGACCAGGATGCGAATTAAGATTTCTGATGAGGGGGGGATAGAATCCTAGATAGAGAAAACCACACATAAAATTATTATTATTATCCTCATTCGATACGGCTCAACGCTTGGTCGTACTGAGTTGCTTGTCTTGCATCTTGATCATAATAATAATTATATCCATGAGCAGGCTTAAGATAAGATGTGTAATTCCTAAGTTATTGATTGTTGTCAGCTTGCTGGTGATGATAATACAGAAATATTATTTTCTTTGCTTACTTTATACTTTATAAAGTACATATACTCGTATTAAAACATATTTGTGAGGGGAGGATAGAAGTTATCCCTGGTAGGGATGTTAATATGAATTTATGAGAGGGGGGATAACTTTCCAACAGAAGGGAGTCCACACCTGTGGAGTAACAGCGCGTCTAGTCGCGAAACCAGGTTTACCGGGTTCGATTCCCGGTCGGGACAAGGTACCTGGTTGAGGTTTTTTCCGGGGTTTTCCCTCAACCTAATATGAGCAAATGTTGGATAACTTTCGGTGTTGGACCCCGGACTCATTTCACCGGCATTATCACCATCTCATTCAGACGCTAAATAACCTAAGCTGTTGATAGAGCGTCGTAAAATAACCTACTAAAATAAAAATAAAAAAAAACACGGGAAATCTACCCCATCCCCCCTCCCCGTTAATTCGCACGCTGCGTTGGACAGGCTGGAAGATCATTTCAAACACGTTACAAAGAATATATCACAGCCATAACCAGACTACACAACAAGTCAACCTACTCAGAACACATCACAAACTCCAACCACAGCTACAGCAACATAAACGACATGAAAATACCACACATCCAGCCAAAAACCGAAACATGGCACCCTAGGACAGTATGAAATTTATAAACATACAAAAACACACCTATATCACATCCTGAACACTCAACTCAATTTCAAAACACACACCTTTTTCAACATGATCATGAACACACCCCACCACAACAGAAATCAGAAGATAGCGCGGGATCTCCAATAGGCTTTGGACAATAAAGCACAAGACTTCGAAACTAGTCAAGCAAGGTAAATCCTAAAGATTAACACAATAAAAAAGTTGGAAATTTAATCAGTGATATATAAGTGTTAAAAGTGAGGGGTAATTTGCTAGGAGACGTCGTTGCATATAGACCACTTTTACACTAAACCTAACCTATTGTATACAACATATACTAAAACACTAACGTAACCTGTCACAGAGTAAGGAAAAGGTTAGGTTAGGTTAGTTTAGGGTTTTAGTATATCTTGCAAAAACAAATTTTAGGTTTAGTGTAAAAGTGGTCTATATGCAATGACGTCTCCTAGCAAATTACCAAAGTGTGTACCAGTATAGAAAAATGAAGAATCAAAATCTCAAATGTCTTTTACATAAATGTATTACACATCTTTCATGAACAAAAGGAGAAGTCTGCTAGTTTATGAATTTAAATGAAGTTACTCATATTTGATTTGAAGAATTACTTAAATTAATATTCTTTATTATGTTAGTCTTACAATATCTAGTGTGGAAAGTGTTATACTGAATGAATGTGTTGATAGTATGGTAAATAATAGTACAGGTGTACTCTCTTAATATTTTGTTGACGTTGTTAGAGAATCAAGAAACTTGTTACAATGTAATTAGACAGAAATACACAAGAATTCAGTCACCACAAAGTGGCATAACCTGCTAATTGAGCCTTCTTGATCAAATGTTACTGTTACTGTATTTGTTTGTTCATAATGAGATGTCTTTTAGTAGATGTAATGGAAAAAATCCACCACCTGCTCGAACGCATCCAATGGCTGCTTATACTGCCTGCTCATTCAATGATCAAACATGTAAAGTGAATAGAAAAAAATTGTCACTAGATGGCAACTCCTAATGGCTAGTGAAATCGCTTGTGAAAATAGGTCCTATGCTTTATGTTTGTATTATGTCATTTAAATATTACCTTGTTTCGTGACTCTAATAGCTTCTTCCTCTTCGTTAATCCATTACATTCTTAAAAGAACAAGAAAATCGAAAAACTTCTTCTGTGTGGAATTTCCTTACATTAATAAGTAGAGGTTATACGAATTTATCCACCAGAGTTTCTGACACAAGTTTGTGATGGTTATTATTCCTTCTTTTCATAGTTTAGAGGAGACATACGGATGAACATAGTATATTTGGTGCTGCCATCTACCATTCCAGCGAAAGGATTATTAGAATGGTCTTATGATAGGTGTCTAGTATAAACAGTAATCAGATGCGTTCAAGCAGGCAATGGAAAAATCATGTTTGTTTAATATTTAGTATTGAATTAAGTAAAATGTGTCATGTGGTGTAAAATAAAATACAGACAATTTAAGATTTACACAAGTTGGTATAGAAGCCATACTGTACAGTAGTGCACAATTTTTATCAATATTTTTTGCTCTTGACAGAAATGAAAGTACCACATCTAAGCTCCAGCAAGTATTATGTGCAAATGCTGTGCAGAAGAAGACCTTTATCAAATTACTCAGTTTCATTGACATAATAGCTTATCAGAAATGTAACTTCTTATTTTTTCACTTAATTATTACTGTGAAACATACAATAAATTACTTTATGCTCGACCATGCCGAAATGTAGTAATTATACACCTGGTAGCAGCCCTTTAATGGACCTTATTAAAGTACACCTATTCATTAAAGTTCAGGTGTTCCACCAATCAGAAAACACCATTGTAGCAATATGAAAGCGCAAGTATCGATTATTCTCAGATATGCAATTGAAAGACAACTAACGAGACGTCACGGAGGCTGGAAATCCAATACTGTCGCAGAAGGTTATGTTCTGTTACTATAATAATTAGAGTTAATTGTAAATAATATTCAAATAAATTCAATTTGTCATCTCGTTTTTCAATGTCTAAATCAATTTCAAGGTCATATCAAGATTAATGTTTATTTTACTCTCTAGATTATATCAAGGTCAATGACATTTGTTTCTCGGAAAAAATCAAAACTTTCGCGTCTGCGCACATCTCACAATTTACGAGATATTGCACAAGGTCAGTTCCGCTCTCCAGTCAGATAAGAATAACATGAATAATTTCAAGTTAGAAATATGGTCGAGCATAAAAAGTCGTATGAAACTTGCCTATAATGGTAATTTAGACACTCGCACGAAAATTACTACCATTATAGGCTCGTTGCATAATGTACTATTATTTTACAATACATGCGTTATGTGAAAAGGATAATACTGTACTCTATTATAATAAGCATTGTGAAAAATAAGAAAAAAGAATGTTCCTTCCACAAAGAGATTAAATAAAAATATTCCCAGATATGTATATTTGGAGTGTGAAAGTGTCACTATGCTTAAAGAATGTATGACAGTGATGTGATTATTTATTATAGCAATTTGTAAACAAGAGTTACAATATACCATGCTGATGAATGGGTTCTGGACAACTTGCATGTGTGACAGTATTTTTGCATGTGTAATTTTTATAACATTCCCTCACCAAAGACTGATCTTTAGATATAATTAGCTCTTTTCATAGGTTAATGGACTATCATTGCACACATCAATTGGGCAAAATAAGTACGTCTTCACCATCAAGTCCGCGATGATTGACTGGCTGTGTGCCTGGTGGGAGGCCGCGCTTCTGCTACTAAGATGACGTGTATTCTCGCTGACACAGTTAGTCAAGACCATTCCCATTCATATCAACGCTACGACATCTATAAATAAAACAGTTTATATGTAACTTGGCCTCTGGCAGTACTCGTTTAGCTGAGATGGAGAACAGATCGTTTTGTCATGGTAAACAGATATTCATTAAGGTAACATATTTACATATACAACACATACATGAATGGAAAATCGTGTGCTTCAGTGATGCGAAAATTCAGAAGTAAATTTTCTGACAGGCCAATACCCTCAGTATTCACTCTCTCACTTTACTCTTCAATATTCTTCAAAACTCTAACCCTAGCTACTTAGCTTCTCGTTTTCAACATTTGTCCTCATATCACGAAATAGATACTCGCTCACAACACCATATCACACTCTCCATCCCTAAACACAGAACATCCTTCTACTCTTCATCTTTCACGGTCTCTGCAGCTCATCTCTGGAACTCTCTACCACAACACATGTCAGAGACTGTCGGACATTGTCTAGTTTCAAAAATAAATTAAAATTGCATTTTTTAAATTCTGATTTCTTTCAGTTATAAGCCCTTTTCTCTGCGATAGTTTTGTAAAAATATATAAATATCTTTTTTCTTCCTTTCCCCCTTTTCTTCTCTTGATCACCAGATGAATTTATTATCATACCCTTTTTATTGTGAATTTTATTTAATTTTCGTATTTCATTTCTTTTTTTTATTATTTTATTACATTCCATTTTGTTATATTCTTCCTTATGTTCTTCATATTAATTATTTGTACTAAATGAATTGCTTTTAGTATATTTCAATGTATTTTACTTTCTTTTTTTTTCTATTATGGTATTATTTTCATGGTGTTTGGCGTCGATTTATTATGCTATTATCATTATTTTTTTTGTAATATGTTAGTATTCTGTTCTTTAACTTTTTGTTAAATTTTTTACTGATTGTATACTTTGTGACCTGGTAGAGTGTAAGAGAAGGCCCTGTGGCCTTAATTCTGCCAGTATAAATAAAGAATTATTATTATTATTATTATTATTATTATTATTATTATTATTATTATTATTATTATTATTACCCTCTAGAAAAACAAAATTACGTTATTTAATAGGTTCAATGAAACAGGTTCTGTAAATGACAGAAAAAGACGACAAAAGTGCCGTGTCCTTACGGAAGAAAAACTGGATGAAATTGGTGCAGCATTAGAGCATAGCTCAAGCAAGTCTCTGAGATGTTTAGCACAGCAGACAGGAATTTCTAAAGCATCTGCGGGAGTGTCAACAAAATTATTGAAACTAAAACCATACAGAATTCCATCATGTCATGAATTACAACCCCAAGATTACAATCAGAGACTTAATTTTTATAATTAGGTGTTAGAAAAAGTAAATAATGAAGAACCTGAGCCCTGGTCGATTTTTTTTTCTGATGAGGCTCGATTTCATCTGCATGGCCACGCAGCATCACAGAATGACATATTGATCATCAGACACCCAGATATTGTGCACGAAGCTGCATTGTAAGTTTTAATGGGTTAAGTTGTGTGAGTGCACTTGCTATCTCAGCAGCAGAAGCGCGGCCTCCCACCTTACACGCGGGCATGATAGTGAAGATGCACTGTATTACCGTATTTGCTCGCGTAATTTGCGCCCCCGCGTATTTTGCGCACCCTAATTTTTAAGGGATTATTTTGAACTTTGTTTTTGCTCCGTGTATTTTGCGCACACATTTTACGTACATATTTTTTTCAGTGTAGTAGGGATTTTCCTTCCTTACAGTCCATCGTAGATCATTCACCAGCAACTGAAGTACCTGCTTCAGAAAGAAACCCCAAAGTCCCGCTACTTTAACAATGCTTGTCCTTGGTAGAGACAAGTTAACCGGTACCGGTATAGAAAATTAGCCCTACCGTAAATACTTACCTATACATATACTAATTGAGATAAACTCAGAACAGGACCTCTTATTTGAAAAATCCGCATATTTTACGCACCCCAATTTTTCAGTGGCCAAAGTTAATTAAAAAGTGCGCAAATTACGCGAGCAAATACGGTACAATGTTTCTTACAAAAATTAACATGTTAAATTTTGAGTTGGAGATATTTTATTGCTATATACTATGTACAAGTTGGGCCAAGGAAACGGGAAATTTTAATTTTGTTGTTGGTAGTACAAGAATTTTTTTTTAGTAGACTTAGAATTCATTGTCATTGTTTAGCGTGATTGTTGCAATTTATTAAATATGGAGCATTGGACTAGTGAGCAACGAGGATTTGCTGTAAAATCTTATTATCTAAATGGTCAATGTGCAGAAGCTGCTTGCAAGGAGTTTCACTGCCACTTTGAATTCCATTGTCATGATCCTGTGTCCTCCTCACATGTGATTAAAATCTGGGTTCGCAATTTAGAAGAAACAGGCTCAACAGTAAAGAAGAAACCTCCAAGCAAAGAAAAAACTGCCAATGGTCGTGTGCAAACTGTTACGGCAATTCATGTGATAACGATTTAAATGTTTTAATGTCAATTGAGAAGAAGAAATTTTCGTATCAACAGATCAACTTGGTTTCAGCAAGATGTGCAACAGCACATACTGCAGCCATCTCTATGACGGAAATGCGAAATTTGTTTGGGAATCATGTCGAGAAATGGAGACATTCCCTGGCCTGCATGATCGCCCGATTTAAGTGTATGTGATTTCTTTTTATGGGGGTGAGGTATACGCAAACAAACTGCGAAATATTGAACAACTGAAGACAGCAATTCGTGAAGAAATTTCAAACATCACAGTCGAAATGTTGCAAAGTGTAATGAGAAATTTCAAAGAGCAATTACAAGAATGTATGCACGTTGGTGGAGGGCATTTGAAAGATGTCGTTTTCAAGAAGCAGTGGTTACACGCAAATGGCATGCTATAATCTATATTTTCGTATAATAAAAGTTAATTCAATGCAATATCTGAAGTTTCATTTAACTATTTAAAAATCTCCTGTTTCTTTGGCCTACACTGTATAATGTATGTCATCATATGTAGTTTTGATTTACGTTTGCATTGTACAATAGGAAATGAGTTACAAATCTATACAGCAATGAAAAATAAGATGCACTGTGAAAGCTAAAAAGAAAACTAGGCTTATATTTACAAAATTATCATCACAAAAGTTCGTTCATGTTCCAACCAATCACGTGGTGTACAATTGTATTTACGTATGATTTGTCCGGTCATTTATTTCCATCAAGATAAACCTTGTGTGAAGTGTACCTTAGAATAATTATGTTGATTTATAAACTTAAAAGTAAGTGTGCTAATTCCACATAACTATGAAATAACAGTATTATTTAAATACCATAAACTTCTGTTGTTTAATTAATCATTCTGTTAAAACACATGTACCTAATGAAATAGATCTTATTTTTATCATGCTTTTGTTTAGCGGTATAATTTTATAACACATGTGAACCCATGTAAACACAAGAAGTAAGTAAATATTATAAAACTAGACTGCTGAGTTTTATCCTATGTGAAGTGTACATGTTACTGTGGTTATGAACAGTACATATGTAAATAATATATTGCAATACAGCAATACTGTCTGCATCTGGAAGAATTCTGGAACTGTCAAGGCGGAGAGGAATATGATGACAAACATCACTCTATAACCTGGCTAAATGGACTATTTACCTTTTGGCTGGGATCGCTAGTGTGGGAGGAATAAAAATAAATTGGTACACTCACCTACTGATGACAACCTTCTTCTCTGCTTATTTTGCATATCGTTGCTTTACTAATGCCCAACATTCTGACGACCCTTTTTAACAATACAATATTGTGATACCATTCTTGTTCTCTACATCACAAAATTTGAGAACATTATTTATGAGTCTTCGCGCTTGACCTCATAGCAGAGACGTAATTTACGCATGGGCCATGGCATGAGGGGGAAAGTCTGGGAGAGGGGGGGGGGGGACAAATTTTTTTTTGTCCATACTCGAGCTGTGAAAATTTGAGAAATTTAACCCTTAGGAACCGTGCGTCCATTATAGTGGCCAGCTAGTATTACGGTCATGACGCGATATAATATGTTACAAATTGTATGTTATACAGGGTGTTTCCAAGGTGGTGTTACAAACTTTCAGGGATGATGGCGAAGGGCACATGTATCAATTTGAGATAAGGAACCATGGTCTGGAAATGACCGAGTCGAAAGTTATAAGCAAAAATAGTTGTGTGGAAATGGAATTGTAATTTGGCACCACATGCCCTCTTTCCCTTAACCTTTGGAACAGTCGTGGAAAGATGGTATGGGCCAGATGTCTCCTACGTGGGTACTAGGCCCGATACAATCTGTGAGCTTGTCTACTGTTCCCACTGGCTCATCTGTATTCGAAAATCAGGTCACTTATTCCGCTTTCGTGTACTCCTCCATTTCACTAGGACTGATATTAACTGAGTGTCAGCTCTGAAACTACACCGTATGAGGAAGTGGGGGGCAAGGGAACATGACTCTACAGTCTACCAGGTTCCACACCACATTCCTGCCGCTGTTTCAGAGCTGATGCTCAAACAATAGAAGTATAATTGTATGTTTTATTCATAATGTGTAATAACGAGACAGCGGAGTTTCAGTCCAATGCTGAACATTAGGTGTACATCAGTTGCAGAGAGGTACTGAGCTCATTGCTAAGCTCCCTCCGTAAACCAAGGGACATAATATCTTGTCATGTAGAGGCCAAAAATCCACTGTGTGGTAATAATAATAAGCAAATCAGGATCTAAATTCAGGAATAAATAATACTAAAAAAAATTTTTTAAAAGGTGTCTTGGCAGAATTTTTTATTTTTATCCTCCATTCTAAAGATTCCGAAGTATGTGATGCAATTGCACCAAATGTTATCATACTGTAAGAAAGGAAAGGAAGATGGGATTTGGAGGTAACATAGAGACTACAATTGCAATATATTTTCACGGATTCAATGAATCAATAGTGTTTTCTGAATATGAGTATTTTGTATTAGGATTATCATGAGGAAGATTCATAAAACATGGCTAATGAAACTGAAAATTTGTTAAAAGACAGAGAGTGTGACAGATAAAATAATATATTACTTGCCCAAATATTTGCTATTATAAATTCAATACAAAACACAAATGGAATATAAACAGACTTAAATTTTACACGTTTCAAATTATTTTTCTAGAAAGCAGGCTTCTGCCACTGATTAGAAGTTCTGTTTACATATATTAAGTTCAAGTTTTTAACGAAGAGAATACACATCCGGGACCACAAATTTTAAAGATAATGTTTTGGATGGAACTTAATGATGTAACAAGACCAAATTACTGGGCCACAATATTCAGAGATAGCTAACAGTAAAAGTTGTGCTTGCTGTCTCTTCAGTTTATGTGCCTACCTTCTTCTCATTTCCAGTTGGTAGTTTTGATAGACCAGAGCTTACATGCGAAATTGGTAAAGAAAAGGTCCCGAGTTCGAAACCCTTTTACTATTTACTATGGCCTTTCTTTTCTTTCTGTTTCGCAATGTTTTTCGTATGTTTAAAATAACATTGATACTCTCTGTAATGCAGTATGTTATTGTGAGTGGTATTCCAACAAAACTACTCAGTCATCAGAAATCAAACTTTTACAGAATACCCAGAAAATAGACTTGAAAATCCTTGTGGGGTAATTAGAACAAAGCAAAAAACTCAGTTTAAATTTTATAAGGTTTTAGTAGTGCTAATTTGAATATATGGTAGTGAGAACTGGATACTAAAAAAAACACCCTGTACAAAAGTTAGGTGTCCATCCACAGATGATGATATGCGTGTGGTGGGCTAAAGATGGTATCATGTACTACGAATTGCTTTCCAGATACGTAACCATAACAGCTGACATATATTGCTAACAACTCAAACGTCTTGCAGCCGCAATTGAAGAAAAACGACCGGGAAGACTGTATCAAGTGCTACTGCAACACAATAATGCACGCCTACACTCAACTTCAAGGAGCTTGGTTTGGAGGTGTTTCCACATCCCTCATATTTTCCTGATTTAACGTCCTCAGATTTTCACCTTTCCCATTCTCTATCCAACAATCTTCAACAGAAGTCCTTTGATAACGAAGATCTTTAAAATTTGGCTTGATGACTTCTCTACCTCCAAACCAGCAGATTTCTTCAGATGCGGAATCAAAGAACTATCCCAACATTGGCAGTCATAGAAAATGTCTTCTAATCATGTCAAAATAAAAACTTTTGTCACAGTGAAAACACACTATGAATTTTTGCATCACTCAATATTTCATGTAAGCTCTGAACCATCGAAATTAAGTCCCAGAAATGAAAAGAAGAAACTAAAAAATCAGTAGACTCTAACCTTCATTGAAGTATTTCAACCACCAATGAGCATTGTAAAATGAAGATAGTAAAGCCAAGTTATACAGGGTGGGGCAGAGAAACTTGCTTTATTTCCATTTGATGCCCTGAAGCGACAGTTGCTCCGAGAAGGGTGGGGGTAAGCACATTCGAGGGGGTGGGGCGTAAAGTTGTAGCTCCGCTTAGTTTAGTTAGCATCATGGATTGGATGAAGGTGGAGCGCGCGTTCGCTGTCGAGGCATACTTTTCTAACGGTCACTCAATCATCGCCACGCATCGTGCATTCCGTACCCATTTCATATTGTGCCCCGTGGTCGTGTTCCTGGCTGGCAGTCGATTGTTTCATGGGTAAACAACATCAGGGAAACTGGTGATGTGAAGAAAAGAAAACCTGGGCTTCCACGAACAGCAAGGTCACCACAAAACATTGATGTGGTAAGACTTTCTGTTGTGCAATCCCCTCAGTGCTCTGTTCGCAAACATGCAGCTACTCTTGGGTTGTCTGCTCGTTCTGTGAGGCGAATCCTTCATGAAGAACTGAAATTTCATCCCTACAAATTGGCGGCAACACTTCCCAGGACGCCTCATCTCCTTGAGGGGTGATCTGCACTGGCCTGCACAGTTGCCTGATTTAGCCCCCTGCGACTATTTTTTATGGGGCTATCTAAAATCACTTGTTTACAACGATCGTCCTAGGACCCTGGCTCATCTGAAGAACAACATTCGTCAAGCTGTTGCCAACATAACCGTCGATATGCTGGAAAGAGTTGAATGAAACTTCCGAGTTCGATTAACGCAGTGTATTGAAAATAATGGACGCCATCTGCATGATATCATCTTTAAAACTGTGTAAACATAAAATTTACATGTTGTACTTGATGTTGTTCAAAGAATTAAATATATATCTGCATTATTTTTGTTGTAATTGAATTTTTAAATAAGCAAGTTGCTCTGCCCCACCCTGTACATGACTGTTTTCCATACAAAAGAGTACAATAAATATTAGTGGTCCAAAAGTGTATCCGCTCCCTGTATGACTAACAAATTATCTTGACAAAAGTCATTTAGTCTCAATACAAAATTAATTCAACAACCACAACTGTATATTTTCGACATGTATAAATATTTAATGTCGAACTCCAAACAGAAATTACCGGTACTTTTATATTTTCTCGTCTTACTCGCTGTTGAAGTAATATAAAAAATATTATATCAGACAAAACTGCGTACCTGAAATTTACAACTGTCAATTCTCTCTTTCTCTCCACAAGCTTTTCAATAAGGTATCCAAAGTTCAGTTCTGCTATATATATTTACAATCTGTAAAACTTGTACAATTTTACATATGCTAAAGATGTGTCAGGAAATAATGCACAATAAAATGGATCTCTCTCTAATTACAAAGCCAGAAATCAGTGAAATTTACGATCTACAGAGATAATGGAGAAGAATTTTATAGCATTTATAAGGAAGTAAAATAAGAGAGAAAATGTTTCAAATACAAAATATTCTACATTGAAAAGAGGTGTTATGAACGAAAGAGACTTTCCAAAAGATACAACACTTAATTTTAGTGGACCTACAAAAACAGTCTTTCAATGGCAGCATTCTCCAAGACTTTAACAATGGTAGTAAACTGCCAGATTATCATTTAAAATTAATTTGGCATTTCTTTACCTATGACAAATCATTTGACAGTCCCACGGCAAGCCACTTTTCATATAGTGATTGATACCAAGCATTGGCAATTCGTCATTACATGTTGCCAAAGTTTACATTTCCTTACCAACTCTTACCTCTAGATGTTGCCAACTAATCCATCCTCACCAACTCAGGTACATAATTGTAAAATTATAATTATTTAGGAAATGAGAGGAGAATTAAGTATACATTTAAAATTATTACAATAATGAGATTTGGTTAGATGTTTTTATGTATAGATAAAAGAGCTGCTCTCTCCCCAACATTCATGCTGTAAATTTAGTTCAATTTTTATTGAAATTTACTGCATTAGTATCGTTTTCAGTATGTCTAAACCAGACCTGGACGTTATTAACTCGATTCAGTCACTGCAGATCATTCCTTAACTCCCTATCAACCTTCCCCAGCTGAGACAGTTACATTTTGGTGTGGTACAAGCGGAAAGGAAGTCAGTGACGAAGTGTATTAGGCTCTCGATGGTCGCCTAAAATTCACTACTAATGCACAGAACTTTACTCTGCATTTGTTTATAAGGTGATGTAAGCAAATTCTTCATTCCTTTAATTTTCCCTATTATGCCCAGGGCTAGTCTAAACCTTCGTTTTTCACATTTATTTCCTGTATATTTCTAAAAATCTGTGCATACGCTCCTTTTCCAGAATCTTTGTATAGCCTCTGGAGTTATGTTTTATGGACAGTTACTTCTATACTCCTCTATCAGCTTTCTTACGTTTTTTCCTGATATAATTACAATATTTAATAAAGCATTAGTGCAGACAACACAAAACAAGAGATGAAGATTGGCAAGTGAAGTTGTAGTAATGATCACATCTTTACAGTTCAAGTGTCGAATCCAGACTAATATAAAATTATTTGAGATTGATGTTTTCAACTTCTCTGGAAAATAAAAATTAATCAAACTCATCATGTTCAGCCTAGATTCTTTCACTATTTTCAAATCCCTAAATAGAACGTCCTCAGACTATTATTTTTTTCACTGTATTTGTCTTTGCTAAACTTCCCTTGTCCCTAAAGATGTATCTTTACATAGTGTCTCTTACATGAATTAATGACATTTTTTAGACAAAATGCCTGCTAGAATTAACTCAATTTAAAACAGCTGAAGATCAGACACCGAAAAGAAAACATTTCATCATATGCCTTATGTTCAACTGTTTTTGTTTCTAATTAGTACGGTCTTGAAGTTTAGAAAAACAAAAACATACCCTTTGGTTCCTATATGCCTGCTTAGCATTGCCTCAGTGTTCTACATTGATCTGAAGCTACACTAACATACACTTCATGTAATTTCCTATTCATGTGTGCTTTCATATGACCTTCAAAGATAAATAAGGAATTCCTTTGCTCCCAGTCTTAACTCCTTGGAGTGTCATGATGGTGAGCTAAAATTTAAGTCTTTATCGGTTATATAAAAAAAATCAATATATAATAATATTATTATTACTTAAATAACATATAACATAGTTATTAATCTAATCTAATTCTAGCTTCCCAGTATTGGCTGCTTAAAGTGTCTCTTGCTAATTCAGAAAAACATGTCCTCTGTACAATAGCAGATATTTCTTCTTCTTCCTCCTCAGTAAGCACACAGACATTTACTACAGCATTTAGGTACGAATGGCCCATTGTGTGCCCCCCCCCCCCCCGAATAGAAGAAATAGCAGTTAATGTGCTAGTCATTTAATCTGAGGTTCGCAATTTTAAACCACCCAAAGATGAATTTTAAGGGACAATAAAATCCTTAGCATGATTTCCTCTGACAAGGAAGTAAAGCTGTTGTCCCAGGTCTTAGATTTACGGCACATAATCCTGTGAATGACAGATAGCTCCAGATATACTTTGCAGGCCATATCTCGCTGATATTGAAATTTGGATATAGTTAAATGGACCCATACCACTAGCCTAGGTACACTTGGTCTTGTCCCAACCTTTATTCATCTATATCCCTTCTCTTTTCAGAATGTTTTATAGTATTTTATGTTATGTTCCATAAACAAGCATTATTCCTAAATCCCTGTTTAGTTTCTTCACATATTCCGTTGTCGTTAAGTATAAGACTTGGCTGATACAATGAATACAACAAAACATAGTACAGAAGATAATTCTTTGCAGTCAAAGTTTTAATAACTACGTCAACTATGTTTAACTGTTGCACTGTGTACTGCAATAAGAAGTCTTTTTATAGTAGAGGAGGCAAGACTTGTCCTCTGAGATAGTATCATGTACCGTGCTATATCACCAATGGGTAGTAGTAGAAGTAGTATATATTTATTTAACCTGCTAGAGATAAGGTCTTCTCTTCCCCTCTACCAGGGGATTACAACTACAATATTAAGAATATAATTACAATTAATATTAAATTTACAATTACAATAAAAATCATGGAGGGTAGGTTATGGAGGGGGAAGATAGGTTTTAGTCTGAGATGAACTTCCATGTCAGTAGATTCGTATAATATTAACAATCATTAAACAAACTCTCTTTCTGATAGTTCATTCTTTCCTCTCTCACACAACTCACGCCGCCTCATCTAAACATGTTACAACTCTCTTGGACAGTCTCATAAAAACTATCCATTCTGAATGCATCTCATTCAATCATCTGACATACGTCATAAGAGCCTTAACCTATTATGATTTGTTTTGAACACACAGTGGTCCAAAACGCAAATCTAGCTGGACAAACGTCATTTTATCACTTTAAAGAAAGCTGTCTCAAATTCATATTCTACATTCTTTCCTTCATCAAATGCCATATCAACTTAAACTATTCATCATGTGCCCCAGTAGTGGTTCCGTAAACATAAACATCCAAAGGTAGCATTTCTGCTGACAGAGATATGAAAGTGTTTTGTGTTACAGTGAAGTCTATTTGTGAGTGTGCAGCTTTCAGGCACTGTAAGTAGACAATAAACTGACCAAACAACAATATATGTCTGCTCGCAGTGTAGGAAAAATGCATAATGCAGATACCTGTCTTCCCTATAGTGCTCTTCTTATGGGAAAAAAGCAGTGTTACTCAAATGGAATTGAAATATCGGAAGGATCTGCGGAAGTAAAACTTCAAGCAATGCTAGATAACACTATAACTAGAATAATGTCAGTTCAATATGATTATTTGGGACAAATTAATATAGATTTAGACAAGAAAATTCACTTGCGTGCAAGATGAAGAATCAAGCTCCAATTTTGATCTTCTTTTATCCCGAACTCTTCTTCTGTTCATCATTCCTTTCAGTGCATCCTTCAGTAGACAGTTTCTTTTCAGTCTGTGACACAACCAATTCCTTTTTCTCTTCCTGATCAGTTTCAGCATCATTCTTTCTTCACCCACTCTTTCCAACATAGCTCCATTTCTTATTCTGTCTGTCCATTTGACATTCTCCATTCTCCTCCATATCCACATTTCAAATACTTTCAGTCCAATGCCACACTCCACATAAAGCACTTTCCTAGTTCTTCTCTCTCCCTTAGTTCTTTTTCCAGATATCTGCAGAAGATGCTCCTTTTCCTATTAAAACCTTCCTTTGCCATTGCTATCCTCCTTTTGACTTCCTGGCAGCAGCTCATGTTACTGCTTATCGTACACCCAAAATATTTGAAGCTGTCCATTTGTTCTACTGCCTCATTTAGTATTTGCAAGTTTACCTTTTTTATTTTTCTTCCGACAACCATAGTCTTCATCTTGTTTGCATTTATCTTCATCCTATACTGCTCATAACTGTCATTTAGCTACACTAGCATATCCTTTAGAAGATAGATTATTAACTTCGTCTAATGAGACCCCTATAATGGGGCACTTCCTCTTACACAAACGCAGTCAGTTTGTATGCAAAACAAATATGTTACCTATATGAGTTTTTAGGCTTTCACAGTGACTGTGATTGGAATTAGGCTTTTTGATAATTCACCGTGTCCTGGAAGTTGACATTTCTAGCGTTTCAGAACTACTTACAGGTTCGATCAGGGTAAGACCAGAGAGGTCGTCTACCCTGTTAGACTCGTTATGCCAGGCTAATACAAAGTTGGAAGTGTCAAATTACAGGACACGGAGGATTACCCAAAAGACTAATTCCAAATATGCTACCTGCAACTACTGTAAAAGTTTCATGAAATTGTCCTGGATAGGAGAAAAGTTATTAATTCTGTCTAAATGCATCCTTTATAATGTGGTAGTTCATCTCATATAAACATTATTCAAAGTTTGTATAGAAAACAAATATGCTACCTGTAACAACTGTATAAAGTTTCACGAAAATCGAAAATCTGTTGGATAGGTGAAAAGGTATTAATGTTGCCTAAATGCACTTCCTACAACGAGGTAATTCTTCTATGGCAGCGCATCTGCCTCCACACTAGCCAGCTCAGGTTTGATTTTCTACCTCGAGACTAGGAGAGGTGGAGATGCACAACTTCTAATCATTAAATTGTGCACCAATACGCCCGGGTTAAATCCCAAATCTCTCTGCAGTGCATGTGAAGAGAAGGCATATGTCACTGTTGATAGTGATTCATCTGTCAGACGGGGACGTTAAGCCTAATGGCCTCCTTGGTGCTATTCGACAGGAGTAGGCTAAGTGTCGGCACTGGGTTTCCCCTTCTCCCTTCATCTTCATCCATTCTCTACACTACACTTAGACGAACATTTATACATACGGGCTATTCCATCTCAAATCGACCAAAATATAGAGAAAATTGACCTTGCAATTTTTAAATACAATGAAACTTTTTCTGTCCGTTGACAACTGTGATACAATGCTTTGTGCAAAGTTTGAGGCATCAGAACTTCATAGTGTTTAAATGAAAAATATTTAAATTTATCGTATTTTCATAAAATTAGCAACTTTAAACTGTTGTGGCTCCAAAACCCTTTCACCCAATGATCAAAATCATGGTTTACATTGATGCTGAGAAATTAAAGTTTATATTGACATGTAAACAGTTTTTCTTACTTTTTATGGAAACGGAGAAAATTAGATTTTTCTTCATTAAGACCCCTTTGACCACGAAAAAATATTTTTAAAATATATGGTTAGATTCCGCATTGAAAGTACAAATAAACATATTTTTTTACTGGTGCACTGTTGATAAAAAAGTATTGAACATATCAAATAAAGAAAATAAATGGTACGCGCGTGAAGGAACCAGCTGACTCCGAGATGGGAGCTAGCCGAGACAAGCAAGGCCAGGAGACAAACATGTGATGTTTCGTCTAGTAGCGCATAGCTGGGCTAGCTTTATCACAAGTTTTCATAAACACATGAGTAAAATGACGCCCAACGCTAGCTTATGTTCAGCTCTCGGCCAGTGCGTGCGGTACTGCGCCGTTCAAGTCTAGGCGTGTGAAAATAATTTATTTAATGCCTTCGAAACTTATTGTTGAGCCACTAAGCAAACAATGCCGAATGCCTCTTAATAATGCAAGGTTCTTTTCTCAATATTTTTTACATTTTTACAAATGGGCAAAACGCCTAAAAGTAAGTAAAATCAGATTATCTGTATCTCTGTATACAATAAAAATAAGGATTACTTCTTATCATAACCTACCAAATGTCAGCTACAAAATGAGCTCCTGTTCAATGTTCTGCAGTAAATGGTTCCAGAGTTCTGACAGCTGCAAGTCTCTTGTTTTTATAAAATACGCTAAATTTGTCGCTCAATAATACGAAAACCGTTTGACTTTCGATAGTATATTTTTGAAAATGCACTGTCCTCAGCACCTTGTATAAATAGGGAAAAAATTAGAGTATTAAAAAAATGCGAGATTTTTTTACTGATCGATTTCATATGGAATAGCCCATACACTCACCCTAGTACACGACATAACTCTTTACAGGTACACATCATGCAAGATGGAGTTAGCTGAAATGGTGTGCAACTTGAAAATTGGTCAGTCCTGCCATCTATTCGCAATATGCGGAACCCGAATCACGCAAGTGGGTAGGCATTGAAAAAAAAAAAAAGCATGCACGCATGCACACACTATATTATACAAATGAGAATTGTTAGGTAGGTGAAAAGTTATAATTTTGTCCAGCTAATCTGTTTTGGACCACTGTGGAACAATCAGGTGTTCAGACATGTACTGCAAGTCGCATATCGCAGTGTAAAGTGACCTTGGTTTGGCTTCGGATTTCGACTAGGTCTGGAACAGATCCTTGCACTTAGGTTTACATTGGCCCACTGTGCACCCTGTACGATTCTCGAAGACTGACAGGTAGCCTGAGTGCTGCTGGTTGGACTATTTTGTCTCAGCCATCACAGTACCAGTTCCTATCCTTAGATGAGTACCTAATAATGCTCGGAGCCCAAAGCTTGAATTTCATCCCAACCTATTTTTAACTACTGTAGATGATAGATGAAATGAGGGGAATGTGGAGAGAGCTGATGGAATGACAGAGGAAATGGGAATACCCTGAGAAAAAACCTCTGCAACATCTTGTCCACAATAAATACCAATACAACTTAGCCAGATATCGAAAGTGTGCTAGCACTGCGCCACAAACACGGCTGTAATGTAATGTGACCTTGACGAAACCAAGTACTGTCGGACCATCAGATCTTTGCCCCTTCAGCACTGTCGTTGTTCTTGGAAAAGTTAACGCCTCTACTCACCCCATTCCACCAGTTTCTCTCCCACTATGTCAAACAGCAGGCCACGAACCTTGCCGAATAGGGATGTTGCCAAGTTTCCGTCAAACAGTGTCATGTCTCTTGAATATTGCTTATAATACTGTAAGGTTAATTATTACTTATTCATAATTTAATTTAAGTAGTCTAATGACACTGACTGACTTATGCAAAATGCTATTACTTGCTTAATAATATTTCTTTCACCACTCAGTGCTGCAGTATTCATGTTGAGTTGACAACACAGGACTGCAAGTGCAAATAAACTGTCCCGCAAGAAGGCTCAACATTGTGAGTAGTGGGGGAGAGAAAGAGAGAGGGGTAGAAAAGAGAGAAATAGGAATACAGGGGGAGAAATGAATTGCCGAAGCTGAAAAGGAATTAAGGTTCAGTTCGCATATCTTACGGGGGCACAGATCCGATGGTCGGACTATACCACACTGTTTTTTTCCCCTTTTCTTTGTTGGTAACGTAAGTTTCCATAGACAGGTGACTATCGCTGGTTAACAGCCATTTTGCATCTGGTGTGTGATACATCAATTCATATCAATTTTTGATTGTAGAATCCAAAATGGCCTTCGGAATTGCTATATCACATAAGGGTTTTGAGATGTTTTAGATTTTATATGGATTTTTAAATATTTTTACGTTGTTTGTGTTGTCATTTTTTCAGAGATATTGTATAATAAATAAGAAATATGATGGTTAAACTCTTTATTTGGATGTAAGATACGGTGAAGACTATATTTATTGGGCTACAAATCTGGAAATTGTTGAAAGATCCTACCTTTAATGCAAAGCTCACAAATCTTGAGTTAATCCCTTGGCCCTCTTTCAAAACAATTGTTTACGGATTTCTGGGTAAAAGAGACGATAAATATATCCATAGCTACTGCTCTGCTAGATAACTTCAAGAACTCAAAATTCACATTTACACTCACACCTTGACTTTTTCCCAGAAAATTGAGGTGCTTGTAGTGATTAATAGGGTGAACATTTTCACCTGTACATCCTACCATGCAGAGTTGCTACCAAGATTATTGGAACCGCTCAATGATGGGTGATTACTGCTGGTTTCTTTTTAGAGATGGATGAGACACCATACAAAAGCATCATCATCCAATTTTGCCGAAAAAAATTGATTTTAAACATTGTAAATATTAACATCTTGGAATACTGTGAATTATTTTAGTGATTTTGTTGGTTTATAAGAATTTTTTTGTTATTAAGAAAACTTTAGTGGGTTTGAGTGTTATGTTATGTTTGTATTTAAAAGTGAGTTCTGTGTGTTATGTTGTGTTTGTATTTAAAACTAGCCACGTCTGCTAATGTTGCAATACTGTCTTTGAATTAGTGCTGTGTATCTAAGAAATGTGACGTGATAGAAAGATGATGATTTTTCCACTGAATTCAGCACCCCAAAATGAGGTAAATCCATCCATTTACACACCAGATACACGAAAAAAGTTTCAATTTGTTGACTAGTGCTATTACCTTCTAATTTCTGAAGTCCTGTTCGTATTTTAACTAATACCATAGTTATTTGTGGTTAGTACTTAAAATTGGTAGCATCACCTTTAACATCAGACAATTTTATCTTGACTATTCCATGGCTACATTTATCCAAATCACTTCAATTCAATTTTCGCTTTCATTTTCGGTTTTTTCTATAAGACATCAATTTTGACAGAACTGTTTGGCCTTATACCATTTTCAAAATCCACCTCTACCTTCAACATTACTCTGCTTTACTCTGAGTGTCTCGTTTATATATAAAACTGCCCCTCTGAAAGTGACTTGTCATAGGTAAAGTTTCACCTTTAATTTTATTGTGGAAGTACTCCTTTCAGTAATCTTTGAGCATTTCAAGGTCCTTTGGGATATAGTTCAAATTATCACCTAGTACTCAATTTAATGCAACTTCTTCACATGTGCATTTGTGTGTTCTTAGAGAACGAAATAAATAACTTTTTTTAATGTTAGTTCGAAGTTCATGTTAAAACGTATAAATTACCGCGTATTTATTTGCACAACATTACTGTTTCATTTATCATGGTGAAGACCTTGAAATTACCGTTTTCTATCACATCTCACATGTACTGCCTGAATTTGAATTAAAATGAGGATCACGTCCAATAAACCCTATTTCATTCAATGAGCAAATCTCTGTCCATCATTATGAATGAATGAAATACATTTCGACTCATGTAATCATCATCAAACATTTAATATCTGTAATATTATTAAATTTCTTAGACTGTATTCTAAGAAAAGAGACCTATCATACACGAAAACAAGATAAACTCGTAGTTGTCGATACATCACAACCCCAATTTGTCAAAACTTTCTTATTTCCTCTTGTTGGTGAGAAACCACTTTCTTTCACCTTACACGAAAACACAATTCTTCTTATCTGTGCTGACACTCTTTGAAAAGGAGCCTTGAATCATATCTTCATGCTCGAAGCACCTTCACTTCTGCCAACTGAAACAATAGACAAATACATCCAGGAATGGGGAAAAAACATTCTAAGCACCAAGGAAGAATTAGTGTACGATTCAATAATTATTATTCAAATGTATACAATTCTTCATGCACGCAATCTCTCATTTTGAGAGTTAACAGTGGAAAACGAAAAATAATTTTACATCAAATTTGTGCATAGCAGCAAATAACATTTTACAAATAATATGACCTTTCAATTTTTATAGATGAATATATATTGGGAATTGGCTTAGACCACAATGGCTAGACTAGAATTAAAAAGGGAAGGAAACAAAAACTGTATAAATCATTGTTATTCTTCCTTCCAAAATGTATTTGATATTATAAAATTTCCTATATTGTATGTAGAATATAGAGCATGTATGAGTAAGAAATTTATATGCAACGTAACACAAAAAAGGATCTGTTTCTCATATAATTTACTTTCATCCCTCTTCCAAATACTAAAAAAATGACAAGATGAACAACTCTTACATTTATATTACTTTTTCCCAAAATGTTTCATACTAACGATTTTGTCACTATGAGTTCATAGTACACTGTGATTATAAAACATGGACTCAATTTCATATGGCTATATTTCCTGAACTATAATTTATGTTGTATTTGAATGACCTACAGAACATTTTAAAGATTCTATGAGATTCCTCACTAATATTAACAACATCAAAATAACAATAGAAAAAAAAAGCACTGATTCAATATGAAAAACTTATCAGATTATCAGGAAACAATTGGCATTCATACAGTCCTCTCTGTAGATTAAAAACTCAAAAAAGTTTCATATCCATGGTTCAAGAATTAAAACAGAAAATCAATATCCCGAATTTAAAAGAAAACTTACAAATTAAACCAAACCCTTTAACTCTATTAAATATAGAATATAATCTAAATTTAACAGAAGAAATACTGAAATCAGAAGTAAGCACTGAAATAATGAAACAATTGTCTTTAGAAACAATTAATATTAGGTACCCTCCACAAAACTGGCTTCATTTATACACCGACGGATCCTTGATCTCCAGAGAACAAGGTGCCAGTGCAGGTGTTACGTGCCGTCTCTTCTCACTTTATAGATCTCTTGGATATGGAACAACAAGTTTTGATGGAGAAATCGTTGCAATAAGTGAAAGTCTCAGGAATCTTCTATTTCACATCAATACATTTAAGAATGCAGTTATGTCAGACTCCAAAGCAGCTATTCTATCAATAGTCTCTAAACACACACCTTCATCTCAAACAGCAGAAGTAACTAAAATGCTCTCTCAATTAATATCACTCAATAAAAGAATTGTATTCCAATGGATACCATCCCATTGTGGAATCCTGGGAAACGAGAATGCGGATGCTTTAGCAAAGAAGGGCAGCACTGCTACTTACAGACCTGTTACTAAATCTACTTATTACTCTTTGAAAAGATTTATTAAATCTACATACGTAGACTTCAACACACAAAATTTGATAACACAAGCTCAAGGGAAAAAATGGAACTCTCTGCATCACAATCCACAGTTAATTCCCGATTTACCACGAAAATCGTCTGTAGCTGCATTTAGATTGGTAACAGGCCATGATTGTTTGGCCAAACACCTGCATAGAATTGGAATATATCGGTCCCCTAACTGCCCATTGTGCAACTCAAACCAAGAAACGGATTCAGAACACCTCAAAATCTGTGCTTCAGTGGCTGACCATGATAATATCTTTGAAAAATATTGGAGTGCAAGAGGTCAAATGACTTTATTGTCAAACGCCTGGCATTGGAAAACAACAAACAACACCAACATTTTAAAGAGGATGTCCTAAAGTTTAAAATATTACCACTAGAGCACTTCTAAGTGCATAGTAGCGTCAATTGTAAGCAAGCTGGCAACTATGCAGCACAAGATTTTTTTGTGTTTGTGAGTTTAATAAAACTGGGTCTGTGGCTGCAGTGCAATGTGCATTTCGTCGTAATTTCAACATTGAATCTCTAACGAGAAAGAGAAAGAGCATTTGCTGTTGGAATCAACAATTTGGTGAAACTGGCGTAAGGGTAAAAGCCCAGGCCAACTGCATGTATCTGAGGAGAACGTGGGCCGAATTTAAGAGAGTTTTGAGTGTAGCCCAATGAAGTTAACCAGTAGATTCGGATTCAAAAGATTTCATTTTCCAACAGAACAGAGCTTCATCCCATTGGCACTGGAATGTTCGAAGTTTCCTGAATGAATCTCTACCTCTACAATGGATAGGTCGCATGAGGAATGAAGGCCTGGCGTTTTGGCCACATAGGTCTCCTGATATCACAACTTGTGATTTTTTCCTATCGATCTTCATGAGAGATGCAGTTTATGTACCACCTCTTTCCACAAATTTGAATGACCTAAGAAACCGTATCACAGCTGTGGTGAACTCAGTGACTCAAGACATTTATCAAGTGTGGGATGAATTCAGCTACCATCTAGATGTTATCTGTGCAACCAGAGGGAGGCACACTAAACATCTATAAACTTGAATGAGTGTATAATCAAATGTAATTTACATAAAGTAAAACCTGTCCTTATGGACACCCCCAAGATATGGACACTCCTCAAATACGGACAGATTTTTATGTCCCAAATGAAATAATATATAAATAATGATAAATTTAACTCTCGTTTACAGACACTCTCAGACACAGACACGGACAGCTGTTTCACAGTCCTGAAGCTTGCGTTACCTCCTGACTGCGGACAGAACTTGGTTTTTCAAGACCTAATGTGTTATAAAAATGGAAAATTTAGTTTTGAGAACTGTGCAGAAATTCCTTATAATATAGAAATAATGATAAATTTAACTCTCAGACACGGACAGCTGTTTCACAGTCCTAAAGCTTGCGTTACCTCCTGACTGCGGACAGAACTTGGTTTTTCAAGACCTAATGTGTTATAAAAATGGAAAATTTAGTTTTGAGAACTGTGCAGAAATTCCTTATAATATAGAAATAATGATAAATTTAACTCTCAGACACGGACAGCTGTTTCACAGTCCTAAAGCTTGCTTTACCTCCAGACTGCAGACAGAACTTGGTTTTTCAAGACCTAATGTGTTACAAAATGGAAAATTTAGTTTTGAGAACTGTGCAGAAATTCCTTATAATATAGAAATAATGATAAATTTAACTCTCAGACACGGACAGCTGTTTCACAGTCCTAAAGCTTGCTTTACCTCCTGACTGCAGACAGAACTTGGTTTTTCAAGACCTATGTGTTACAAAATGGAAAATTTAGTTTTGAGAACTGTGCAGAAATTCCTTAACATGAAAGAAGACAATAAGGGTCTCGTAGGCTACCACTAGCCCAGCCGGCTACCCCTTGTTAGCTGGAAGTGGGTGGATAAACAAAGTCATAAAATTTAACCTGTCTGATGGGTCAAAGAATTCAGCGATCGTGAAATTGTATTCGACACATGATTGGGTTAGTAGGATTATTCTCTTCACTTCAATCAGTTGTTCTGTTTCGAGAGACATGGCACCTGAATGTAAAGGTGAAGTTGAAAACTGTAAATTACAGTACTGCATAACTGTAGACATAGAATAAAATTGCTTGTCACAGTACTGTATTTTCCTTTTTCGGTCTTACCTACTGTAGTTCAAAGTTGCAAAGAATTTACTGTAGTACTGTATACTGTATTTAGAATTAAACTTCAGTAATACATTTAATTTAAAGCGTGAAGGGATACATAATGCATATCATAAATTCACTGTTAGATTGGGGAGCCTCCATCCCAAGAAAGGACACTTCCCAGATGCGGACAGATTGTTACGTCCCTTCGATGTCCGTAAATGAGATCTTTCACTGTAATTCAAATACAATGTATAGTTCAGGAAATATAGTCATATGAAATTGAGTCCATCTTTTAGAATCATGCTGTACTGTGATTAATTTCTAATGTTTCACAATTTATCAATTGGGTTTAGGAATACATTACGAAGCAATAACAATATGACGAAAGATGGGGTGTATTAAGAGCAATATAAAATTATTTTATGTAGTTTAAGAGATCCTAGAAGAGGTAGAACATATAGTAATTCTTTGAAAAGGGGGAAGTGAAAAAATTAACGTCATTCTGAATAAGAGGTAAGCTAATCTCTGTTGTTGCTTTGTATTTACTGAGAATGTTCTATATATGAAGCCACTAAGAATGGCAAGATATGCACTGGCTTATCTATCAATTTATATAACAAAGTCTAAGGGTCGATTCATAGTCGTCACTTATAAAATGAGGAAACACTTAAGTAATGAGCATTTCCTTAGCACTTATTTCAGATCGTATTGCAGAGACGCTACTCATTCATATGCACTGAGCATTCCCTTGACATCGAAAGAAATATGGCAACATGGCCAGACGTGAGCGCTTTCCTACATTCAATTATTTTCCAGCGCCTTCAAATTGTTAAATCGGCATTATTGTCATACACAAATACAGAAGTATATATTATAGAGCTAAAAATTATACAAGATGTCCAGAAAGCATTTTACAGAAAAGAAAGAAGTGAGCTAAGATAACTAGTTATGACATATGGAGATATCGTCAAAAGTAAAAAAAATTGATGATTATTCTCTCCAAAAGAAGAAATTGACATGGAACAAAATTGGAGTTGAGTTTAATGCAAACTCCGAAAATATTCCTGTAAGTAAACCATTTTACTTTATTTTTCAGTTATTTTTATGCTAAACAAAGTGGAAATGATATAATTACGCAAATTTTAACAGCTTATTCCTTGGGTAGAATACAAACAAAAATGCAAATAACACTTTGTTGGGACGTGAATACTTTTCGAAAAAAAAAAATGCCCCTTAAATCTACCTGAAATGCTGCTGTATCATAAAATCTCAAAGCAGTATTTTCAGCAGTGGCAAAATCGGTAAGCCTCATGGTTGTATTGTGAATTGAAATGAGAGACACCAGAATATTCACAACAGTGTTCTTGTCGAAACGGTATTTCCTCTTAAATTGTTGATCATTATACATCTCTAAAGGGTTTTCCATATCTCTGATAGAAGAAAAGCAAAGAAGGGCAGCACTGCTACTTACAGACCTGTTACTAAATCTACGTATTACTCTGTGAAGAGATTTATTAAATCTACATACTTAGACTTCAACAAACAAAATTTGATAACTCAATCCCAAGGGAAAAAATGGAACTCTCTGCATCAAAATCCACAGTTAATTCCCGACCACGAAAATCGTCTGTAGCTGCATTTAGATTGGCAACAGGCCATGATTGTTTGGCCAAACACCTGCATAGAATTGGAATATATCAGTCCCCTAACTGCCCATTGTGCAACTCAAACCAAGAAATGGATTCAGAACACCTCAAAATCTGTGCTTCAGTGGCTGGTCATGATAATATCTTTGAAAAATATTGGAGTGCAAGAGGTCAAATGACTTTATTGTCAAACGCCTGGCATTAGAAAACAACAACAACATATCTCTGATATATCTTTTGCTTGCCGAAACTCATTTTCATTTTAATTACAGAACTCAATAAATTAAATTAAATCATAATCATCGTCTATTGTATACTGAATCAGCTGATTACAATGCATATGAGGAAACACTTGAGTAAGCTGACCAGCTACCTCATTTGAATAAGTGTTCACTTCAGTGGGCTTTATGAATTGGAAATTATTATAAGCAACTGCTTAAGTGTTTCCTTATGATAAGTGTTGACTATGAATTCGGCCCTAAGCCACAATTTCTAAAATATTGAACTTATCATTCAGAAAAAATTTTTCTCTAACATTCGCTATTTTCCACTGGTGTTGTAAAATGAATATATAATGGACCATAGAAGAAAATACCACCTTGTGTATCCACCCCCTGGTGGCTGGGTCAGTCGTTGCGGCTGTGGCCGGACTTCTTACCCAAGGCCCTCTCCCTCTCGACAGACTGCGGAGAACGAGAGCTGGAAGATGACCGCCTCCTACGGCGAGATTTCTTGCTTGGAGCCGATGAACTTGACCTGGAACGGGAGTACCTTCCCCTCTTGTCCACTCGACGACTATCGTGTCGTTTAGATGATGGAGAACTAGATCCTGAAGAGTGCCTGGATTGTCTCTTGCTCCTGCTGAGCTTCTTGCTTTTCCTACTACTCGGCGAGTGACTTTCACGCTCGTGTCTGTATGCACGGGGTTTACTGCTACCACTACTATTCCTCCTCTCACTGTCACGACTCTTCCTAGACCCACTATCAGACCCGTGTCTGCTACTATGTCTTCCGTCATCTTTTGATTTTCTCCTGTCGTTTCCATCCCTACTTCGACTAGTGTCGGATCTACTCCTGCTCCTACTTCTACTTCGACCCCTGTGTTGATCTTTTCTGTCCTTCCCTTTCCTGTCCTTGTCACCTATTTCCCGTTTCCTATCTTTTCGATTACTCGACTTCTTGTCTGATTTCTTGTGTTCACTATCGTGGCTAGAACTACGTTTCCTATGACCGTTACTGCTTCTTTTCTTTTCCTGCTTTCTTTGACTTCCCCCACTTCTACTTTTTGGGCTCTTTTTTGAGCTCCGTCTACTATCTAAAGAACTAGACCGTGATGAACTGCTTGAGACTGAAGACGACGAACTATCAGAATTACTTTTTGAACTAATATCATCATAATTCTCGTCAGAGCTCACGCTACTTTTCTCACTCTTCTTGTGATGTAAAGGTGATGATTCGCCCCTTCTTGGGGACTGTTTTATTTTTCTATCTAATTTAGGATTATCAGCATTTCGCTCAGATTTAACTTCAGCATCACGGGAAGACTTTCTTACTGAATGTGGGGAAGTAAAGAGGTCTCTAGAAGTATTTTGTAATTTATCTTCATGTTTTATACCATCCTGTGCGTGAAAGGTTTTCTGCTTTTGGTCCTGTTCTTCTTCCTCTTCGGACCCTAAAATTATGGTCAGTCTGTCAATCATTGCATTAACACTGTACATCGAGCTCTGCAGAATTATAAGCTTTACAGAGATATGAAGCAGAAGGGCATTTATGCAGTAATAAAGTCTTAATATTTATCTGAAATCAATAAGCATAATTACTTGCATAAAACATATTAACAATATATAAATTTTATCAACGTGCTTAACTCCTTTAAATATTACTTGAATTGCTACAGGTTAATAACAATGCATCCTGTTCATGAAATAACAACAGCATAAAATGAATAAGTCTAAATGATTATATAAAATAATTCAATGTTTTCCACATAATATTACTTTCTAAGATTTATGAAGCAAAACAAAACAAAAGGACAAACAAAATGTTAAAATAAAATTACGAGGTTATGTGCCAGTGGAATGATTTTGAGGAAAAGATATTTTCCACTTAACATTTAACAACCGTTAATCCATATAACGTTACTTGTAAAATTACCATAAAAGATTACTAATATAGACCAGCACAGTAAAACACTGAGTATTTAAAAAAAATCATACGTTTTGTTTTATATAATGCTGTATGACATGAAATGTAATGTGTTCTTGCATTAGCAACATCTGTTTCAAATAAAATATGGAATATCAATATCAATATTACTGTATATGTCTTCCTTTTAACTCAGTGTTTAAAGACGCTGCATCAACTAAGCAGTTATTTAGCATCGGTGGAATTGGTGATAAGACTGAATCTAACAAGACGAGTTCGAGATTACATGACATCCACGTTAGAGATGAGACAAACTTTGCAAGAAAAATCCAAGCAGTATTGCAAGTGGGATTCGAATCCATACTCTAGCATAACATAGGAGCTCTTTTGCCTTAGATGAAGAGAATGTTTATTTGGTGCTGTAAGAACAAAAAGGCCTTATTTTGTAATTCTTATTCAATTTATTTTTTAAATCAATAAAATATGATGGTGATTTTTAGAGAGCTTGAAATTTATGTTCATGTGATTATTTCTATACAGTTCACTGTATATTTTAACAGATTTTATTAATGGGAATGAAATATAAAATAATGTACAAGGAACTGCCTACTGAAGGATGCACTGGAAAGAATGGTGAACAGGAGAAAAGTTCAGAGTAGAAGAAGATATCAAATGATAGACAACATTAATGTACACGGATCATATGTGGACACTAAGAGAAAGATTGAAGCAGAAAATACGAAAGATTGGAGAATGCTGGGTTTGCAGTAAAAGACCTGACCTTGAGCAGAAAACTATGAATGAATGACCTAATATATACAATTTAGTTACACAATGATGCAAAATGAATTATAGATAAAAATTCCTTTCATATTAATATAACACGAACTTAAGAAATACAAGATTTCTTCACAGCATGATGTCGAACACATACTGGTATTTATTTACTTCACATACTCTTTATACATTTACCAGTTATTGACCATGATACCTAGGTTTCACTTACACAGATGATTTAAAAAGTAAGGCCCGTAACACACTTGCAGAGTTTTTGCCAGCGAGAAATGTGTTGCAAGAAAGAGGCGAAGAGCCTTCCTCCACACACTTGGCGAGTTCTCGCTATCACAGATCACACCTCGCTATGATCATCTATGCACTGCCTTCATGCAGAAAGCATTTTTCTGATTATAGTAATGACTCGTTGGCAGAAATATTGTAGGTTATGTATTTACGTATATTGTCGTACCGTACTTAAATATATAATCTGTAAATATATTGTCGTACTTTACGTACGAACGCTATGTTGAATCTGAGTATTCAGATGATGAAGAAATGGAGTTACATGAACATATTTTGTTAATGAAAAAAAAAAGTAGGCCTAAAATTAAAGCCAGAAATATCTGAAAAATCACATTGTATCTTACGAAAATAAGGGCGAGTTTTGGACACTGGTTTCGATTTGAATGATGATATATTTAGGCGTTATTTCAAGTTGAATGGACCACAGTTTTTTCCATTCATGATACGATAGAGGATTCTTTGCTATATTCTGATTAAAATTATGTAAACTGTTAAGACATAGATACATTATTTCAAATGTTTAATTAATACTATTAAATCTCATCAAAATAAAATATAGCCCTATTTATTTTCAGATAATCTGATATTTATCTCCAGATTTCTTCTTTAAGTTTCATGTTTTTATAGTTTTCATCCCGTGTATCATATAAATAGGCCTACGGGTGACATCGTACAAGTTCGATAAGTTCCTGACTGCAATTATCAGCAGTCTTTCCTCATTTTCTAATAAAAACAACACAATTCATCGCCACCTGTGATATATTTTTCTACATTCAATCGTCATAAAGAGTACAAATGTCAAACATCTTTGATAAATGTGTCAAGAAAATTCGCTGAGCTACCGATTCCAGCGAGAAACTCGCGCGAGGTTTTTGCCTCGAGTGAGAATCTCTTCCAGTGTGTGGACGTCCATTTGAATCCATGTTATCAATTTTTTTAATTTTCTCGCAACACATTTCTCGCTAGCAAAAACTCTTCAAGTGTGTTACGGGCCTTACACTGAAATTTACGAATCTTATTTCTGACATCATTCTAACTGAACAATTTTGAATAGTTCTACACTTATTTCCTATTCTGAGAAATGCATCATTGTAAACCAACCTGTAGTATGCACCCATGTAACCTTTTAATGTGGTCAGACCAAACATGGCTGTACTCTTTCATTTGTTAATGGAGCCATATACACTATTTGTAGGGGTGTGATTTTTTGGAATTAAAGATATACGCGAAATGTGTTAAAAACTTAATTTTATGGATGGAAAATGCAAATCCCTTAATGAGAATGAATGACCTTTGGCCGTGTGGTACATAATCATAAATTGCCTTTGGGAGTCTACTATTACTATTGCTCATTCTTTCCAAATGATGTTTCCAATTAGACTGATATTGAACAATGTAATCTAAAACTGGTTGAGTTTTTATTTCCTTTAAAATTTCACAATTTCTTTTCAGATCCCATTTAGTATAGCCCACTGTTCTTCGCATGAATCACATTTCACAAGCCGTTATTTTATCTGCTTTCCTCAGTGTCCATGCTTTGCTGTCATAGCTGAGCATTGGTCGTGCCAATGTGTTGTAGAGACGTATGCGGGTGTGTTTCTGAACCAAGGATGGTTTCATCACACTATTTATAATGCCCATAGCTCTTGTGTATTTATTAATTTTCTGTGATATGTCCAATTCTTCAAAAATGGAAAGACTGTAACCAAAATATGGGAAACTATTACATCTTTCTAATATTTTATTATCGAGACAAATTTTACTTTGTATTGGGTATTTCCCATAGAATGCCATAATTTTTGTTTTATCTGTTGAAATTTCAATATTGTATGTGGTTGCTACTTGCTACAAATTATATATTGACCTTTGGAGGTAGTCTTCTGAAAGTGCTAATAATACCAAATCATCTGCAAAGAGAATTGAATCCAATTTAAGGTGTCTGTTAATTTGTATATATCTATGACGAGTTTGCTTCCACTCTTTAATTATTCGGTTCATATAAATAATAAAGAGAATGCGTGATAATCCACATCCTTTTCTTACACCAGTATTGATGGGTGTTCTAGATGATAGCTTACCATCTTGTTTAATTGCTATTTTATTTTGGTTATATATGTTATGAATATTGTGGATAAACTGTTGTGGAACATTGTCGTCGACTATAATTTGTAATAACCTTGATCTGTCTACTTTATCAAAGACCTTCTTGAAATCCACAAAAGCCATATGTGTCTTTGATAGCCTACAATATTAGTATCTGGTTCTGATTAAAATAAAATACAGTTTCAAATTGACAGAAGATAAACCTATTGCGGGATATTTCGAAAGGTACTGTAAATTGCAAAGGCAAATATTGCGAACTTTGTTTATAAAATTGGTAACAAAAACAAAATTTCAAATAGCCAAGACTACTCAAATTTTAAAATTTCAGTTTAAATTATTAACAGGCAAAATGTTCTAGATCTTTAAAATACTGTACAGTAACTACGTAAAATTTGGAAGCAACAACAAAAAATTTAATGAATTAATTTAATTCAGAATGCTGAAATTTCACAGTTATTATCAATGTAGAATCTATCTCATTTAATTTTTCTGTCTTGTTTCGGATTGACGATGAAACTAACAGAGCAAGAACTTAAAAATCGCCAAGAAAAACACACAATTACTCTAAAACAATAGATACGAGCATTCTGTCATATAGTCAAGTACATAGAAATGAAATCAACTTCTCTCATACACAGTTATGTCATAAAATTTGATAAATGTGGTATAAAGATTACATTACATTCAGTGTATGGAAATAACTTTGAAATATAAACGCCACAGATAACGGTAAAATAAAATAACTGAGAAATAAAAGTCTTACGACAGAAGCAATAAAAATTTCTAAGTGGTGCATATTTAAGATTAAGAGAAAGGAAACTCAAAACTCTTAAAATATGAATAGTAACCACACATTAAAAAATTACTTCACAGTTTTGTATCCCAATTTGTTTATTTAAGTCTACCTCTCTTCATGAGACACAAAATAAAACATATTACAAATATTTATATGCTTTATTTGTGTGTGTATATATATGGTCTTACTAATAAACCGTGTATAGTTTTTATACGTGACTTATGCAGCTTCGAGACAGAAAACGTTACTAATAAACCATGCATAAGCCATGGATGTATAAACAATCTGTAACTATACAATGGGAATTGCTTTGCAGTAGTTATGTATACGAAACCCCTTCTTTAAGCATTGTATATAGAGAAAAAATGGCCGCCCCTCTAACAGCTGTTCGTATCGACTGTCATTTTATGATGATGGATGCCTTGTAACCACAGAAGAACAAACCAAAAAGCACAGAATAAGTAGAATAATATTGCTGTAGCTTGTACTCTTTAACAAAAATATAGTGTGGTAATCGATCAGAGCCAGTTGTAATATCGATTCTTAACACGGCACACTAGAGCACTCTACCAGAGCAATAGAGAATCTCAGATATTCTATTACCTTTCGTAATGAAGTAATGACGAAACTATGACATAGCTGTGTAACTGTTATACACGACGTATGTAGTGATTATTAGTAAGGAATTTACACACGACTTATAAACGAGCTACTCATTGTATAAGACAGTTAAACACCTGTATATAGAGTTTTTATTAGTAAGACCGATATTATATATTTTTCCAATGAAAATCCACTGCATTTATCAGCATTAATAATAAGTAAATACATTAAGTTTAATGGTCAGACTGCTGATCACTGTACCTTAGAATGCATAACATCCTTGATATGTTACCAAACCACTAAGTGATGAAGTGTAAAAATAACTCCCACTTCCATGATCCTATGGCAAAAAGTAAGAAATTTGTACTCACCCTTTTGTACAAGATGCTTTGAATCAGTTTGGTTTTCTACCTGTCTCTCTTCTCTATCACTCTCGTCACTTTCCTCACCCATCAAACGCCTTTCTCTTTCCTTTTCTCGCTCCTCCTCCTCTTGCAGTCTTGCTTCTATCTCTCGCTCTGTTTTTATGAAGTCCATCTTCCGTCTCTGGATCTGATCCTAAACAAGTATTATTGTACTAAGCAGAATGTTCCTCACGAATTCCATAATGTCTATAAAAACTTGTTAAGTTAAAACATAAGCATTTCCTGCATTTCTGAAAATATTAAATATAAAGAACTACAGTGAAACCCCGATAATACACGCCCATTTGTTATGCTATCCCGCATTATAACGCTCTTTTCGTCTGGTCCCTTGATATCCCTATATAAAACCATGTAAAATCCACCTTTTAATGCGCTCAAAATCTCGTTTAATACTCTCTTTCATCTGCTGAAAATTCTAAAATATCGTACTTTAAAGGATACTGAGAAAATTTTCTTGGACTTCAACATTTACTGCTAGCACCCTCATATTCAAGGATTTGTAGAAGTCTTTGTTTGGTTAATACAATAGAATGGAATATGTTGTTGTTGTTTTCTAATGCCAGGCGTTTGACAAAGTCATTTGACCTCTTGCACTCCAATATTTTTCAAAGATATTATCATGGTCAGCCACTGAAGCACAGATTTTGAGGTGTTCCGATCCATTTCTTGGTTTGAGTTGCACAATGGGCAGTTAGGGGACTGATATATTCCAATTCTATGCAGGTGTTTGGCCAAACAATCATGGCCTGTTGCCAATCTAAATGCAGCTACAGACGATTTTCGTGGTAAATCGGGAATTAACTGTGGATTTTGATGCAGAGAGTTCCATTTTTTCCCTTGAGATTGTGTTATCAAATTTTGTTTGTTGAAGTCTAAGTATGTAGATTTAATAAATCTTTTCACAGAGTAATATGTAGATTTAGTAACAGGTCTGTAAGTAGCAGTGCTGCCCTTCTTTGCTAAAGCATCTGCATTCTCGTTTCCCAGGTATCCATTGGAATACAATTTCTTTTATTGAGTGATATTAATTGAGAGAGCATAGAATGGAATATGACCCTTGAGTACCTGCAAGACTACTGTATTCAGAGCCTGTCCTTCTTGCTGGCAGTTTTTAATCGCATTATCAGTGAAGAATTGACGAAGAGGAAGTGGAAGCGGTAGACGTTCCAAATCCTTCTCGCAACGAAGCCCTTGCCGCGGTATCTGTGATTCGTAGATCCGTTAATTTTCTAGTAGTCAAATTACTGATGTGACTTCCAATTTAAATCGTGTGGAAAATGCAATTTATTCATAATACTGGATCAAGTGCAAGACAGAAAATAATTTTTGACTTTTTTAATAAAGTGGCACTTTATTTGATAAGACAGTGTATTTGTTCTGACATTTTCTGAAAGGAAAGAAAATAAAATAACGTTTTTATCCTGCATAATTACAGTATTTAATCCTTAAATTTCTTCCACAAATGTTTATGCTGATTCATACTTTTGTGTTAAAGTTTAAAAAATTCAAAAATACCCATTCTTGCTAATACGCGATCCTGTTTAATACGCTATTTTCATGCGTTCCCTTGAAGAGCGTCTTACCGAGGTTTCACTGTAATATGAACATTTTACGCAACTAGTGTTCACTTAAAAATAGATTTCTTTTTTGTTAAAATTTCGAGTCTTTAAATTTTTTAAATCATGTTTTATTTAACGACACTCGCAACAGCCAAGGTTCTATCAGCATCACTGGTGTGCTGGAATTTTGTCCCACAGGAGTTTGTACCAACTGCACCACTTAGGCCGATTGGAGTCTGGGTCCGCATCTATCCGCAGTATGTGGAACCCGAATCACGTTAAGTGACATGCACACACACGCACGCACACACATAAAAAAAATAGAAAGTAACTTGAAAATGATCGACTTCATTGTGATTGGCTTGCTAAGAGAGTACTGTACTCTTAAAAAAGCATATGCTTTGAAAACTAACTCTAGTCTTACTACCTAAATGACATTTCATACAAGTTGAGAGGATGCGAAGGCATTTCTTTCTCCTTCTACTTGCCCTGAGTTCATCAGTAACAGACCGGTATCTGTTATCTCTTATACCTGCACCCCCCACCCAAGTTGTACACACAAGAAAATAAAATATTAAATAAAGTACATAAGTGGATATAAAATACAGTGACACAGATGTTTGACAATTATATGTTTCAGTATACTTTAGTGCCGTTCTTACAATATTTTCAACTAATAATTAATTCAATTAAGGGATGTTAGTTTGTATTATGAAGTCGGGGGGGAATTGACATAGTGCAGATTGTCCCATTGTGTATGCTGTAGAGTAGTAACTAGTGGTGAAGAAAACATTTATCTTCTGCTGTCAGTAGCTTTTTAATGTGCCAGTTGATATAAACAACAATAAAATGAAATATAAACGCTTAGTATAGATTTTCGAAATATAGATTACTGGTAAACATTTTCAATAATAAGAATTTTCACTAAGTTCAAAGTCAATTAGTCGAACGTTAGTAAGATGGACAGTAGCATCTTCCCCTTCACAGACGGTAAAGAGTGTGAGTAGAGGGGAAAGCCTATCAACCAAACTGAAATGGGGATTAGGTATTTTAGTTATGCAGAAAAATCAGCTTAAGTCCTGAGTGCTATGCAACCTAACTCAACAAAACGCAATGTCAAATAGCAACCATGCAAAAAATTATCTCTGTTTCACCCAGCATGAGGCAACAATTCCAATTCTTGCGATGTATGATGATCGTAAAATATTAAGGAAATGGTCTTGAAAATGATCTAGCACAAAATGAACAACTTTAAGGCAGATAATGCAGAGAAAGAAGTTTACATTTCATAATTTATTCTTCCGAATCTCATGGTACAAGATCAATGTCAGAACTTACCCTTAATTCCTCATCTGAGTCTGCCCCATTAGCTCGAGATGGAGAGTTATCCCCTGCGCCATCTTCACCGCTATCTGAATCCTCACTGTCACCATACATCCCCAGACCTGCATGTGTGGGATTTCCAATTCTCAAAATATCACTGCATCATCAATATGCTGCCTTAAGTTGATCAATATGTTAAAAGAAGTAACATAGATATACTGGATCTGCAGTAATACATTATTGTACATTTTTGTAATAATTATTTGTAAAGTTATACCAAATATAAGGATTAGATGCTGAAAATCATAACTATTTACCTACGAACAAAAGAAACATTAATGTTATTTATATTATTATTTACGTGTGCAATGTAAGAGAAGATATCTTTAAACTTTTATATTTTTAAATTTTGCTTGTGTGCATATATGTGTTCTCCCCCCCCCCCCACCCAATTTCTATTCCTCTTAATTGTAACTGACAATATGTCAACTATCTGACCAACCAGATAGTTATAATAACATGGCGAACTGGCGAATTATGAAGCCATCCTAAATAACCTGTTACATCAATGATTTGTACACCATAAATTTGTCAGGAGAGAGATTTGAACTCTAGTCGTCTGCACACATAGTACATTCACTGATCATATTCTCATAAACAAAATCATGAATTCTCTATATCACAATCACAGAAATTTCTCACCATGCATTATATGTAACAATGGTTTTGTAGAAAATAAATGTATGTGTATCAGTGTGAGTGTTATGTCATATGGGCTCCTTTTTAATATAATAACCACCCACAAAATTTCAGGACTTTCAACTTTACTACTAGCACTTGGAGGTATGCTTGAAATATGCAACAACAACAAATTCCACAATTTGGGACATCTGGCCGAAATCTACGGCTGACCACTAGGATCCAAAGCAGAGGTTAAATGAAAAATACAATATGATTGCGGAGAGAATACGGAACAATGATAAATTTAAAAATAAAGTACAATTTGATTTCGGAGAAACATGAGATGAAAATACATTGAAGAGTAATGAAATGAAGTGAAAAAAAATTACATAGTATTATACAAGTGATTGTGTAAAATGGATAATGAATCTCTCAATACCATTAGACAAATTTTGTTAATGTTCTCATTAGAAAATTTAAGAGAAAGGAGAATGGTTTTGATGAAAGAGTGATGGAACGGAGAAAAATTCTCTCCGGCGCCGGGATTTGGACCCGGGTTTTCAGCTCTACGTGCTGATGCTTTATCCACTAAGCCACGCCGGATACAACCCCGACGCCGGTCAGAATCGTCTCAGATTAAGCTCCATCTCTTGGGTTCCCTCTAGTGGCCGCCCTCTCCACTACGTCATAGATGTCTATGAACGCAGGACCGAAGTCCATACATGTGTTGAGGTGCACTCGAATGAGTGACTGGTTGGCCGAGAATTTTTCTCCGTTCCATCACTCTTTCATCATATGATGATGCAGAATATCTGCATGGAAATATCATATGTACTTCGGTACATCAAAATATATATGATATGTGTAATAAATCACTTCGTGATTTAAGACGGCGCCCATACCGTCGGATCCCGGCCAACCAGTCACTCATTCGAGTGCACCTCAACACATGTATGGACTTCGGTCCTGTGTTCATAGACATCTATGACGTAGTGGAGAGGGCGGCCACTAGAGGGAACCCAAGAGATGGAGCTTAATCTGAGACGATTCTGACCGGCGTCGGGGTTGTATCCGGCGTGGCTTAGTGGATAAAGCATCAGCACGTAGAGCTGAAAACCCGGGTTCAAATCCCGGCGCCGGAGAGAATTTTTCTCCGTTCCATCACTCTTTCATCATATGATGACGCAGAATATCTGCATGGAAATATCATATGTACTTCGGTACATCAAAATATATATAATATGCGTAATAAATCACTTCGTGATTTAAGACGGCGCCCATACCGTCGGATCCCGGCCAACCAGTCACTCATTCGAGTGCACCTCAACACATGTATGGACTTTGGTCCTGCGTTCATAGACATCTATGACGTAGTGGAGAGGGCGGCCACTAGAGGGAACCCAAGAGATGGAGCTTAATCTGAGACGATTCTGACCGGTGTCGGGGTTGTATCCGGCGTGGCTTAGTGGATAAAGCATCAGCACGTAGAGCTGAAAACCCGGGTTCAATCGGCGCCGGAGAGAATTTTTCTCCGTTCCATCACTCTTTCATCATATGATGACGCAGAATATCTGCATGGAAATATCATATGTACTTCGGTACATCAAAATATATATAATATATAAAATATATAGAATGGTTTTGGTTAACTTAACTGAAGTTCCCCTAGTGCCAAAAAGAAGTCCTTTCACTTCCCATGTATTAATATTCATTTTGTATCTCTCACTGAAGTGAGGAATACATGGGTTGTAAATAGACGTCTTTTCATCGTTAATGTTATTGGCTTGTTGATCATCCTTCTCAAAACGGACACTCTTTAAAAGCTCTAAAATGTTTTAATTTAAAAGAGTTCCTTTCAATGTATACTTGCAATAATAAATGGGACTGAAATTTTAATATTCAATATTCTTAAAATTCACAATGCAATAACTTGGCATAACTTCAATTTAAGGAATTATGCACAGATTTAAATCATAATTAAAAAAATTATATTATTATAAGCTCAGTAATTCATATTATATAACCCTGTGAGTTGAAGAGTTTGAAAGTTACAGTTTAATGTCAAATGAAACAGAAAATTCAATTTGTTTTAGAAATACCTTAGTTAAATTTTCTACTTAGGAATTTCAATAAAAGTATACTTTCTTATAGGAATTTTGGCAAAAGTATACTTTCTCTATAAATTATATATCTCTACAGATATTGTGATATGAAATAAAATTTTATTTGAACAATATACAAAATCAACAAAAGAAGTTTCAGATTGATCAAGTTTGAAACACTAGCTCATTTTATTTCAGTAGGGATTCAGAAGAGGGTACAGAAGCATGTGTTCCTCCCAAAAACTGGGGGCGGGGGAAGGGGGGGAGAACACACGTTTTTATTTTTTTAACTTGATTTCAGAGCATTTTTTTCTCCATTCTGTTATATATGAAGTCCACAAACCATTGCATTCTTTGGGAATGGCATTCATTTTTGTTATTCTTTCGGACTCAGCAAATGACCAACAGAAATCACATTTCTTTCCAAATGTTTTTAAATCTTTGTGAATTGAGCACTACTGTTGTGTATGCTATGTGAATATCAGTTTAAGCAAAGCAGGGTGGTGGGTTTGAAACATTTAACTGTTAAATATTTCTCATTGGTAATATTAACATCTTTTCCTGTATTCACAGTGGCATCAGGTACTTCAAACATCATCCAGAAAAAAGATTTAAGAAAAAATAATATTTTACATTTTTTCAAGAAAATAAAATCTAATTCAGAATACATATGTAAATGTTAGGTATTTTTTATTTTCTTTTATTGGGTTATTTTACGATGCTGTATCTAGGTTATTTAGCGTCGGAATGAAATGAAGGTGAAATGAGTCCGGGGTCCAGCACCGAAAGTTACCCAGCATTTGCTCGTATTGGGTTGAGGGGAAAACCGTGGAAAAAACCTCAACCAGGTAACTTGCCCCAACCGGGATTTGAACCCGGGCTACCTGGTTTCACAGCCAGACGCGCTGACGGTTACTCCACAGGTGTGGACAAATGTTAGGTAAAAAGCGAGTGAAAACAATTATTATTATTATTATTATTATTATTATTATTATTATTATTATTAAGGAAAATGGCTACAACTTAGCATTCATTTTCTACTCTGCAAAGAATCGAGACCTACTTTAAGATCTACAATGAGGCATCAATGGCTGAATGGTCTTACTACCCTGAACATCCATAAAGAAAAATACCAAGTGAAAGGTAATTCATATATTTGCAAGGAAATATACACGGAAACTGCAGCTTCAGTTTTTATAAGGTACTGGTAAGTGAAACATTTTAACAAGTTCCAATTAACTGATCATTTAAAAGTTAAAGTAACTTTAACACTTATAAAAAACACTACTAAAAATGCAGGTGCTAGATTAAAGAAAATATAAAATTAAAAAATATGAAAGAACAAGCAAAATAAACATTTTGTCGAATTTGTTTTATGTAAGGAATATTTTGGTGAAGTTTTGTCTTGCTAATAATTTGGATGTACAATACTAAGAAAAAATTTAAATTAATAAAGATTTATGTAAATTCTCCATTAATAATGCTTACTTTTGAAGAATCCTACAACTGCGCCTGAGTAATTTATACATTTAAATGTGGCTCATTGGTGTTTGCATTCAAGAATAAGATATCTCAAGAACAAGTTAAACTGTAATTAACGTGATTAATATTTGATGACGTTGGTTCAATAATTTTTATATCACCTATAGTAAGTTCTGATTTTATGTGACACCAACTTTTGTGTAATACAAAATACGAATCTTAAATCTGGTATAACTTGACAATAATTAACTTACATATATAGTACAATAATGAAAATATGGTAGTTGAAAATATATATTTCAGAACATAACTGTAGGTAATGAAGAAGAAATTAAACACAATGGGCAGGAATGACATACTTAAACTCCCATTAGTTTCAGGAAAAGTTAAAATTTGCATTTCATCATCTCAATTACCTGAATCTGCATAATTTGAAATAAAAAGTGTACAGTATGGTATACGAGATAAAAGGGAGAGTTAAGATAAATCATACTTATGTACTTTACTTAAAAAATCTACGCAGCAAAAGCTACAGCATTAAACATTGCCTTACATAAGTAACAGTATGATGAAATCATCTATAAAGTTCATAATAATAACAACACATTTCATATAACAAGTACAACAGAATTTCAGGAATATATTATAATCTGCAACATTTGTCTTACCTTTAGAAATAGAAATGTAATAAAAAATCTACAATTGTTTAGACAAGTAAGCTGTAAGAGTACATCCACTAAGTTGTTACGAATTTGAATGTTATGTTTTTGCTGCAAAAATTAGATACTGATGACAAACTATTACTTAATAGAATTATTGCTATTTCTTGCTATCACAATTCATATGGTGTACTTGGGATGTTATACTGAGAACATTTTACAGAAAGACCCTTTTGATATTTATTCACAATATAAAATTGTGAGGACATTTCAAACATTTTCTTATAACATTTCTTTATAATTATCACCGTTCAGCATGGATTTTGCTGACTAGAAACTAAACAGTGTTTTTGGTACAGTTTTTTCACGCTGATTATTAATAAGAAATTAGTTTTTGCCTATCTCATCAGAATTTTCCATAAATTGTAAATTTTCATTTTAGATATCACCATTCCAGGTAAACTGGGAATTCTAATGGAGAAGTCTTTTTCAGAAATATTTGTTTATTATTAGTGTAAGACATAGATATGGCTCTAAATTTAAATATTCTAATGTTTTATTTTCAAAAGGAAAATATTTTATAAGTTTTATGGGCAGTAGGTAGTAAGTTTTTATGTCGGAGTGTTTTAAAATCTTGGGCTGCAATATGAGTGCAATGGTTCATTCTTGCATATCCAACTGGATTATTTTCGTGAAAATCTAGGTGCTTTTGGTGAAGAACATGGCAAAAGGTTTCACCAGGACATTAAACAAGTGAAAACTAGATACCAAGGGAAGTGGAGTGTCAATATTATGATTGCTGATTATTGCTGGATGATTCAGAGAGAGAATTTTTCCAATGGTGCTTCTAGACAGTCAAGAAAATGGGAACAATGGTTATTAGAGAAGAAAAACTCGCTCCGAAACCAGGGATCGAACCCGGGTCCTTGGTTCTATGTACCAAGTGCTCTAACCACTGAGCTATGCCGAAGTTCAATCCACAGCACTGGATCGAACCCCTCTTCTCTAGTGTTTTTCCCTTTGTGACCTGACTCCAAGTTCGACATATAATAATCATTGTTACCATAACAGGTATATTCTGTAGGACCAAAAATTAATCTTTACGTAGATTCTTCACCCAACAGTGCATAATACTATGGAATCCTGGCCACCAAGTCACTCAATTGAGTGCGCTCCTTGTACAATGATAGTTAACTTTATATATATAGTATATATATATCAACATACATGTCGAACTTGGAGTCATGCCACAAAGGGAAAAATACTAGAGGAAAGGGATTCGATCCGGTGCTGTGGATTGAACTTCAGTGTAGCTCAGTGGTTAGAGCATTTGGTACGTAGAATCAAGGACCCGAGTTCGATCCCCAGCGCCAGAGCGAGTTTTCCTCCTCTAATAACCATTGTTACCATAAGAGACATATTCTGTAGGACCAAAAATTAATCTTTACATAAAAAAATGGAAATTTCAAACACAATGTAATAAATATTAAAATTGTGTCACTCAGTGTCATTTTTTTTGTGTAGTCTATAAACATTTATTAAGAAACGTTTTTATAAAAATTCTAATACAATTGAAATTTTATTTCTGTATTGTTTGCAAAAAATTCTGACGTGATAGCACAATTTGGAGGCCATTTTCGAATTCAGCATGAAAAATCTGATAAGAATCGCCTATCAGATCTAACTCAGTTTTCAAAATGAAATTGTGTTGTTATCAAAAGCTTGGCTCTGGCAATGAAGCCATTAGCTCTCTCGCTGTCCAGTGTCTCTCTTTGATGGATTCAGCAGGTAGTGCTTCATAGGTTTGAAGATTTCTTCAGCCACTTCCTCTTCTTTGTTGCACAAGGGACAATTTGGATTTGTTATTTACATAACAGTATTAATATTATGTACAATAAGTTTCTGTGATAGATATTAACTGCTCAAGTGCATTAAAATTATAATACATAAAAATCCTATTAAGCTGATGATTAAATAATCTAATACTGAAATAAAAACATCCTTATTTCAGAACATTAAAAAATTACTTCGTGAAATTTAATGATTATCACTGAACACATTCAGTTATTTTAACTACTTTCATAAATTAAATATATTCATTTATTAAATTTAAAATAAATCTAGAACTGACGCCTATTAGTTTCATCAGTACGTCCAAAAACAAATGTCATAAAACTACTGTGTGAAACACATAAACGTGAATTTCATTGTCAATAAGCATAACAGCATTTACAACGTTTTTCCCATTGACAGTTCCACATTTCATATAAACTCGTACATAGGGCCCATTTCAAGTATTTAGCATCTATTCTGAATGTGGTATCAAAATGAAGCATTTATTTCCAATGTGATTAAAATCTATAACTGTGACACAAAAATATCTAACAAATAAAGGTTAAAAAAATATCATAGATCATTAAACATGTAATCAAATTCTAGTCAAATGAAGTTCTGATACACTAAGTTCTAATAACTATATTCTGAAAGTATAACCTCAAAAATTAGTTTCTTAAAGAAATTTCATGATACCTTAATTCAAAACAATTTTTATCAAATAAATGAAAAAAACACATGCCAAGTGATGCCTTCATGAAAGCTGCAAAATAAACCAAAATTATTTGAAACATATATTCTTATTTCAAGTTTAAAGATCAAGAACACTTTACCATTAACGAATCCTGGTCATAAAATCAGACATAATCTTGAATGATTTGTAGATTAGACTGCAGTTGACGAAATTAGGGCATGATTATTTAATAAGAGGGTTTTCATCTCTATAGGAGAGTTTACAGTAAGTATTCAGACTTCAACATAATAAATATCACAATCAAAATATATATCTTAGTTTAATGACTTACCATCAGCAAATATGTCAACTCTCAAGAAAAGAAAATTAAATTGAATTAACAAAATAGAATCACATTTCTGAACCTGTAAGTCATAATAGTATATTACTCTAATTTTTCTATTCCCTTTTATCATTAGTAATCATATACCACACAGTACACTTTTACACCAATATTTCAAAATATGAAGTCAGTTTGTTACCTATTAGCATTGTAAGCGAATAGAGAAATATTATTATACAAGATTACATTACTATATAAGATGAGCAATTGTGTCTTTTGAACATGATTGTAATTTGACGTCTAGTTATGTTTATAAGTGGCTGCACAGTAAAAATATGAAAATTTTGTCTTATGGATACACAAATTTACATAAATTTGAGTCAATTATTAAAAGCATATATTAAATCAGGGTATGTGAAATATGTGACAAATATTTCAGCTTGTCTATCACTAATGGCCTTAATGCATTTTAGTTTCTTCATTTTGAGAGTAAGAACGTAATAAAATGGTTGACTTTGTAACTTTCACAAATTCATCTAATTGCAATGATTTTATGATTCACTCATATTTCTTTGCTATTTTTTTTGGGAAGCAGGACGGAAAGAGAAGTAACAGACAACATAAAATACAGAATATACTGTTTTCATGTACTGTAAGTCAGTATATTTTACTCATTTACTTTAGAAAGGTGTGCTTCTGAAACTTTTAAGCCACACAATCCTCCAAAACATAGAAAAAACTAATACTCTGCAACCCTCCTATGAGGGGGGGGGGGAGAATAATAATAATAATAATAATAAAAACTTATACGAGCAATTAGTCCAAAACTGTTTACTCTCTTTCCAGCTAAAGATTGAAGTAAATGTAAATAAATGCACGTGGCATAATGGTTCCTGATTGACTATTGGACGCACAACGCCTCCAAGGTCATGCTTGTCATCTTCTTCTTTCACATTAAAATAGTTCCTTCTAAAAATAATAAAATGTATACTATACATGGAACAGGATAAATTAAACATGCTTAGAAGAACACTTTCTTACGATTTAAACAATAAGTTTAGATTAGTAGTTTCAGACATTGCATGATAAATCATTGTAACGTGTATTATGGCAAAGCGCATGCGTAATAGGCATTAAACGAACTCCAAAAGTGACCTCCAGCTTCACAGAGCACATCAGCACAGCTGGTAACACAGTGCGAGATTCAGTGTTGCCAACTTCGAAGAAATTTCTGTAGAATTAAAGAAAATCCACTATTCCCAGTAGAGAAATAATGAACTCTTCGATATCAACTCGCATAACTTATATCCAACTAATGAAAATTCTTCGACATCTCTTTATCCCTGTTATTGAATCACCGTGTCTGTCGGCACAAAATTCGTCTCCCCTCTGCCTCTAGCGCATGTGCGTTCTGAGAACGATCACGTGAGAGATGCACACCTTGATCACGTGAAAGATGGCTTTGTGAATCCCCAACTCCGTCTTTCTCGCACCATCTGAGGTCGAGGTCAGTGTCTCAGTTCAGTGAGTCCTAATATTTTATTTGTGGCAGACGACAGTGACTATTGTATTGTAGTAGCCTATTGTTAAGCAGTCAGTACACGAAGCGTGTGTTGTGGTTGTGCCGGATATGGAGGGGATAGAGCCGCTATCAATTTTCGATTAATAGTATACGAGTTCACGCACTGACATAAGTAGAATCTAATTATTATATTAACAACATTTTAACTTCATTAAAATCATGTAAGTCTTGTTATTAACCCTCTGTGAGCATTTTACGAGTTAGTTTAATGAATATGTTGAAATGTGGTCTGCAATATATCAGATGATGGCTACCCTGCATGCTCACTTGCTGAAAATAATGCGCCCTGGTGGCTACTTTGGTAGCTAACTTGCGATTGCGGAATAATACATTTCGGTTTTGTTTATGTCTACTTCAATCTTTAGTTGGAAAGAGTATAGCTGCCTTGATAGTCATGTTTGATTCAACATATTTGTATGCGTATATTTTGACTTACAGAGTACACTGCATCCACCCAAGTCTCAACATGCTGTTTACCTGTGTCTGTTATAAAAGAAGCTGTATGGGAGACAAAGAATCATTTCCCAGATTGCAACTGGTGCTTTCATTCCATTTTCCAGAAGTGTAATTTCAGTAACTAAATCAACAGTTCATAGCATAAATACACGTCAAAAAAATGACTTTCATACTCCATCAGCAAGTCTATCGTGCTATCAAAAAGGAGTGCGTTATATGGCAGTAAAAATTTTTAATAGCCTCCCTATCGATATAAAAAAATGAAACTCAAAACATAAGATTATTTAGAGCCAAATTAAAGAAGTACCTAATTTCTCACACCTTCTATTCTGTAGGTGAATTCATGACATTCAATAACGCTTCATGAAATTGATACTAAAACTTTGTGTTGTACTAGTAAACTATATTGTAAATCTCTTCTGTATATATTTCATCTAAACTGTGACTTTAAATTAAGACTTTATAATAGTATTAAGTTTTTTGACTTGTTCCATATTCTAGCTGTAAAGCAATGTATGAATACCATGGAATGTTAATAAATACAATACAATACAATACAAAGTGCTAATTGAACTTTTAGATTTAATATACACTCAGAAAAAAATAATTCATTAAAGATTTCTTCAAATGGCAATGCAATATGTTGTTTGCTTTCAAGTTCCATCCACAGAAAATGTGAAACCATCAAAGTTGGTTTGGCACTTAGAAATCAAACATTTTTCTCTTAAAACCAAATCCCTTGAACTTTTCAAAACAAAACATCACTTTAAATAAAAAATCAACAAGCTTCTATATGCAAAACAAACCAGAGTAATAACTCAACATTTTTTTTTTTTTCAAACATTCTATCACGTACCATTAAGAGTAGCCAAGATGTGTAAGCACCACACAAACCTTGTACTGCCTTTTGCTACTAACATAGTCAATGTTTTAATTCTGCTACTAATATAGTCAATGATTTAATAGGCACAGAACAAAAAAAAAAAATTGAAACTATTCATTCCATTTCCATTTCCCAGTGATGCTGTGTTAGGTGAATCAATAAGATGGCTGCCAATGTTCGAAGTAAAATAATTTAGAAGGTGAAATCAAGTGAATTTTGTTTGTTATTCAGTATGATGAATCAAAGTGTGTGTTGAACATTTCTCAATTTTTAATGTTTTGTCAGGTATTAATGTGATAGGTCAATTGCAGAAAATGTCGTTTTGCAAATGAATACCTGGTAGTGAAACAATAAAAGGGCTTTTTAACATTTTTACAAGGATATATAAATACTGTTTAACATTCTTTGTCTTTGGCAACCTCACCAAGTTGAGGAAGATTTATTTATTTAATTAATAATAAGCATAATATTCTTAAACGTTTTATTTTACAACAAAACTTTTCCCATAGAATGTGCACCCGAATTTTTTCTCCATATTTTCAGTAAGAAAAAAAGTGTAATATACACGAACAAATAACAGTATATGTTCGTTTTTCTTAAAATATATATATATATATTTTATTGCTTGTGTACATGTTATTTTTATTTTGCGACCCCTTGATATGACCCACAATCCCCAGTTTGCTTTAGAATGATATTTTTTTTACACTTAATGTACACATTTAGTACGACTTTGCTAATCAACATTTTATGTCTTGTAACCCACATGTATTCTCCTATTAGTATATTAACTGTATTAGTATATCTGAAGTGAATTAATCGTCGTCGTGTGTGTGTGTGTGTGTGTGTGTGTGTGAGTGTGTGTATTCCCCTTATGTTATGTAACTGATTTTGATTATGTGTAATTTTCTACTTTATTTTATATATTATGTAACCGATCTTGACTATTTGTAATTTTATATTTTGTAACTGATCTTGACTATTGTAATTTTCTACTATATTTTATGTAATTTCTAAGGTACTTTCTTTTGTGTTGTTTTGTAATCTAATTTTGTATTTCATGTGAAACCTGGTTGAGTGGAAGAGAAGGCCTCGTGGCCTTAACTCTGCCAGGCAAAATAAACCTACTACTACTACTACTACTGCTGCTGCTGCATTTTTCAATGGAAATTTTGTACTTTGTGTATCATAAACTATGCAAAACTACAGAACTGTGATAGAATGGATAAATATCCATAAAAGAAATACTGTCAACCACAAAATTGATGAGAAAATCAAATAAGGCAATCAGATGAAATAACGTGTTTTTTTTTAATCAGTTATTTATAGGATAATCAACAAAGTCACTATTTCATATATGATTTACTTACGGCTTTTAGAGAACCCGGAGGTCCACTGCTGCCCTCACATAAGCTCGCCATTGGTCGCTATACTGTGCAAGATTAATCCAGTCTCTACAATCAAATCCCACCTCCCTCAAATCAGTTTTAATACTATCCTCTCATCTACGTCTTGGCCTTCCCAAAGGTCTTTTTTTCCTCGAGCCTTTCAACTAACACACTATAGCTCACAGATGCTACCCGATCTTCTCCAGGGACATAATGGGATTTTCTGTCTATGTTTTCACATGTGAACAATGTAAAGAGTAAAAATATGCGGCATGTGCGATTCGTGAAAACCACTCACATCTTCGTCCGACTCTTCCCGTTCACATGAATGACTTTTTTTTTTTGGGCCTAGCCACAAGTGCTGTTGTTTTGGTATTTCCGGTTATTTTGGTACCGGATACGAGGGATTTTACTGTAGATACGTAAGTACGTTAGAACTGAGGATTAATTGAACCCCTCTGTAAATGCCATACCATGCCAAATAAGGAAATTATTGGGAGAGTGTGGAAAGATGAAAATCACTGCAATCAATTTTGAGCAAATAACCATTTTTTCGGAATATGTATGGTAAGACTTTCCTGTGTTAAATTCCAAGTACCTTGTTTACATGTTTCGACCTATTTATGGGTCATCTTCAGAACTGGTCGTTGTTGGTCTTGGCGCCACTTGTTCTGTTTCCTGTGAGGGTGTGTTCCTGTGGCATAGTGTAGAGTCGAAGAGTGTGTGTGTTTTGAAGTTGAGTTGTGTTGAGAATTTCGTGGGTGTGTTTTTGTGTGTCTGTATATTTCATATTGTTCTAGTGTGTTTAGTTTGTGGCTTTTTGATTGGATGTGCAGTATTTCCATGTCTGTGTTGATGTCTCTGTGGGTTGGTTAGCATTTTGTGATGTGTTCTGCATATGTGGAGGTGTTTTGTAATTTTGTTATGGCTGTGATGTGTTCTTCGTAACATGTTTGAAACGATCTGCCTATCTGTCCTATGTAGAAGTTGTTGCAGGTGTTACATTTGAGTTTGTATACGCCTGTGTGGTTGTATTTGTTTGTTGGTGTGTTCAGATGTTTTTGTAGAGTGTTATTTGTTCTGTATACGATGTTGTAATTTAATTCCTTGAATCAGGTTGCACCCCAACGAAATTCTCAACACACAACTCAACTTCAAAACACACACACTCTTTGACTCTACACTATACCACAGGAACACACCCTCACAGGAAACAGAACAAGTGGCGCCAAGACCAACAACGACAAGTTCTGAAGATGACCCATAAATAGGTCGAAACATGTAAACGAGGTATGTTGAAATTTAACACAGGAAAGTCTTCACATACATATTCCGAAGTGATACAATCAAGATGTATAACCATTTTTTGCTTTTATATAGGAACATATCTGTCATAACACCATTTCGTAAGCAGATATAAATACAATTCTTAGAACATTTAAGAAGAAATGACTGTTCAAGAAAGACCAATTGCATGCCAAAAGTACTTTTTTGGTATGATTAATATCGAAAACGTAATTTTCATTAAAATCCTGGAACAGATTTTCTGCAGCTTTAAACTCGTGAACTAACAAATTAACAGAAAAGTAGAACTAATACTCATATAGCACACAATTGCTCATCATATACCATGCGTTTGAACAATTTACATGTAAAACCCAATTGTCTACAACGAGCATAATGCATTCTTGTATTCAGATATAATCCGAACCATTTCATTGCTATCTCAAATGATTTACATAAGCCTTGAAATATCACTTACCCAGCTTGCCAGTCAAAGATGCTAAAGCCTGGGTCTTCCGCAGTTGCAATGCTGGAGCTTTGTCATAAATATAAATGTTTAGTACAAGGCGACTGACACACATAAAGGAGAAGGGAGGATGTTTTAATTCTGTTCCCTAATGGACCACTGCACAGCCTTGAGGGTGAAAATCATCTGCTTGCCACCTTAATCTGCAAGTAGCCCACAGCTGATTGTTCTTTACATAACACTGCATACTGCAGCATCCTTGTAAACAGATCCATAGTAAGCAGAGAACATACATCTTACTGAAAAACTATTATTTATCAAGAGAAAGAGATTAGGATGATCTGAAAATTCAAGACAGTAAATAACCTCATTTAATATAAAGAATAATTTTAGTACACTAGATCGTATCAATGCATACATCAGTAAAGATTTCCACATATAAGGCTCTTTAATGCAAGTATCTGATTCTAATATATACTGAAAACAGTTGCTAAAAGCATAATGCGTAACATAGAATGCAATATTTCTATGTACAAAGCAGGCAAGATGTTGTTTAAAAAGTTCTCTATCTTGCACTTGACAATACACTTTTGATACTGAACGTGAAAATAATGAACTGAGCAGAATTGTGAATGTGTAATTGAAGTTTCTAGTACCTTTCGCCTTTGCTTTACTTAACACTTCATGTGCTACAGCTTCCATCTCCTCAGTTGTAACTTCCAAAAGAATTTCCGTCAATGTACGACGGACCTTTAACATCTGAAAATTAACAACAAAATCAATAGTTATTAAATTAGAAATAAGAGAAGATTCTGTAGAAGATATACTCGAAACTACCTCATTATTGCCAAAGTCAGACATGATCAAAATGCACTTTTCACAATGAAATTAGTAAAAGCCTACATGTAGGCAGTATGCTTTCACTGAAAACAGAACAAGATTTACATAGGGTCAAGTAGGACTAATATGATACAGTAAAAAAAGTCAGGCTAATTTGATACATACTTCAAAATCTACCAAATGCTCAGTTTAAAAATAATTAAAACTGCAATAGGGATATCCTGAACTAGCACCAACAGATAGCACGTGTGTACTTTGAGGGATGCGCTTTGCATGTGCATTTGTTTTCTGGTATATAAACATTGAGGATTTATGTAGCGTATTAGTACATTAAATACTCTTAAAAACAACTCAAAATGGCAAATTTTTGTATGTTCCTATATGTAAAAATCAGGGAAAGCCTTTTGTCTTCATTCAGGTCCCGAAATATTCTGAATATATGCTTTGAACCTTAAAAATTTAACTAACGAAATTGCGCCTTGAAAGTGTTAGCAATTAAAACTACTTCAAGTAAGGAATTGCTGGCTACAGTTTCATTTTGGAAGAGGAAAAAGTTATTTTCTAATGCCAGGTGTTTGACAATAAAGTCATTTGACCTCTTGCACTCCAATATTTTTCAAAGATATTATCATGACCAACCACTGAAGCACAGATTTTGAGGTATTCCGAATCCATTTCTTGGTTTGAGTTGCACAATGGGCAGTTAGGGGACTGATATATTAATAAAAGCATATGCAACCTCGACAGCAAGCTATGTTAGCTTACATTATATTCAGTACTTCTAGGAGTCTCTGAAGTTTACGCCTGCAGAAACTCTCGATTAACTGAGATGTTTATTATCTAGGACAATCCATAGTGAAATCCATTTCGTAAATAATGTTTTTAATGTGCTGTAGATTAATTATTAAAACCAAATTTTTACTTAAATTTTCAAAATCATCCTACATAGTATTCAAAACTGCATGTCCTTAACCTATAAAACACAGGAATAATCGTGATACTAGTCTTGCGATCATATTATATCATCTTATCAAACATTGGATTTAATCTTTCTGCAACTAGAGAAAAAAATACGAGGAATTCAATCTCGATAGTCCCTTCCCTATAAAAAAAATTGGTGGCTGCATATCCTGTTTTTAGTGTAGGCCTACGGTACTTACAATACTAATGATTAAAGAGGTAATATTTACCATACTTTCAACAAAGTTCCTATTTTATTTACTTATTATTTTTATTCGTGCACCTCGTTCTCAAAGTTCTCGTTTATGTTCATGCATATTCAATTTACTCGTATTTATATCCTGCATACTGCAGATTTCCCCATCCATCTCCCAGTATTATACAAGTTTACGCTATTATTTATTGTAAATTAAATTAAATTATGAGGTAAGAAAGTAAATTATACTAGGTTATATAAAATAATTAGAAATATAATATTGACACGCACAAAAAAACTTATTTACCCAACAAAGGGAGAACGTAATCAACTGCAGCATATGGCATAATATAGCCCTACAACATGTGCTGCATGGAACGCTCCTGCCATCTAACGGTAAAACTTCGCATAAGATATCCCTATTATAGAAATACAGATATGGAAATAAAATTTGGAGAGCTCCCTTATTGTAAGCAATACTTATACAATAAGGGAGCTCCAAATTTTATTTCAATACGTGTAATATTGAACAAAGTTAACAAAAATCATTATCAGTCTCATAAATGCATTTAAAAAAAAAAGGTAGTTTTGTGTATGTAAAAAAACTTTGACATGATGCTCGGTTACTTTTGTTATTGTTCTCAAATGAATAAAGATAGAATAATTTTTAAATTTTCCTTTTACTCAGAACATGTCTGCTTCATTTTCCTCTAAAGAAAAGCTGTGAATGTTGAGCAGTCTTACACTATAAGTTAAAAAATTACACATATAGAATTATTTACCTAACAATTTTAGCTTAATAGTCGTTCTTTTTACTGCTAAAATTTAACACAACTTTGGAAAATACATTCATCATTACTTAAAAACGTATTTTAATTCATTTTAGCAATACAAACTGTATCATAATTTTGTCAATCTATTTCCTTAGGTACCGAAAAATTACCTGGACATACATCAATTTTCTACACTGGCAGTAAGTATTAAAGTTTCATTAAATTGTATATTTTATTTTATGAGAAAGAGCTGTCATTACAAAAATTGCTAAATCTTAATCAATTTTAATGTGACTTCAACCAAACTTCTACAGGTCACACATTAAACATCTGTGTGTATGACAATAGCCTTACTTCATTGTTCTGTATAATATGGCCAGATTTATAGCACTGTATCAGAATAGCCCTCTGGGTGTATCACACTAGTCAACACAGAGGGCAAGTACGATACACTGTTTTGTTTTAATTTTATTCATTATCAATCAATCAATCAATCAATCAATCAATCGATCAATCAATATTCTTATGTAGCAAGCAGTCGTGGACAGCCGATGAGGGGTGGTCCTCCAGTTTGGGGGTTGGGCGAAGGGCTAACAACCCATCACCGTAAAAAACAGCTTGTTATGAAACCTTCAAATAAGCCTCGGAATAGGACTGATTCTCTGACATGACCACAGCAAATGTATGGGCGAATTCAGAAATGCATATAGAGTGTTAGTTGGGAGGCTGGAGCGAAAAAGACCTTTGGGGAGGCCGAGCCGTAGATGGGAAGATAATATTAAAATGGATTTGAGGGAGGTGGGATACGATGATAGAGACTGGATTGATCTTGCTCAGGATAGGGACCAATGGCGGGCTTATGTGAGGGTGGCAATGAACCTCCGGGTTCCTTAAAAGCCAGTAAGTAAGTAAGTATCCAGCTGTTTGCTGACAACATACATAAAGCCCACTACAGTCCATTGTAGTCTTTATCCATGACTATAAATGAAAAATATATATATATATATATATATATATATATATATATATAACTCCAAATCCTTCATATACGTTTAAAGTAGCACATCACTTAATTTTTTTAAGCTTGTATATGCTTTGATAGAAAAATTAAAACAAAAGACTGATATTTTGTATCAAAATAGCGCTATTTGACTCTACATTTTTTATTGATTATTTAACAATGCTGTAGTATCAACATGAAGTCATCTAGAGTTGACGGCAATTCGGAAGGCGGTTGTCTGCTAGCGTTTGCATCAAGAGAGACAGATAGAGAGAGCAAGGCAGCGTACAACATTGCCACATCGTACTTCACGAGCACGTGCAATACAAATAGCGCAGGAGAGAATTTAAATTATCAAAAGACAATAATGACCTTAGCCATTGATTACTGTAAGCATGACACCAAACAAACCCTCTTCCCTTCACTAACAATATTCTTTGCACGGTTCTCAATCCCACACCACATGCTTCTGCAGTCGTTTCTTGCATGTTGGCAACATTGCTCCCAGCATCAAGATGGCCGGCAGCGTTCTGCTCGTTAACATTTTTAAAATGGCTGCAAAAGGGTATCTGTCGGATACAGGGGGGACAGCCATTAATCCTTCCCATTGAAGGCTTTAAGGAACCAACCTGGACAAATACCCAATGTCCCATCCCTACGTTCCTGTGGTGCAGCTGTTAGTAAGCATAATTTTACGAGCTGAACTAAAGGGAGGGGCTACTCATCAATTAGCACTGGTCAGCTTGATGAGTTGATGACTGAATTGGTATAATTTTCCTCTATCCAATACCTAATTCCCTCTTTACCCTTTCCTATCCAGTCCTCTGACTGAACTCTTACTTTCTTCGATCCCGACGGCATTAGAGCATTCGAGGCCTAGGGGTTCATTTCCCTTTCCTTCCTCCTCTTCCTACTTTTCTGTTCCTAGTGCTGACCTGCTATGGCACTAAAATCGTCCTCCAGTGGCTTAAGGAGGGAAAGCTGGTGATCAACAAGATCTCCCAGCTATGTCCAATGGACCCGTCAACCAACAGCAGGTGTGGTCCTCCAGACATTCTGGGGGTTGTGTGTGAATGAAGTAGGCACCAAAACGTTAAAATATGATGTTCACTTAAATCGGCTACAACTTGCCGAAATCTGTGCTTCATTGGCTGGTCATGATAATATCTTTGAAAAATATTGGAGTGCAAGAGGTCAAATGACTTTATTGTCAAACGCCTGGCACTAGAAAACAACAACAACATTTTTAAAATAATTATACACCTTAAACACTATTTTCCGCGCCTGCTTGTGTAATACTTGTCTTTTTACAGTCGCTTCTTCCATTTATTTACCTTACATACACACAGTAAATGTTAGTTTTACTTATTCAATGTATTGAAACACTCGCACGTGAACAAACGAACTCGGGAAGTGCTTGTTATAGACTGATTCCGATTGGTTCTACTGTACAAGCTTGTGATGTCACATACCAGAAATGCTACGGCGCATATAGAAGCTAACCACCTTCCGAAATGCCATCTAGTCTAGCATTAGCAGAATTGGTGATAGGAAAGTGATATTTTGGCTAAATGAGGCTGAGATTCACAATTTTTTTTACATTCACCTTATAGCCAGGAAAAAAAGTCAAGCAAGTAAATCAACTCCAGCAGGATTCGAATTCACATCTGAGCACAGCCTTGAATCGCAAGCACAGTTTGTTATACCTGAGCTATGCTGGTGGCTAATTTATAGCTTAACAAGACTACAACAGAATACCTGGCAATGAAGTGGCAAATCAAATGACAAAAAATAGTACATTATGCAACGAGCCTATAATGAAGGTAATTAAGAAGTGAGTATGGATATTTATGAAACGAGCGCGAGTTTCATAATTTTCATACGAGCTTCTTAATTACCATTATAGGCGAGTTTCATACGACTTTTTATGCTCGACCATATTTCTAACTCGATATTATTAATTTTTTAGCAATGTCCCGTATGTTGTGAGATGTGCGCAGACACGAAAGTATTGATTTTTTCCGAGGAACAGATGTCCACATTGACCTTGCTAGGCCATAAGAACCTACAGAGATAACATTAAAATTAAATTAGACATTGAAAAACGAGATGACAAATTGAATTTATTTGAATATTATTTACAATTAACGCTAATTATTATAGTAACAGAACATAACCTTCTGCGACAGTATTGGATTTCCAGCCTCTGTGACTTTTCACTAATTCTCTTTCGATTGCATATCCGAGAATAATCGATACTTGCGGTTTTATAACGGTGGAAAGCTGACCTGTCATTGGCTGAACAATTGTAACCTGAGTCGTCATTGGCTGAAAGACCTGGCCTTTAATGAGTAGGTGTACTTTAATGACATGCATTAAAGGTCTGCTATCAGGTGTATAATTACTACATTTCGGCATGGTCGAGCATAAAGACTATTATTTAACTCTAAAAAATAGCAGTCCATTATTTTCTGTAAAGTCAAACATATAATCACAACATTAGGTCAGAATGATGGTATTAACAAAAGTGAAATTCCGAGAAATTTGTTCAGAACTTAAACTCTACTGTAGAAACTATTCATCTTCTTAATGAACTGAATACTAAGTTTGTGTGACTTCTATTAAAAATATACTCACAACTTCTTGCATTATTTCTTCACGAGACTTTGGTGGATCTGGCTCAATGCTTGAAAATCTTGAGGGCTGATGGGGTGATGAATTTGGACTGTCAGCATTTCTAAACCGCGATTTTCTTTTCAAAGATGCCTGGGAAGGAGTTGGACTTTCTCCACGACCAGATTCTTCTGAGTCACTTTCCTATTACGAATTAGACATTGCAGTGATAAAATTTGTATTCTCCATTTACAAAGAATAATTTTTCATAATCATACATATGTACAATCAACCCTGTGAAAACATATTTTCTTCAATGCTGAGCAATAGTCATTTGCGCCTCTGTCCACTTTTTGGCGACTATGAAGAAGAATACTGCTCTAAGATTGGTCATCCATTAGGTCGTGTTCTGTTAGCCCTGTATCTAGGCTTACAAACTTTTTTTGGGGGAAAAAAAAATACGGGAGACTAAGGAACTGACAAAATTTCACATAGAAAATGGACACATTAATCCAGTTCTGTTACTAAACAACAATGTTATTCTATGATTTAGCAGCTAGACTTAAATTTAAAGTATTTTGGGACAGATTTTGTCTCGTGTAAGGAGTTTCAGAATAAATCATCAGCAATAACATGACTATTGGATTATGTGACTGTGTGCAAACATATGGGGACTACTCCGAAAGTAACATACTGTAGTTGATTGAGAGTATAAATACATTTTTTATCAAACTAGTCAGACCTCTATACAGGTGAGAACTATAAACAATTCCTCTACTTACAAATTTGCTTTTCTTTGGAATCATAGGTTGACCACTATTCTTTTCTAATTCATTCATAGCATTTTCTTCTTCCTCTCTTTTCTTTTGCAAATATGCTTCCCGCTCTTTAATTTGTCTTTCCCTGTCTATTTTCTTTTGTTTTTCCCTTTCCATTTTTTCCAAGCCTTCTCTGATCCAAGCAGGCAACTGTCTCCGTTTTGCAGCATCTGTAAAAAAACTGCATTAGTCAAACTCTACTGTCAAACCTGTGAGTACCAACAGCTGCATTAAGCATGGACATGAAATACTATGCCATGCCGATGAATTTTATACTTTTATTAACTATATGAAGCAAACAAAATATTAAAGGCAGAAGATTGAAATGCATGCTTATGCTAATGTTTTTACAAGCTTGTTTCCATTAATGGGGGAGCTTCAAATCCACAATGATACATAGCGAAGGTGTTAAAAGAACATGAAACTCCCTTTACTCTGTTGTTGGCGAAAATGTCACCTTTATAAATGATAAGGCCCACCCCACAATGCTCACTGCAAGAAGAATACTTTGAAATAACAGGATATGGACTCTGAATTGGCCAGCATGAAGTCCAGATCTCAATCCCATTGAACACCTGTGGTATATGCAAGACCAAAACGTACATTTAACTTCAATGCCCTGAACCAAATACGGACAGCATTGTTCAATGAGTGAACACACAATCCTCAGCAGATGATCCAGGATCTTGCCAGCATATTGCAGCTCATGGAGGTCTTAATCAGTGATGATGACATCTAATATTATGGCAAGAAAGCTGCCATTGTGGTCTAGTGACTAGAGCACTTGGCTTATAATCCTGTGCACCCAGGTTCGATCCACAGTGTGCTCCCGATTTATAACTTGTGTTGGGCAACCTGTGGTCCAGGTAACACAAGTTTTCTCTGGGAGCTCCGGTTCCTCAGTGGCATCCCAACAAATTCCCATCATCATCTCATCGTGGGCATAGTGTAGAACAGACTCCTATGGCACACCTTGGGTAACGACTCCCGTTGGTAAACTGGTCTACACAACTGGCTTCATACGGGTGAATGACTAACAGTCAAGTACCCATCATTAGTAAACCAACATATTAATGCAAGATATAAGCACAATGACAGCACAAAAAGTTTCAGTGGCATAACCATGTAGTAAGGTCCCAGTAACTTCGTGTGATACATTTCTTGACATTTGCAAAGATTAAAGAATTTTAATAGTAGAAACAAGTGTTTGTCCAGCATAATCGTGTTTAGTCTTCAGGCAATAATGTTTGCATTATGCCCAATATGGTACACATTATCTAAATTTCTCGATTAACCATTAATCTCAGCCTCAGTTGTCGTAGTTCAACTGTATAGTTTTTTTATTTATTTAACGACGCTGTATCAACTACCGAGGTTATGTAGCATCAATGAGATTGGTGATAGCGAGACGGTATTTGGCGAGATGAGGCCGAGGATTCGCCATAGATTATCTGGCATTCACCTTACGGTTGGGGAAAACCTCGGAAAAAACCCAACCAGATAATCAGCCCAAGTGGGGATCGAACCCGTGCCCGAGAGCAACTTCAGACCGGCAGGTAAGCGCCTTAATCGACTGAGCCACACCAGTGGCTTTTTCAACTGTATATCCTATCCCAAAGTAAGAAATGATAATACTGCTTTTACAGACAAAGTAAACAAACATTCAAAAGTTACTACATTACAGGTTAATTATGTATATTGTCTAACCAAGAACAGTAGTTGTATCTTCTTCATCATCTGATTTCTCTGTTGTTCTGATGCGGTCATGTGAACGGTTATTTCTTCTCCAATCATGACGGTTGTGTCTAATGAAAGGTGATGGACCAGCTCCAGGACCAGGTGGTACACCACCTGTATCTGCTGGTCCACCTGAAGTCCAATAACCGCCAGCCATTACCTGAAAATAACCAGCACACAAAAATTAGTTTACTTATTTGACTGAGTGATATAAGAGTTCTACCGAAGAAATTTAAGAGGTTGCGGAGAGGTCTTAGGCAAGTATTTTGAGATAGGGAACTAGGGGTCTGCAGGTTCAAACTTGCACGTAATGGTGTGAAATATTTTTTGGACCAGTACGTCACTGATTGAACCTGCATGTGGCATGGCGGTACATTTAGAAATGTTGTTGTTGTTTTCTAATGCCAGGCGTTTGACAATAAAGTCATTTGACCTCTTGCACTCCAATATTTTTCAAAGATATTATCATGGCCAGCCACGCAAGCACAGATTTTGAGGTGTTCCGAATCCATTTCTTGGTACACATTTACAAATGTGCCAGATATAATACTGCTATGTCTCTGTGACACAATCGGTAAACACTGTAGATGGTTTTTATCAGAGGATAAAGTCTAACATTCAAACTTCAGCAGGTATGCAACTGTTTACTGTATGTAACTGTAGGGATTCCTGATCCAGTCGTAAATATCCAATGATAAAGAAGGGAAATACTGGTCAAGATTTCCTGACAGGGATTGCAGATGGTCGGAAATTTGAAATATATAATCTTCATGCTTGAATGCTTGAGTCTGGAACTGAGATAAGTATAGAAACGGCAACTGTATCTTTCAAAATATGTTTTTTTTTTTTTTTCAGCTAAGTTAGTGCAATGTCCGATGGAAAGAAAGGTATGGTTGAAATGCGACTGTTCATAAAAGATTTAACAGTATCTGCAGGACTCCTATTGTCAGGTCGCGGAACTCCCAAGGTTCCGCTGAACCTCAGCTGGAAAACGCTGTCCTCGATGTACAATGTATAATAGTCTCAGTATACAACATAACTGTTCACACATACACATCATGCACAGTGTGGCCCACTGAAATAGTGTCCAACTTGAAAATGGGTAACAGTCCTTCCACCTATCCACAATATGTGGAACCTAAATCACGCAAGTGAAGTGGATAGGCATTGGATATACACACGCACGCACGCACGCACGCACACACGCGCACACACGCGCACACACACACACACACACACACACATATATATATATATGTATAGCAGTCTTACATCAGACATTGCATTGATTTCCCTGAAAACAACTACCTGGTACCACAATTTCTAGTGCATTCTATAAAATGCAGAGTTGCATAAAATTGAAAAGGAGTAAATGAATCACCCTGGGAGTGTATGTGAGTGTGTGCATAAAATGACCAATTACTTGTTGTTAGAGAAATTAATAAAATATTGTATAATGAATAACAGTGCTTACATGAACATTTAATTGCATACCTGATTATAGTGCTCTGATCCAGCTGCATGGTTGTAGTCATATACACCAGTTCCACTGCCATATGCCTGAGAATTGTGTGGAAAGCCATACGGTGGTACAGCTAATGTCCCTGTAGATGGTGTACCCTTTCCTGGCACAAGTGGTTGTTGATTTGGTGGAGGCACACCTCCAGGAGGCACCATGCCTCCTGTTGCACCCCAATTCCAACCCCACTGCTGCCAATTTGGCCATGCTCCCCACGAATTTGTTTCTAGAAGTAAACAATGCAATTTAAATATTATAATACTAGCCGTACCCGTGCGCTCCGCTGCACCCGTTAGAAATAAATATAAAGTAATTAGTGTAATTACATAATTAAAATATGACATTTGATCCAGGGAACACTCGTGTTTGATATAAGGATAAATCGTTTATTTTGTTACTTAATTTAAACTGTATTTCCATAATTAAAATGCGATCATTTTGATCCAGAGACCACTCATTTGGTCATAAAATTATTTTAGGAAATACAGGAAACGAATGTACAGAATAGCCTATCAAGTTTTCTGTGCATAAGAAGCTATTTTAATCTTACCTGTCCTCGATTCATTCAGAAGTTACTGTAATAACATTATAGCATTATGTCCATACAGAGAAACTACACTTTCCAATGGTGAATTAATAATTAATTATACAAATCGGTTAATTCAGCTTCCGATATTACTTCATACAAACACAGAAACATTATCTGTAGGCTATCTTTCATAGCTTTCGATTGTTGCTGTCCAAGGCCCCTTATAGACGAAGTCATTTGTTTTTTAATTCATTACATGGCCTTAGATGGCAGTTATTTTAATTTTAAAACTCATTTATCTCATTAAATATCAGTCCTATCAAAATTTTTCAAGGAATAAAACTTATCGGAAATTATTTTTAAAGAAACTTTTGTTATGTAACATTTTTCACAAAAATCAATAATAAGCGAGATATTTCGATTTATTTAATTCAGGCCCCCTTATAACCCCCCTTTTAAATAATGTATTTTGAATGCCATATAGCCTAAAATATAAGTTACAACGAACTTAATTTATATTCCAATTTTCATCGAAATCCATTCAGCCATTATCGCGTGAAAAGGTAACAAACATAGACAGACAGACAGACAGACATACAAACAAAAATTTCAAAAAAGCAATTTTCGGTTTCAGGGTGATTAATTATATATGTTAGGACCAATTATTTTTGGAAAATCGAAAATTACCAGAAAAATTTCAGCTACAGATTTATTATTAGTATAGATTACTATATACACACCCATATACAGGGTGAACCGTAAGAAATGTCATTAATTTTAAGGGGTTATTCTTTGAGATATTTTAAACAAAAATGTTTAATTTCAAACATATCAGCACGTTAAATCCAAGATAACTCAGTATGTACAGACAACTGTCTTTTCAGAAACAGGGCATTAATCTAAAGAAGCAGGTTTTAGCTATGTTCAATTTTTATTTTTTTAAGCTATGCGGATGATGTGGTCATGACCGGAAGAAGGATACAAGACGTTGAAGAAGCCTTGATAGCATTGGATTACGAAACTCAGAAGCTGGGATTTAAAATAAATACAAAGAAATCTAAATTTATGTCAGTCACCAAAAGACAAAATGATCAAGTGAAGGAAGTTAAAATGGGAACATACAAGTTTGAAAAGGTAAAAGAATTTACATATCTCAGATCAATATTGACAGCAAATAATGACCTAAGGAACGAGGTACAAAGAAGAATAAATCTGGCTAACAGGGCATATTATTCACTTTTACCAACTGTTAAAAATAAAATAATATCTAGAGAAATCAAAATCAAGATTTACAAAACCCTAATAAGACCCGTTATAACATATGGTACAGAAACATGGGTCCTAAATAAAAAATACATGCAAACAACTAGCAATATTTGAGAGGAAAATCTTCAGAAGGATTTTCGAAGCAATTGAAGCAGTGGATGGATGGAGAGCCAGATATAATAATGAGATATACGAACTGTACAAGGAATCGGATTTGGAGACGCACATAAGATGTCAAAGCTTGAGATGGTTGGGACACGTCACAAGGATGGAAACAACAAGGAAAGTGAAGATTGTCTTCAATAACAACCCAGATGGAACCAGATTAAGAGGAAGATCGAGAACAAGATGGTGGAACTGTGTACGAGTGGATGTGAATAGATTAGGAATAAGGAATTGGAGGGAGTTGGCGATGGATAGAGAAGGATGGAAGAGAGCCATAGAGGAGGTTAATGCCCACTTGGGCTGTAATGCTAAATAAGAAGAAGAATTTTTATTTTAAGAACATAGTCGTAACTCTGAATAGAAAATGCAAATTTTAAGTTTACCTCCACTCTGAGTATTAGATGAATTTGAATTATCAGGCTCCTCTTTGGTGTCCATATCCATTGGTGCTTCCCCTCCTTCAACTTCTAATTCTTTTTTCTTATCTCCAGATTCTGTTTTGTCTCCAATTGGAGGTGGTGGAGGAGCAGGAGGAATTTGTTCTCCTGGATGTGTTTCTTTCATTTGGATCCATTGCTGTGCTAGTGCTGCCCAGTCAACTGACACAAAATGCAAGAAATTAGATGATGAAATTTAAATAATAAATAGTAAACCTGAATACAATTTCTTTTCAATAAAGAACTAAGCAAAGCTGACACTAGTTTCAAAAGTCGTATGAAAAGAATGGCCCAGAACAATACCCAATAAACACGATTCAAAACTGTCACTCTTTCGCCACTTCTTATACGTCCTTCCATTCTAGTGCTTCAGAGTACATTCATCAGTCATCTTTCATAACATATGTAAACTTTTACTACTATTCACTATCAGTCAAAACAATGCTTTTCCTCACAAGTCACAAAATATGCATTCAAGAAAATTGTTGTTGTTTTCTAAATGCCAGGCGTTTGACAATAAAGTCATTTGACCTCTTGCACTCCAATATTTTTCAAAGATATTATCATGGCCAGCCACTGAAGCACAGATTTTGAGGTGTTCTGAATCCATTTCTTGGTTTGAGTTGCACAATGGGCAGTTAGGGGACTGATATATTCCAATTCTATGCAGGTGTTTGGCCAAACAATCATGGCCTGTTGCCAATCTAAATGCAGCTACAGACGATTTTCGTGGTAAATCGGGAATTAACTGTGGATTATGATGCAGAGAGTTCCATTTTTTCCCTTGAGATTGTGTTATCAAATTTTGTTTGTTGAAGTCTAAGTACGTAGATTTAATAAATCTTTTCACAGAGTAATACGTAGATTTAGTAACAGGTCCGTAAGTAGCAGTGCTGCCCTTCTTTGCTAAAGCATCCCCATTCTCGTTTCCCAGGATTCCACAATGGGATGGTATCCATTGGAATACAATTCTTTTATTGAGTGATATTAATTGAGAGAGCATTTTAGTTATTTCTGCTGTTTGAGGTGAAGGTGTGTGTTTAGAGACTATTGATAGAATAGCTGCTTTGGAGTCTGACAATATAACTGCATTCTTAAATTTATTGATGTGGCATAGAAGATTCACGAAAATTAACAAAGGCCATACTTCCACACCTACAGATCATAATATACTCATTTACTATATAACATCCTCAGACTGCAGCTGCTTCCTTGATGTAATTAGAGTAATCAGGAATGTTCAAGCTGGGGAGAACAAGACTGTGTTATAGTGCGCAACTATTACGAGCTACATTCTGCACTCATAAATAAAGGATTCTGGAAAAAAATGTCCACTTCCCTGTCTTCACATTTCTATAACAACTAGTTACCTTAAAGCCAACAATGCAAATGAGCACAATTAAGGACAGAGAACATTCTGAAAGTGAAGAAACCACCAAAATCTAATATAGAAGTCAAAGGGTGACAAATCAGGACTGTAAGGGGGTGTTTCAGTGCCTCCCAACTGAATTGTTGCTGAGGTGTGACCATGGCATTTGTAATACAGGGCCTAGCATTGTCATGAAGAACAACAATTTCCTGAGACAGCTTCCCCCAACAATTTCATCCTCATGGCTCATGCAGTAACTCACAGTAACAGACAGCACTGATGATCAAGAACTTTCCACTTCTGGTGGAACAGTGAGCTATTTTCGATCTTGATTATCCTGGATGTTACTGTTCCATATTCATCCGTTACTGGATCAAATCATAAGCACCATGTCTCACCACCAATAACAATTTTGGACAAAACCTGATAGCCATCAATATGGAACCAAATCAGGTGTTGAAATACAAAGCCAATAAGATGTTGTGGTATCCACTGTAAGCAATCCTTGCAATAAGCCACATATTTGTGCAGTATCAGCACTGATGTGGAATGTAAGAGCAATTGCATCAATACCCATACAATAATTTTTCCATACCATATTATCCACTGCTTCAATGTTGTAGTCAGAAATGACGACATATGCTTGACCAGGTTTGAGGAGATCAGCAGCTTCCACATGCCCACTCCTGAATTCTTTGCATCATTTTAACACTGTATTCTTTTTGAAATACATAGAGGCTCATATATAAATACCAACTAATGTTATTCTAAACATATAATAATTATCTCTATATCATTGGGCATTTTTGTGTCATACTAGTCAAAAGACTTGATTTGCGGTTTTGTTTTTTTACAATAAATAGAAATTAGCACTGTGTGCATTAAAATAATCGTTAATGTCTTCTGCCACATTCCCCTAATAAGTAATTAACCATTTACATTTAGAGTTAATAATCAATACGAATATGTTTATATCGTAAAACAACACTAAACATTTAAAACTACAATTTTATATTTACAGCATAATGCATATAATTCTTACCTTCTTCATGTGACACATTTTGGTATGCTGATGGGTTCAACGCCCATTGGGAGTATTGTGGGTCCCCTGACCACATGATTAGAATTTATATTATCTCTTTTCCTAGTAATACACCTGCAAAACAGAAGGTACTGTTGTGTTAGAATTCAAAAACTGTGTAACTTATAATTCAGGTTAAAAAAATGGAGGTGTGTTTTCAATAAAACTTCATGTAATCAAATGTATTTTTAATTTGTTATTTTACGATGCTTTATCAACTGCTATGGAATCGAATGTAAAACTGGAAGACATGAAACAGTTATGTGAGCAGAAGAAAGGTCACATAAAACACAACTAAAGTAAGACCTGCAGGATAATATACTATTACTTAGTAGATTTTTGTTACATGAAACAAACTGCAGTAAAATCATCTTCTTCTTCCTTTCATGTATTAGGGATAATAGCCTGTTATGGTCCCATTCCACTATTTTAACAGACAGCTCAAAGATATTTTTCCTCATAGATAATAACTTATCATTTAGCAAACTATTCTTTCAGAAATTATTCAAATTAACTTTACAGGGAGTTATTCCTGAAAGCTTAATTTGCATAATACACGTCACTGTACGTAACAGAAAACCACAATTTAAAGTCACACAGAGTTAGTGTGCACTCAAATGTTGGTTGCTTGACGGTTGTCAGCCCACTTTGAGGTCTGTGGATATAGAGGGAAAAATTGGATCGGAGTCGGGTAGAGTTCCCGGGTAGCTCAGTGGGAGAGCATTGGTACGTTTAACCAAAGGTCCCGGGTTCGATACCCGGCCCCGGAACAATTTTTCCCTCGAAATTATTCAAATTAACTTTACAGGGAGTTATTCATGAAAGCTTAATTTGCATAATACACGTCACTGTACGTAACAGAAAACCACAATTTAAAGTCACACAGAGTTAGTGTGCACTCAAATGTTGGTTGCTTGACGGTTGTCAGCCCACTTTGAGGTCTGTGAATATAGAGGGAAAAATTGTATCGGAGTCGGGTAGAGTTCCCGGGTAGCTCAGTGGGAGAGCGTTGGTACGTTTAACCAAAGGTCCTGGGTTCGATACCCGGCCCCGGAACAATTTTTCCCTCGAAATTATTCAAATTAACTTTACAGAAAGTTATTCCTGAAAGCTTAATTTGCTTAATTTGCGTATTCTTTCAGAAGTCATTCTAAGGACAAGAGATGTCCATTTGGCTCTATAATTTTGAATATTTTCTAAAATTGCACTGAATTTTAATTCCTTTAAAATGACAGTATTTTATTTGTTGTCTAATTTAGTGTAGTTCTTAAGTTCCTAAGAACTTCATTTCACTGGCAGTGGATTGGGTGTTCATCACATTTACATATTATAGTCCAAGCTTTACTACCTACCATATACAAGAATTGAGTTTTTTTTTAATTGGGTTATTTTACAACGCTGTATCAACATCTAGGTTATTTAGCATCTGAATGAAATGAAGATGATAATGCCAGTGAAATGAGTCCGGGGTCCAGCACCAAAAGTTACGCAGCATTTGCTCGTATTGGGTTGAGGGAAAACCCCGGAAAAAACCTCAACCAGGTAACTTGCCCCGACCAGGATTCCAACCGGAGCCACCTTGGTTTCGCGGCCAGACGCACTGTCTGTTACTCCACAGGTGTGGACACAAGAATTGATCTTGCCATGTCTTGTAGGCTTTAATTTTAGCATGTTTTTCAAGAAATGAGGATATGATAAAGTTATTAATGGCATAGAAAGTAATTTTAGCAGAGATAAGTTCAGACAACTACTTATCACAAAAATTACCAATTTTTATAAAGCTCAATCAAATGTAACACAAATAAGCAAACAGAAATATTTTTAAGCTCATGTTTTCAAATGTATGTACCGTAATTATTTCTGTTCAACCCTGTTACACATCCAATCTGCACATAATGTGATGGACATTGTGGCACTGTGACACAGTGCATGAGGATTGGCCAATAAATGGAAACTAAGAGATGGAACTTAAAATGAGAAGATTCAGTCTGGCATTGGAACTGGAATCCAGTGTGGCTTAGTGGATAAAGTGTCAGCACATAGAACTGAAAACCCGGGTTCGAGTCCTGTGCCAGAGAGAATTTTTCTCCGCTCCACCCATCCTTCATCATATGATAATGCAGAATTCCTGCACGGAAATATCATATATACTTCGGTACATAGCAATAATATGATATGTGTAAATAATCACTTAGTGATTTAAGATGGCGCTCATAGTGTGTTGGGCATTGTGCCACTGTCACACATCTGTGACACAGGGCATGAGGGTTGGCCACTAAAAGGAAACTAAGAGGTGGAACTTAAACTGAGAGGATTCAATCTGGCATCAGAACTGGAACCCGGTGTGGCTTAGTGGATTAAGTGTCAGCGAGTAGAGCTGAAAACCCGGGTTCGAGTCCCGATGCAGGAGAGAATTTTTCTCCGCTCCATCCATCCTTCATCATATGATAATACAGAATTCCTGCACGGAAATATCATATGTACTTCGGTACATCACAGTAATATATGCGTAAATAATCACTTATGATTTAAGACGGCACTCATTCCATCGGATCCCGGCCATTTAGCCACTCGTAATGAGTGCACCTCTGCACATAGTGTGTTGGACATTGTGCCACTGTCACACATCTGTGACACAGTGTATGAGGGTTGGCCACTAAAAGGAAACTAAGAGATGGAAGTTAAACTGAGAGGATTCAATCTGGCATCGGAACTGGAATCTGGTGTGTCTTAGTGGATAAAGTGTCAGCAAGTAGAGCTGAAAACCCGGGTTCGAGTCCCGGAGCCGGAGAGAATTTTTCTCCGCTCCATCCATCCTTCATCATATGATAATACAGAATTCCTGCACAGAAATATCATACGTACTTCGGTACATCACAATAATATATGCGTAAATAATCACTTATGATTTAAGATGGCACTCATTCTGTCGGATCCCGGCCACTTAGTCACTTATAATGAGTGCACCTCTGCACATAATGTGTTGGAAATTGTGCCACTGTCACACATCTGTGACAGTGCATAAGGGTTGGCCACTAAAGGAAAACTAAGGGATGGAACTTAAACTGAGAGGATTCAATCAGACATCGGAACTGGAACCCAGTGTGGCTTAATGGATAAAGTGTCAGCACGCAGAGCTGAAAACCCGGGTTCGAATCCTGGTGCCAGAGAGAATTTTTCTCCGCTCCACCCAACCATCATATGATAATGCAGAATTCCTGCACGGAAATATCATATGTACTTCGGTATATCACAATAATCCACTATTATTATTTAAGAAATGGTTTGTAGTTTAGGTACATTCACTAACAGTTAGTGAAAACTAAACATTGGTCTTAAATAATCTTTTCATTAATAATTATTTGTGTTGTTGCATTCATCATTTAGGGAGCATTTTCAATGGTAGGCTTATCAATATGAAATAACTTCAAGATAGTCATCCGTCATACCACATTCAAAACTTCACACACACAAAAAAAAAAAACATGCACACACATACATAAAGATAAGATATATATATGTGTGTGTGTGTGTGTGTGTGTGTGTGTGTGTGTGTGTGCGCGTGCGTGCGTGCGTGCGCGTGTATACATACAAAGTGAGTGAAAAGCATGGAATAATGCTTACACCTTTTTTTATTACTATTTTTTAGTTTTACTGAAAAACGATATTTAATTTAATTAATTTATTTAATATTTTACACTTGAGCTACATTAGGCATTGCAGCCCGAAAGAGCAGAAGCTCATGGTCAGGTGCAGTTCAGATCAGTTATACAAAATATAGAACAACATTAAGAGAGTTCATTGAGCACAATAACATTAATAAATAGTAAAATACATACAGCATGTAATAATAGGGTCTATATACAAATAGAAAATATAAAACTACATAAATATATTAGAGTATCAATTTTTAACTCATTTAGCTTAAACAATTAAATAATTAATCTGATTTGTTTCTTAAATCTATGGGTGTTAAGTGTACTTAGCTCAGGATAAGCTCTAATTAATGCATTATATATTTTGGGTCCAAAATTTCTGCTGTGTTTTAATCCAGCAGTTGTGTGGCATTTGGGAGTATTTAGAAAGAAACTGTGGTTTTGTCTCGTATGGTATTCGTGAGGATCAAATTTAAATTTATTGTAGTTTTTATGGAAGTAAATAAGCAATGTTTGTTTATAAATTTGTTCTAGATTTGATACACCAAATTCCTGAAAAATTAATTTTGTTGGGTAATCAAAAGGTTTATATAGACAAATTTTGATAATGATATGTATGTGAATTGCTTGCAGTAAACCAAGAAATGTTGCACATGTTTGCAAAACATTAATTTTTCAGTTTCTACAAGATAACTTATGCAAAATAATACACAGAGCAACTCAAATTTAAGTTACTCCTACCAGCATTCTTACTGAGCCATGAGGTTGTCTTCTTATGAGAATTAAGTATGTTAAGTTGTCCCAGATAGCCATTTCCTCTGACCCAGGAACACAATTCTGCTCATACTTTGCATTGTAAATCTCCATTAATGAGTTGTGTGAATTGTATTCAGAAAGACGTATTTTCAATCATAGTCAGATGCACAGTACAACAACGCATTTTCTGTGTTGGAACACCTACTGAAAAAAGTCATACAAGTTCTATTTACACAAGTTTCAGTAGCGCTTTTTAGAGCCTACACAGCTACTGAAACAGTGAGTTAAATTATTATGTGGTGAGAAAAGGCTGGTCCACAATAAACCGGAAACGGAAATGATAACAAGAACGGAAATATTGTTAAAATAAATGTATTTAAATGTGAGCATTCACAATTAACGAGAAGCTTACCAGAGCCCGGTAACATCAAAATTAATTGTGAATGCTACATGCATTTATTTTAACAATATATCCGTTATCGTTCCAGTTTCCGTTCCTGGTTTATTTTGGACCAACCTAAACAGGTTCTGTTCTCAACAACAAGAAATGCCCAAAACATAAACATAACTTGCAAGTTACTGGTATAACTTCTTCAATAGGGAAGTTTCAATGAGAAAAATGCGCTGTTAGCCTGTGTATCTAAATATGGTTGAAAATATTTATTTTTTAATAAAGCTCTGATAAATCGTTAATGGTGATTGACGATGCTAAATACCAGCAGAAAAAAAAATTATTTATATATCTATACATATAATTTGACCTGGTAATGGAAATTACGGGAAAACGGCTGAATGGATTTTAATAAATGACCCCTCATTTTGAAGCTTGAAACCCAAAGTTTTTCAGAAAAATAGTAGTTTTCAGTGATATGTTAATTTTCCTACATCATTTTCCTATTTTCCAAAATCCATCTATCATCAGTTTTGAGAAATAATGGTTTTTCAGAATAAAACAAAATACAAACACACTACAATAAACAATAGGCTATTACACGAAGGCCATGACCTGCAGGATTGCTGACATATTTAGAGTTACAATTCAATTGGTTATTAAAAACTTCAAGACCTACTAAAAATAATTTACAGGTCTGATTCTTTGGTGTGTAATTTTCTGAGTACAGCTGTGAATTGGATATTAAAATCTACAAAACTTGAGGTTGTTTGAGGACATTATTACCATTAGAAATGAAATATTATTATAGTTAATGCCATGATGTGACTATTTTTCATTAATTATTCATATTAATGCTATATTGATGATATGAATGTGAAAAGTTTTGGGGATATATAAGTAGATGTAGAGAATATCTTAAATTAGATTTCTATAATTTACTAAGTGGCAGCTATTATATATATAAAACTACAAAACTTACATAAGATAATAACATCACAGTCTAGTATACTCGTATACAGTCACGAAGCTCAATACGTAGTAAATATGCATCCATAGATAGTTGCTAACCACTAGGATCGCTACTATCACCTCATTACAGACAATGTGAAATAGCATCTGCACAGTCTATTGTTCCTAGCACCCTCACAACTGAAGCTTCGTGACTGTATATACTAGACTGTGATAATATTTTTATAGTTATTAATCAAGTGGGGTTGGGTCTTTTTCATATCCTTAATGATGGTATGATGTAGATATTTATATGCATCATTCTCTTCAGTATTGGCTCAAGAGAGCGCAAAAATTACAGTTCCTAAGGAAAGACCAAAAGGTAATTATTTACTGATAAAATAAGAGGCCTATAAAATTTTGTAGTCTCCCGATCATTTCACGAAGATCTCTTAGAAGACTGCCTCCGTGGTCTGTTGGTCAGCAAGCTGGCTTCCGGGTTCAATTCCCGGGCTCGGCGCCCAGTGAATTTTTCTTGAAGAAGAAAAATTACCTGGGTGTCTAGAGTCTGGAAATTTGTATGATCTCTTAGCACGATAAAATGATTTTATCCTCAACATTTCAAGTTCTACATGCAGCAGCTATACCAAGATGCTATGTCTATTGTTCGAAAACATGGCAAACCTGACTTTTTTTTTTAACTTCCACCTACAATCCACAATGACCTGAAATAAGCTATTGCTTTACTCTCAAATGAAAAACCCACTGATCGTCCTGACATTGTTACTTGCATTTTCATGTTGAAACTCAAAAATTGAAGGTGGATAAGTTCAAGAAAAAGTATTTGGCATAAAAAAACCATACAGAGGGAGTATGTTTCATTATTATGGAAGCAAATAACTTTCAATATGTCTGGTATTCATCATTGAAAATAAATCTGAAAAAATTTTATTTGAACGTCTAATGAACTTAGTTTGCAGCAATTGCTGCACAAGCCACTAGTATATATATATATATATATATATATATATATAATACAGAGTGGAAGTGAAATAGCCTTGCAGATTTTCAGAACGAATAACTTTGCTCATGTTGTATGTAACAAAAAACTATAACATCATATTGTCCTCTGATTGAGGTTCTGGCTAATATGTACATCTATTATCAGGCAGTACGTCTCACTTGACGATATGTGTCAGAAGAAGAACAATTGTTTGTATGCATCTGAAGTCTGACTAATGTAATACGGGCGATGTATGCAATGGAGGGGGAAAGTAATTGGCCACTGTACTCCATTAACTCCTGGCCTACTTGCCTCATAAGTGATGCCTTCTTGATATCACTTGTCGGATTATTTAGCATCCATGGGATTGGTGATGGCGAGATGAGGCCGAGGATTCGCCATAGATTACCTGGCATTTGCCTTATGGTTGCAGAAAACATCGGAAAAAAGCCCAACCAGGTAATCAGCCCAAGCGGGAATCGAACCCACGCCAGAATGCAACTCCAGATCGACAACCAAGCACCTTAGCCGACTGAGCTATGCCGGTGGTGATGACACAGAGTATCATCCAGATGTCTTAGCTATAGAAGATGAAGCTGAGTCGTATCAGAAGACGAAAAAAGGGTCTTCTATTCTAAGAGAAGTTGAGCTAGAGCTTAGAAATGTTAAATGTTATGTTTTATTTAACAACACTTGCAACTGCAGAGGTTATATCAGCATCGCCGGATGTGCCAGTAAATCTACTGACATGAGCCTGTCGCATTTAAGCACACTTAAATGCCATCGACCTGGCCCGGGATCAAACCTGCAACCTTGGGCATAGAAGGCCAGTGCTATATCAACTCGCCAACCAGGTGGACCTAGAGCTTAGAGCAGTAGTGTCACAGTTGTAACTCCGAAACCGGTTGTGGTGCTAGAGACGTCCAGTTGGAGCGTGAACTTGCTTATGTCTGTGGAAGCACCGGAGCTCGCAACGAGTTTTTAGTGGAGCGCTCTGCTCCGTTTAGGCTGTGTCTGGCAACGCTGGCTTAGAGAAATGAAGAATGGGAATGAGCTGATGGAATCTCCATAGACTAGTGGATGGATGAAGACAAGAGGAAATTCAATCATTACGCAATGAAATATATGAGGAAAGGCTAATGGCCTGAAGATTTCACGGAGACAGTGTTACTCCCAATAGCCAAAGAAAAATAATGCCAAGAAATGTTATGAGTTCAGGGCTATCAGCCTAATATTGCATTTCGGTGAAAATCCTCCTGCAAATACTGAATCTTATATTCTAAGGTGGAGTGCTGGAAGAAGACCATTTTGTCTTCAGAAAGGGAAAGGGTACGAGAGATGCAATTGGACTGCTGCAAATAATCGGCAAAAGAGAGAAAAATAAAGAAGTGTACATAGTATTTGTGGACCTGAAAAAGGCTTTTGAGAGAAAGGATTAGAATAAACTTATGAGGTCATGAAGAAAATTGGTGTGGATTGGAAAGAGAGAAGGCTATTCAGTCATCTATATACGAAACAAAGATGTAAAGTCGGAATAGGAGAGGAAATGTCAGAGGGAAGTCGAATAGAGGGAGGAGTACGACAAGAATGCCCTTTAACACCTTCCCTGTTCAACATCTACTTGGAGGATTTAGTGAAGAACTGTTTTCAGAACATGATAGTAGGAGGAAGAAAAATAAAGTGCATAAGATTTGCTGATATGGTGTTATTAGCAGAAGAGAAGGGATATGTTATTGGACCTAAATGACAGCAGTGAGCAGAACAAGATGAAGAAAAACGCAAACAAGACGAAGACAGTGGTTATCAGAAGAAAAAAATAAAGTAGACGTGCGAATACTAAATGAGGCAGTACAGCAAGTCGATAGCTTCGAATACTTGGGGTGTACTTTGAGTAGTAACATGAGCTGCAATCAGGAAGTCAAGAGGAGAATAGCAATGGCAAAGGAAGCTTTTAATAGAAAAATGAGCATCTTCTGCAGGCCTCTGGAAAAACAACTAAGGAAGAGACTAGTGAAGTGCTTTGTGTGGAGTGTGGCATTGTATGAAGCAGAAACATGGACATTACGACGAAGTGACTAGAACAGGAATGCAAAACTGTGCTACAAGCCGCAACACGTAACTCATCCCTTCCCTTCAACCCTCGCGTCATTGTAGGGTAAGAGGAGAAGAGATATGTATTCAATGTGCTTGCCAAACGTCACAGAAACGTCACTGAAAGCTGCGGCCTTGTGGACGGGGAACAAACTCTTTCCCCATGCTCCCACTCCTCTCTTTCCCAGTTGTGCAACTCTGGACTAGAAGCATTTAAAATGTGGATATGGAGAAGAATAGAGTGTGTGAAATGGAAGACAGAATAAGAAATGAAGCTGTGTTGGAAAAAGTGGCTGAATAAAGAATAATGCTGAAAGTGATCAGGAAGAGAAAAAAGAATTGATTGGGTCACTGGCTCAGAAGAAACTGCCTACTGAAGGATGTACTGGAAGTAATGTTGAACAGGAGAAGAGTTGGGGGCAGAAGAAGATATCAGATGACTGACGTCATTAAGATACCTATGGATCATATGCAGAGACTAACAGGAACGGAGAAAATAGGATAGATTGGAGAATGCTGGGTTTGCAGTGAAAGATCTGTCTGGGACAGTACATTTCGGCCATGTATGTATGTTGCACACCAGGGTAATACAATGGCTTGAGTAGGCCTGTACAGGCTAATTTATTTACACTGTCCCATTAACAACGGCTGAAGTAGTTATATCTAGATTCTCGACTTTAGAAATTTCCATATGGCCTATATAATCTGGAATAGCTAATGAATTTTAATATTCTTAGCAGGATAATTGTCCTAACGTTCACTTATGCTGTTCTTGCGCTGAACATGCACGCATACTTCTAACACAGTGAATGAAAGACAAATGTATTTTCGTAAAATTTGAGTTATTCTATAGCTGCTTCTATGTTATATAATACTAGGCTAGGCCTATATAGTAATCCACGATAATACCAATACTATAAATCAATCAATAAAATAAGAACTGTATTTTCGTAAGAGAAAATTAATTTACCTCGAACTAAAATGCAATACAAATGAAGTAAAAATTAATGGACCAACAGAGGGTAAAGAACATATTACTGTTGATCACTATTGGGGCCAAAAATATAATGCTCGGTAATTTAATGGCATGTAGTAAGCAATGGCCAGGCCATCCTCCCGCATTGGAGGTACAGGGTACATTACATTATCAAATGTAGGCTATACATAGGCTTATACTTTAATTAAAACATTTTGTCAGCCTCTTACACTCTTAATGGAAAAGTATACTCCCTGGACCTGTATTGCGAGACGGCGGCCTGGCCGATAACAATTACCCTACCTATGAAGTAAAAATTAATAGTTCACCGTGGACCAATATATCGAACTCGTCAGGTTCCATAATATGACATAAGTGAACGTTAGGCCGAGTATACTACCTACTGTTCATTTTAATAAAGATATAATACATGAACTTTTAATATATATATATATATATATATATATATATATATATATATATATATAATACATGATAAAATCGAAAGACATAAGAACATGTCAAAATGGATCCTGATCTAAGCAAACTACAAAAATTAATTACTCTTGCTGGAGACGAATATTGCGGGCCCATACAATTTGACATCACTAATTAGAACCAGTCAATGACATAATTATATTTTTATAACACATAGAATTTAAAAAAAAAAAAACTGTACTTGTTTAAATAACTTCGTACGACTAACAGTTTCCAAATATTAAATTTAATAACGTCGAATATGAATGCAAAACCCTGATCTGTGCAATAAAACACATAGGTCTATATATTAATGTCGAGAGATATACAGAAAATACTTTTCGCTGAAACCAAACATTCAAAACTATTTTTCACAAGAAATAACACAAACACATGAATAACAATGTTTTAACTTAACAGAAGAGCTCACGTATGAAGTTATAAATGGAGGCCAGAATCAAGATGAGCAAGGCAAGTTAACATACACATGAATACTTCAGAGTTCTTATTCACACCTCTCAAGTAGTTCTTGAATTGGATTATTCCCAAAGAATACAAAAGATGTATAAATTGTAGATGTACAATATAATAATTACAATTTAGTTTCAAACCTTAAGAAATTCCATACTAAACACGAAACAATCAACAACTTCCTACGACTTCGATATGCCTCATCGCAGAATATCGAATGAAATCGCCGGTGTCGATGTAATTTTCGTCCATTAGATCGATATATTGAAGTATTGCCACAACATCGCGTTAATGACAAGTTGTATAATGTAGATTTACAAGAGTTATGTTTCGTAAGCAGAATTTATAAGTGATACATGTTATATACATTTCCATTTTAATTGTTAAAGCTTCAGTCAAAGAATTACAATAAAGCACTTAATTATAGGAGATTGTGAATGGTTTGTATTTTCTTTAGTTTGGTCATCCTTAATTGCGTAGGTGTTTTGTTTTTGTTTCGGAAGTGAGAGAACTGGTTTTATTTTATTTTATTTTCAGTGCAGTGAAGAATACAAATTAATTAAGCAGCAGTGTCAGTAAAGATGTGTGTATTATTATTTAATGGAGAAGTATTTCCGTTATATATTTTTAATTTTTCCCATAACTTGTAATATTGTTTCATCTTTTTTCATGTGTAAGTTTATATAATTTAATATGCGTCTAGGTTAAGGGACCATGTTAGGTTAGGTATTTAATCACAAATAACTTTGAATGAAACCATATTATAGCTATTAGTTATATTTGCATATTTAAATGGTTTCATTGTTATTATGTTTCCAAGTCCACTCGGATATTGATTCTTTGCAAATTTCATAACTCAGCTTTGTTGGAACGTAAAAATATATTGTAATCTAGCTCTTAATCAGGATTACATTACATTAGGAAATAATATTGACACGTTTTATTACAGTACAGAAGTTAGTTTAGGTTGGATAATGATGCCGTAGTTAGATGGGAGGTTTCTACCTGAATTGCGAAAAGGTTCATGAAAATTTCATCAGCATTGAAAGTCGTAAACCTCGTGAGATTTATACAAATATTCAAGTTTTATTACTGAAATACTATTTCTGTTGAATATAATTTACATGCTAGTTATGCAGTTAACAATTATATTGTAGAGGAGTATGCCTTATTCCATCAGCTGTAGGTATCTTACTCTTTTCCGTAGACCTAATAAGCTAATTTTTCTTGTTTCAGTATATTTTTAAAAAGAAGAAATGTCTTCGAATCTTGGAGCGAACTTGGGTCAGGCGCAAAATGCTGTCACGACTATAGGAAATATTACTACTGCAGCAGGAACTATTGTAACAATCCCTCCTCAACAACCTCAGCAGTCGCAACAGCAGCAAACGCCTCAGCAACAAACGGTGGCAGTGGGAACAAGCATTGATGCACCAATGGATATCGACTCAGCCATGCAGTCTGTAGGTGAATTTTATATATCAAACATTAAATTACATTCATTGATTAAAGTTCACGTTGACACTTTGTTAAAAACATAAAATTACTTAGTCACACGTTAAAAAGTGTTAAAATTTTAATCTTCATCTTACGATGTTGGATGACGTATATACGTCCGTTGATGTGACATATTAATGAATTTAAATACTATTATAGTCACAATAATGCCATGGTATGAAAGAAAAATTCCACAACCTCGAGCGGGATTCGAACCTGCGACTTCCTGTACTCCCTGTACTCCGGTCAGGCGCTCTACCACTGAGCTATCGCGTTCGTCTCACGCCAAAGGCTTGGAATTATCCTTTCATACTGGCGACTCTGTTATAGAGTACTGTCCATAGCGTCTGATCTAGTCAGCACTGCTTATGGGTGGGAAGAAACTTTACAAATGTAATCTTCATCTTACGATGTTGGATGACGTATATACGTCCGTTGATGTGACATATTAATGAATTTAAATACTATTATAGTCACAATAATGCCATGGTATGAAAGAAAAATTCCACAACCTTGAGCGGGATTCGAACCTGCGACTTCCTGTACTCTGGTCAGGCGCTCTACCACTGAGCTATCGAGTTCGTCTCAACTTTTAATCTTTTTAAATTTTTACCTTCGACAGACGACCCGTTTCGACGTGATGTTACGTCTTCATCCGTGTCTCTTAAACTACTGGTGATCTTGAATTCTGCGATGTGCATTTGTCGATTGTAGGGGTGGGGGTATGTTGCTCTTATGGTGGAGCTGGTTGTTTGTGTGTTATGACGTATCATGACGTCGAATAATGTGTGGGTATTGAACTGTAATTGTGTATTAAGTATATGTTGTTGGTATGTTATTGTATGTTTATATATTTCGTATTGTTCTAAGATGTTTAACTGTGAACTTTTTGGTGTGATGTGTAAAATTTCCATATCTGTTTCTATATTATTGTAGTCATGATTATTGTTGATAATGTGGTCTGCATAATTTGATGTGATGTAGGGTTTGGTTATAGCTTTAATATGTTCATTATATCTTGTGTGAAAGGATCTTCCTGTCTGTCCTATGTAAATGTGGGCAACTATTGCATTTTAGTTTGTAAACTTCAGTTGAATTATATTTATTTGAATGTTTAATGTGATTATTTAGATATTTCTGTGTTGTGTTATTTGTTTTGTATGCTATCTTGTATTTTAGTTTTCTGAATGAAGTTGCAATTTTGTGAGTATTGGTATTGTGATATGTTAATGTTATGTATTTATTCTCACGTGGAGTTTGTGTTGGTTTCTGCTGTTTTTGTTTTGCCTTTTTTATTAGTGTGTCTATTATTAAGGTTATATCCATTGTCTTGTGCAATATATTTTATTGTGTTTAATTCTTCAGTGTAGTTGTCATTGTTCATTGGTATATTAATTAATCTGCGTACCATTGTACGGAAAGCTGCATGTTTATGTTGTATGGGATGGTTTGATGAATTGTGTATATGTGTTGTGGTTGTAGTGGGTTTCCTGTATATTTTGAATTCGTGTCTGTTATTTGTTTTGGTTATGGTGATGTATTTTGTTGAGTTGTTGATGTAGGTTTTCTATTTGTCTTTTGTTTCCATTATATAGGACTATTATGTCATCTACATATCGATGCCAGTACATTATTTTCTCTGTGTGTTGTTGTTGTCAGTGTTTAGTATGTGTGTTTGTTCTATGTTGTGAATAAAGATTTCAGCTAATATACTTGATATAAGTGAACCCATTGGTAATCCTTTAGTTTGTGTAATCCTTTTTAACGTGTGACTAAGTAATTTTATGTTTTTATTAAATTACATTTTAGATATGCACGATACAGACAAATAAGAATACAAACTGTCAAACAATTGCAGTAAACTTTGTGTTTTAAATGTAGACAGCTTTGGCAGTCTTTCACGTTACAATATTGTTTAATTTTTTTTTTATAAAGTAGAACAAACGTTGACACCACAATATGGCCGCAATGTCACAACTGTCACAAAAACAACTGACCGCAATTTTACAATATCGCATTGTAAAAAAGAACCCATCTGCTCTTATTTATAATTTATGATATCAACACAATTTCACAATATGGCATAGTAAAAAAGAACTTCGGAGAAGTATTCAATAGGGGCCTATGACTTTTTTTGGAACAAATGCACGATACTGGAGCTTGTTTTTCCTCTGTCAGACTTTTCCATATGCCAGTTATGCATTAACTCAAGTGTCTTATGGGATTGTGGAAGTATAGGGTTTGGGAAATAAAAACTCTCCTGTTTTCTCTTTAATCTACCCTTTTCCTTCACATTTTCTCCCTTTCTTCTCACTTCCTACTGCTATTTCCTATCTTTACTCTACATTTATATCAACACATACCCAGACATTCTGGGGGTTGTGTGTGAATGAAGTAGCCACCAAAACGTTAAAATATGGTGTTCACTTAAATCGGCTACAACTTGCCATTTAATCTCAAAATCTGTGCTTCATTGGCTGGTCATGATAATATCTTTGAAAAATATTGGTGTGCAGGAGGTCAGATGACTTTATTGTCAAACGCTGGCATTAGAAAACAACAACAACATATTAATTATATTTACTATATTGGAATCACCGGGAGTTGATCTAGAAACCTTCCGCTAGCTAGGTTTTGGCTTTCATGGAAAACCTCTGCAACATGAATATATAACTGATTTCATTCGTGGTCTTCCCGATCTTATTTATCGTGTACTGAACCAGTTTCTTCAAACTTCCTAATTAATGTACACTAAGGAAGCATTATGCAACCAAATATATGAGAAAGGCGAATAGCCTGAAGATTTTGTGGAGACAGTGTTGCTACCAATACCGAAAGAAAATAATGTCAAGAAATGTAACGAGTTCAGGACTATCAGCTTGATATCGCACTAGGCGAAGATTCTTCTGCGAATACTGACTCGACTTTTATGTTGTAAGTTGGAAGGACAGTTGAAAAAAGAGCAGTTTGGCTTCAGGAAGGAAAAAGGTACAAGGGATGCAATTGGTCTGCTATGAACAATCGGCAAAAGATATTTCGAGAAGAATAAAGAAGACTTGTATGTAGTACTTGTGGATCTACGAAAGATGTTGACAGAGTGGATTGAAGTAAAAGAATAAGAAATGAAACTGTGGTGGAAAAAGTGGGTGAATAAAGAATGATGCTCAAACTGATCACGAAGAGAAAAAGGAAATAGTTGGGTTACTGACTCAGAAGAAACTGTCTACTGAAGGATGAACAGGAAGGAATGGTGAACGGTTCAAGGCAGAAGAAGATATTAGATGATAGACGACATTAAGACATATGGATCATATGTGGTTGCGGAGACAAAGAAGAAGGTATAAAATAGGAAAGATTGGAGAAAGCTGGGTTTGCAGTGAAAGACGTGCTCTTGGGCAGAACAGTATTTATTTATTTATTTATTTATGTCTATAACAGAGCAAAGCCCCAATTACAATAGACAGTACAGATATTCGTTTAAAAAAAAAAGAACGTAGAATTGCATATAACATGAAAAAAGAGATGAAACAGATACAAATGCAAGATACAAGTGTAAATACAAATTAAAATGGAAAATGAGAAAAGAAAAAAAAACAGACACATAGATACTACCTAAATAAAAGACACAGATATAGATTTCAATGAAAAATACAAAATAAAATAAATGAAAAATAGTTAAGTATAGATATCATAGCCAAAAATATAAAATGTACCTATAGTTGGCAAATTAGAGAATAACAAATAGCAATATTATATAAAATCAACTTACTTACTGGCTTTTAAGGAACCCGGACGTTCATTGCCGCCCTCACATAAGCCCACCATTGGTCCCTATCCTGAGCAAGATTAATCCATTCTCTATCATCATATCCCACCTCCCTCAAATCCATTTTAATATTATCTTCCCATCTACGTCTCGGCCTCCCTAAAGGTCTTTTTCCCTCTGGCCTCCCAACTAACACTCTATATGCATTTCTGGATTCACCCATACGTGCTACATGCCCTGCCCATCTCAAACGTCTGGATTTAATGTTCATAATTATGTCAGGTGGAGAATACAATGCGTGCAGTTCTGTGTTGTGTAACTTTCTCCATTCTCCTGTAACTTCATCCCTCTTAGCCCCAAATATTTTCCTAAGCACCTTATTCTCAAACACTCTTAACCTATGTTCCTCTCTCAAAGTGAGAGTCCAAGTTTCACAACCATAAAGAACAACCGGTAATATAACTGTTTTATAAATTCTAACTTTCAGATTTTTTGACAGCAGACTGGATGATAAAAGCTTCTCAACCGAATAATAACAGGCATTTCCCATATTTATTCTGTGTTTAATTTCCTCCCGAGTATCATTTATATTTGTTACTGTTGCTCCAAGATATTTGAACTTCTCCACTTCTTCAAAAGATAAATTTCCAATTTTTATATTTCCATTTCGTACAATATTCTCGTCACGAGACATAATCATATACTTTGTCTTTTCGGGATTTACTTTCAAACCTATCTCTTTACTTGCTTCCAGTAAAATTCCCGTGTTTTCCCTAATCGTTTATGGATTTTCTCCTAACATATTCACGTCATGCGCATAGACAAGCAGCTGATGTAACCCGTTCAATTCCAAACCCTCTCTGTTATCCTGGGCTTTCCTAATGGCATACTCTAGAGCAAAGTTAAAAAGTAAAGGTGATAGTGTATCTCCTTGCTTTAGCCCACAGTGAATTGGAAACGCATTTGACAGAAACTGACCTATACGAACTCTGCTGTACGTTTCACTGAGACACATTTCAACTACCTTCAGTATATTAATAAGAAAATGTTTGTATTCCATGTAAGAAATGCAGAAATCTAGATTCCATGTTTTACATATTTCATTGAAATTTGAACACATTTTTAACACTGGTGAATTTTTATGTGATGAATGAATGAATCCAATATAATTGGATTATAGAGGTATAAACATTTCTCTTATAATAGAAGTGAAAGAAATGTACTATTTTGTATACTATATTGTTTGTTTTCTTTCAGTCCGTGGTATCAACGGCACCAGCTATTATATCAAGTGTGAATGCTTCCGCTGCACCAGTATTGGGAAATCTCCAGTCAGTAGTAGGATCTGGTATAGGGAATGCAATTACTACATCGTCAATAGTAACCATGTCGTCGCATTCTCCCCTCACAACAGCCTTGCAGAGTGGGAACAGCAACAGTCTGACACCCAACCAGTCTTCCGGTAATACCCTGGGAACTCAGGTGAAGAATATGTCCACGACTGCAGCAGCCTCCACAACGCCAGTTTCCCATGAAGCTCAGGTAACGCAGTTTCAGTGGTGAATGCAGAATTTTTTCAAAGGGAGGGAAAATGGGAGTGCCCCAGGGATCCGTATTAGGGCCTCTTCTATTTGCTGTCTACATAAATGACATATCTGATTCTTTAGCATTTGATTCTATTTCTTGTAGGTATGAATGAGAAAATTTTGTAGTGATCAAAGGTTTTATTGAAGAATATGAGAAATTAAATTTAGATTTTTGTTTTAGTGTTGTGCCTTTCTTGGCAAGTGTGTCTGCGGTTTCATTCCCCATGACTCCACAGTGTGCTGGAATCCATTGGAGACGGACAATCTTATCAACTTTTTGGAGTTGTGTTAACATTTTGTAGCATTCTCTTATTTTTGTAGACTTCTTTGTAGCATTTGAACATATTCCCTGAATTGCAGCTTTAGAATCTGAAAGAATTACTGTCTTGTTATATTTATTTATGGGAAGATTTAATAATTGTCGGAGAGCAATGTGTATAGCCTCTATTTCACCATCATAATTTGTTGTGTCTCTGCCAACAGAATGATAAAAGGAAAAATGTGTACATGTAACTCCAGCTCCAGTAAGGTTTCCTGTGGTTGATCCATCAGTATATATGTGTAGCCATTCTTCTGTAGGGTATCTAGTATTGACTGTTTCCAGTGCTAGAAGTTTTTGTATTTCTTTTGGTGTGTCTGATTTACTTATTTCCTCTGTTAATTCCAAACTGATGGTAGGTTGCAATAATTCCAATGGATTTTCTCTTATAAGTAAATTTTCTCTTTTGTTAGGAATGCTCAATTTGGATTTAATCTGTGTTACCTTTTCTAGGAAACTACTATGAGTTTTAAGGATTGAAGAAGGGAGGTTCTTTTCTGTACATTTAGAGTTTGGCAGTCGTAACATTTTCTCATGTTGGAGCAGTGCTTGTTCTTCTATTTTTGTTGTTATTGATGGGATCCGTGTTAAGGCAAGCATGGCATCAACAGGTGTGGATTTAACTGCTCCAGTGATTAGGCGAAGAGCCTGATTTTGTATTTGTTCAAGTTTATTGATGTTAGCATTTGCTGCTGTTATTAAAGCTTCAGAACAGTACAAGAGGTTTGGTTTAATATACATTTTGTATGTTGTATTAAGGACTCTCCTTGAGCAGCCCCATTTAGCAGCAGCTAACCTTTTTCAGGATTTGCAGTTTCTTTTCAACCTTTTCTGAGATGTTTGTTATATGTTTTTTCCAACTAAATTTTCTGTCGAAAGTGATGCCCAAGTATTTGGCACCATCAACTGCTTTGAGTGGTTTATCATTATAATTTATGGTAATATTCACTGGTTTATATTTTAGTGTAAATAAATCATAAGTTGTTTTTTCTACATTAATAGTCATGAGGTTTTTGGAGCTCCATTCATGTACCTTGTTGAGGGCTGTTTCTATTCTGTCTTTAATTAATTTAGGTTTTTTTGGAGAGCCTGGAGTCAAAATGACTACGTCGTCAGCAAATAAAGCAATTTTAAAATGGATTACACTACTTTCCAACCCAGATATAATCCCCCAGAGACCAAGGAAAACAGCAGTTGCAGCCTTCAGACTATTGACAAATCATGACTGTCTAGCAAGTCATCTCTACAGAATAGGTATCTCAGCTTCACCCATATGTGTCCTGTGTAACGATCCAGCAGAAATGAATGAAGACCACTTGAAGACCTGTGAAGCATTAAGATCAGAAGAAACTACAGTTCAAAAGTATTGGAAAGCACGACTGCTAATGGCTTCATTGCCAAATGCAAGGCACTAGATAACAACAACAACATATCTGATTCTCTAAAACACAGTAAATACATGCTCTATGCTGATGATGCCGTTATATATGCACATACGCGACCTGAAACTCTGACACAACAGACCAATTGAACAGTGGCTTGAACTGAGTATCAGCATGATCTACAAAATTCGACTTAACTTTAAATCCAAATAAGTCGCAGGCAATTCTAATCGGGCAACAACGACTTTTACGCATTTCAAAAACCGCTATTATAAATTCTATAAAATTGAATGAAATTATTATCCCATTCAGTCCCTCTGTTAAATATCTAGGTGTGTACATGGACGAGAGCCTCAAGTGGAATGTCCAAGTCACACACACATGCAAGACCGTCTTCTCCATACTTCATTCATTAAATCGCCTGAAAAATTTTCTAGCCCTTCAATTAAAAAGAATTCTCATACAAACATTGGTGCTGCCACATTTTCACTATTGCGACATTCTTCTAACAGATTTAAATTCTAACTTAGCCCAAAGATTGCAGCGCGTTCAAAATGCCTGCATACGTTTCATTTGCAAAATCCGCAAATGCGACGACATTACATCTTCCCTTGAAACGCTCCAATGAGTAAGATTACAGGACCGAAGATATATCCATTCACTAATACCCTGAAACTTATTATCGAAGCTATTTCTAAACCACTTGCCTTTATATTTAATTTGTGCATATCTCAAGGTGTATTTCCCTCAGCCCTAAAACATGCTGTGGTGATACCAATTCACAAGTCTGGTGACAAAAATAATCTTAATAATTACAGACCCATTTCACTATTACCCAGTCTCTCTAAGGTATTTGAAAAATGTATAAAAACACGGTTAATAACATTTTTAGAAAAAAATAAACTACTAAATGATAATCAATTTGGTTTCAGAAAAAATTTGTGCACTGATGATGCTATTATGGCAGTTACCTCAAAAATAATTCAACAATTAGATGTAGGAAATAAATGTCTAGGAATTTTTCTAGACTTACAAAAAGCTTTCGATACGGTCAATCACAGTATACTTTTGAATAAAATGGATAGATTAGGAATTAATGGAATTGCTTTAAAATTATTTAAATCTTACTTAAGTAACAGAACTCAAGCAACTAAAATAAATGATCACCTTAGTAAATCACGTAACATTGATATAGGTGTACCTCAGGGGACGATTTTAGGTCCTGTTTTGTTTTTAATATATATCAACGATTTACTTAAAATTGACATTGAGAAATATTCTGATACTCTGTATTCTAATGCTGATGATATTGTGGTTATATTTAGCGGTTCAAGTTGGAATGAAACTTATCAAAATTCTAACAGTGGTATTAATATTATTAAAGAATGGCTGGATGCTCGCTTACTTTCTTTGAACGTTTCTAAAACAAAATTAATACCATTTTCATTAACATCACATGGCCTTGAGCAATAAATAATAATATAAGTATAACTATACATGATTGTAACCTACCTACTTGCTCATGTAACGCTTTGAGTATATCCTCACAAGTTAAATATTTAGGCATTATTTTTGACCAACATTTAAAATGGGACAAGCATATCTCCTTTCTGTGTAACAGATTGCGTAAAACAATCCACAAATTTTCCATTCTACGCTCTTATTTACCTGTTTATGTTCTGCGTACTGTGTACTTAGCTCTGTTTCAATCAATAATTCAGTATGGTATTTTAGGTTGGGGAGGAATGGCAAAATCGACTCTCCGTCCTTTAAATCTGCTCCAAAAAAGAATTATCAAAATTTGTCTATATAAACCTTTTGATTACCCAACAAAATTAATTTTTCAGGAATTTGGCGTATCAAATCTAGAACAAATTTATAAACAAAAATTGCTGATTTACTTCCATAAAAACCACAATAAATTTAAATTTGATCCTCATGAATACCAGACGAGACAAAACTACAGTTTCTTTCTAAATACTCCCAAATGCCACACAACTGCTGGATTAAAACACAGCAGAAATTTTGGACCCAAAATATATAATACATTAATTAGAGCTTACCCTGAGCTAAGTACACTTAACACACATAGATTTAAAAAACAAATCAGATTAATTATTTAATTGTTTAAGCTAATTGAGTTAAAAATTGATACTCTAATATTCATGTACTTTTGTATTTTCTATTTGTATATAGACCCTATTATTACATGCTGTATGTATTTTACCATTTATTAATGTGATTGTGCTCAATGAACTCTCGTAATTTTGTGATATATTTTGTATAACTGATCTGAACTGCGCCCGAGCACGAGCTTCTGCTCTTTCGGGCTGCAATGCCTAATGTAGCTCAAGTGTATAGTATTAATAAATATTATTATTATTATTATTATTACTAATTTTCCTATATCGCATCATCAATACTTCGCCTAACTATCTCTCGGTGCGTTTTAATTTCTTATCCTCTTATCACAGCATGGGTACTCGTTCTAAAATGACCCTTTATTATCTATGCCTTGCCATAAAACAGCTCACTATTCTTCCTCTTTCACAGTTTCAGCAATTCGTTCCTGGAACTCCCTACCCAGCTCCCTCAGGAACTGTCGAACGATATTGCAATTTAAAAGTGAATTGTTTAAACACGTGACCAGTGTTCAGGTTTAGTTCTCCTTTGTGTGTATATGTGTATATATTATGTAATTTTCCTCAGTGTTGTATAGTTATAATTTACTTTTGAATTTGTTATTCTTGTAATTTGTAATATTGGTTCACTTACCGCTTGCATAATCATTGAGTGTAACTTCTAGCCTTATAGTATTTTGTAATTATTATTTAGTATGTTCGCATTATTTTACTCGACTTTTCATTGTATAACTATATAAATTTTTATTAGTGTTCTTTAAATATTAGTCTGTAAAATTGTATCAGCTTCTTTTGTTTCTGGCTAAGTGGAAGAGAAGGCCTGATGGCCTTAACTTCGCCAGAATAAAGAAATAGATATTATTATTATTTTATTATTATTAAAATTGTTTATAATTTACATTATCGGTATTTAAAATTTTGTGTATCATTATTATTATTATTACTTATTTACTTACGGCTTTTAAGGAACCCGGAGGTTCATTGCTGCTCTCACATAAGTCTGCCATAGGTCCCTATCCAGAGCAAGACTTATTTTGGGGTTTCGTAATAAGCTGCTTTTTACGGTGATGGTTCTTAGCCCTTCACCCAACCCCCAAGCTGGAGGACCATCCCTTATCGGCTGTCCGCAACTGCTTAATATATTCGCAGCTACCTTCCATATCTGGAGAATTATTACTATTATTATTATTATATTATTATTATTATTATTATTATTATTATTATTATTATTATTACTATTACTATTATCATCATCAGCTGAGTTTTCATAAGGGGATGTGAAACTATTTCCGGGAAGAACGTTTATAAGAGCATCCTCACTTTGCTGCTGCGAAGAAATATTTGCCAATGTAAAATTTTCACTAATCTTTCTAGAATCACTATGCGACTTTTGCTAATAAATTGTAAAATCGAGCTTAGCGGTCGTTTAGACATATCAAAGAACCCAGTACGATAATGTGAAGTTCATATTAAAAATATGAACTGTCAAATGCACAAAACAATAAACGAACGTTTCACAATAAAGTCAGAACTAAAACTAACGAAAGAGTGAATACCGCCCTTAAAATGTGTTTAAAATCGACAGTGCACAATATTTAACATCTGCACTGTAGAACTGTCAAAACAACCTTTTTTCAACATGTTTCACAACAAGTAAAATTTCATATTGTGTCTGCTTTATTTTATTACAAGGTCGGTACTAGATGGTAGGTCTCTATAATAAAGATAAAATCGAAGGATTATTTGAAGGAGGGATGTGTCTTAGTAAAACTTACAGCAGAGTCCGTATAGGTCAGTTTCTATCTGATACTTTTCCAATTCACTGCGGGCTAAAGCAGGGAGATGCACTGTCACCTTTACTTTTTAACTTCACTCTAGAATATGCCATTAGGAAAGTTCAGGATAATACAGAGGGTTTGGAATTGCACGGGTTACATCAGCTTCTTGTCTATGCGGATGACGTGAATATGTTAGGAGAAAATTCACAAACAATTAGGGAAAACGCGGAAATTCTACTTGAAGCAAGTAAAGCGATAGGGTTGGAAGTAAATCCCGAAAAGACTAAGTATATGATTATGTCTCGTGACCAGAATATTGTACGAAATGGAACTATAAAAGTTGGAGATTTATACTTCGAAGAGGTGGAAAAATTCAAATATCTTGGAGCAACAGTAACAAATATAAATGACACTCGGGAGGAAATTAAACTCAGAATAAATATGGGAAATGCTTGTTATTATTCGGTTGAGAACCTTTTGTCATCTAGTCTGCTGTCAAAAAATCTGAAAGTTAGAATTTATAAAACAGTTATATTACCGGTTGTTCTGTATGGCTATGAAACTTGGACTCTCACTTTGAGAGAGGAACAGAGATTGAGGGTTTTTGAGAATAAGGTTCTTAGGAAAATATTTGGGGCTAAAAGGGATGACGTTACAGGAGAATGGAGAAAGTTACACAATGCAGAGCTGCACGCAGTATATCCTTCACCTGACATAATTAGGAACATTAAATCCAGATGTTTGAGATGGGCAGGACATGTAGCACGTATGGGCGAATCCAGAAATGCATATAGTGTGTTAGTTGGGAGGCCAGAGGGGAAAAGACCTTTAGGGAGGCCGAGACGTAGATGGGAAGATAATATTAAAATGGATTTGAGGGAGGTGGAATATGATGGTAGAGACTGGATTAGTCTTGCTCAGGATAGGGACCGATGGCGGGCTTATGTGAGGGCGGCAATGAACCTCCGGGTTCCTTAAAAGCCAGTAAGTAAGTATAGGAGGACTATGCCTTATGTCAATATAGATTTTGTTACTCTGACAATAAAAAATTAGAGAAGGGGAAACGATTATGCATAAAAAAATACTCAAATCTGTTGTTGTTGTCTAGTGCCTTGCATTTGGCAATGAAGCCATTAGCAGTCGTGCTTTCCAATACTTTTGAACTGTAGTTTCTTCTGATCTTAATGCTTCACAGGTCTTCAAGTGGTCTTCATTCATTTCTGCTGGATCGTTACACAGGACACATATGGGTGAAGCTGAGATACCTATTCTGTAGAGATGGCTTGCTAGATAGTCATGATTTGTCAATAGTCTGAAGGCTGCAACTGCTGTTTTCCTTGGTCTCTGGGGGATTATATCTGGGTTGGAAAGTAGTGTAATCCATTTTTTGTCTTTAGCATTTGATTCTATTTCTTGTAGGTATGAATGAGAAAATTTTGTAGTTATCAAGCGTTTTATTGAGGAATATGAGAAATTAAATTTATGCTTTTGTTTTAGTGTTGTGCCTTTCTTTGCAAGTGCGTCTGCGGTTTCATTCCCCATGACTCCACAGTGTGCTGGAATCCATTGGAGATGGACAATCTTATTAACTTTTTGGAGTTTTGTTAACATTTTGTAGCATTCTCTTATTTTTGTTGACTTCTTTGTAGCATTGGAACATATTCCCTGAATTGCAGCTTTAGAATCTGAAAGAATTACTGTCTTGTTATATTTATTTAAGGGAAGATTTAATAATTGTCGGAGAGCAATGTGTATAGCCTCTATTTCACCATCATAATTTGTTGTGTCTCTGCCAACAGAATGTTAAAAGGGAAAATGTGTACATGTAACACCAGCTCCAGTAAGGTTTTCTGTGGTGGATCCATCGGTATATATGTGTAGCCATTCTTCTGTAGGGTACCTAGTATTGATCGTTTCCAGTGCTAGAAGTTTTTGTATTTCTTTTGGTGTGTCTGATATACTCAAATCTAAATATGCCACTTTTTCAAAAAGTTCGGGGGGGGGGGGTGGAGTTCAAACCCGGTAAACCGTCCCCCTTGCATATGCCCCTGCACAGTTTTATGTGGGTATGTAAGAGTGGCCATATTCAGATTATTGTTTAGTTCATGTGTTATCTGCCTCTAATGTTAGGTAATGAATTATGAAAATGATATTATAGCTACAAAGAAAATTCGAACCTATTACACTTACCATTAGATAACTTTTATATTTAAAAATGTATACTGCAGTATATTGTTACTGAAAACAAAACAAAAATGGAACATTTTTTTAAGTAGTCTTTTCCACATAGAAAAAAGACACGACACGATATGTAGTGATTAAAAGGTTATTTTCAAATCACAACAGTGTTATTTACCACCATCATGATGAATTCACTGGGTGGTCTGGGGGAAGGTGGAGATTTAGGTAAAAATATAATGTATACAATGTTACATGAGTTTTCACATAGTTGTTACATTTCGTCGTCTACTTGTTTTATAAATGGAAATATTTCATTATCTGTTATTATTAATTTGTTTTACAGATTTTAACAAGACCACGTCTTCAAGATTTGGTGCGTGAAGTAGATCCAACAGAACAATTAGATGAAGAAGTGGAAGAACTTCTCTTGCAGTTAGCTGATGATTTTGTAGAATCAACAGTAGGTGCTGCTTGTCTGCTGGCTAAACATAGAAGAGCGTCTACTGTTGACGTTAAAGATGTCCAGCTTCATCTAGGTTGGTTTTTATCCTTTCTTTGTCTTTCAATGAACTTAAGGAGTAGCAGGTTTCAAATGTTGTTCTGAACGTATTCTTGAAAGTGTATGAGAAAGAGCTTTCGCAAATTACCATTTTGGTCATTTAAAAATAATTACAATTTCTCTTGGAATTTACAGTTTTTAGGTTCACTATAACTGAAGTGAGGGTTCACTGTAAGTGAAAATATTAATGTGTATTTTAATGTATGCGGGTTGGGACTAACGATGTAGATTCACTATAGCCGAATGTTCATTGTTAAAGGTAAAAGAGAAGATGGAAACATACGATAAAAGAACTTAAATGGGAAACTTTGGAAACCAGACGTAGGAAAACTAGAATAACATCATTGTATAGGAAACATCTAGGTCAGAAAGCATGGGTAGACATAACGGCTCGGTTAGAAAAGCCAGCGTACTATGGTAGGAACGATCATGATTTTAAAATCAAATGTAGGAAACAGAAAACGGATGTAGGTAAATTCTCATTTTTAAATAGAACTATAAATGATTGGAATGACCTACCTGCAGCGGTCTTTGAGGGCTGTCCTTCCTTAAGGAGATTCAAGAATAACTTAAAAAGTTGTGTATAAAGTGCAAATTAAAATTAAGGTGACATGTATTTATTTAGCCTGACGAGTTACTTCCTGGTTTGAATTGTAAATTATTTAAAAATAGCGTGTAAGAGGGCCTTAGACTAGAAATGTTTAGTTTAAATGTAGTTCTGTTTATAAGTATGCATAAGGATGTAATTATTTGACTTATTTGAACTGTTGTATCAGTGAAGCGAGGTGAGTCAGTGAAGTTATGGTTTTTACAGTGCAGTGAACAGTTCCGATCAGTGATAATTTATAGCGTCAATGAAATGTGTTCTATAGTGTCAGTGAAATGTGTGCTAAAGTGTCGGTGAAATGCGTCATAGTGTCACTACAGGGAATGAGATGAGAGTAAAGTGAAAGACTATTGAAACTTATGTAGGGCCTATACATAATTATGTAGGTTGTATTGTAAAATTAGGTATTTTATTTAGGTTTTATTATTATTGTGTTAAATTGTATTGTGTATTCTTATTGTATTGTGTATAAAATTGTATATGTATTGTAAAATTGTATTGTGTATTGTAAATTTTATTGTGTATTGCTTATCATTTTATTGTGTATTGTTTATATTGTGTATACCACTGCCACCAGGTGCTTGCCCACTTTCAGTGTAAATAAATACATACATAACCGAATTCACTATATCCAGAGTTGACTGTATTTGGAATCAGATCCATGTTCATGTTAACTTTTTACTTAAAATTACCTCAGAAATAAGTTCCATAAGTACTGATTCAACTTTGTGAATATTCCTACATAATTTTGTTATATTGTCATTACATTGTGTAAAAAAATAACTAACATTCTGCTTTCATGAATTGATTTCAGAACGGAATTGGAATATGTGGATACCAGGGTTTGGTACAGATGAACTACGACCATACAAGAGAGCATCAGTAACAGAAGCTCATAAACAGCGTCTTGCATTGATTCGTAAAGCATTGAAAAAGTATTGATTTATTTTTGTACATATAGAATATAACTGCAATTATTTCTGTGCTGAAACTCACTGAAGTGACTCTTCTCACCATTTCATACATAAACTTTATTTTCACATTATGCGTGTGCAGCCACTTTTCGCACACTTCTTTTTGTGTTTCTGATTTTCATTCTGTGTAATGTGGTCATCAATCTAAGAAGTGCAAAACAGTCAGTATGCTTATTTGCATTTCTTATCATTTACCTTCTTAACTATGTACATATAAAATTAATTATAGCATTTCAATATGTACTACAAAGCCTATATTGGATTGAGTGTTAGTATTAAGAATAATATGATAGTGTGATGCAGCAGATGTAAAATAATTCTTTATAAAATGCTAATTACAAACAACAATATGCAATATGAACTTACAGTAGTAATAAATGAATAATATTTAACATTGTCTGCTCCTTTGATCAGTTAAAATTGAGATTGCCTTATATTAGATCTTATATTAAAACATTTGCTACATTGTTTTATTTACACGTAGGTGTAGCAATGATCAAATTAAATGCAACTCATGCATAGTACAGTCAATAATTTCGTGGACTAGCTGGTTTGCATTGTGTCTCGAAATTCATTTTACATGCAAGTAGTGTTATAGTTAACACCATTAATCAGTGATAAGTGATTAGTCTACATGTGTTAGATGAACATTAGCTTATGTGAAGTGTGTTATATAGAATTTATATCCTCGAGTGCAATTGGCTTTCATTGTTGAAGAGACTTTTAATCCCAAACTGACCTGGACTGACCTCAAAAGGGGAGAGGATGGTATTTTTTAAAACTTTTTTCCTATTTTGTGTAAAATATTAATTTTTTGTATGTAGAGAGCTCATAGCTGTGGCAACTCAACCAAATAAAAATATTTTGAAAAAAAAATTATTTGGGGGCCCAAATTTGAAAAAAATATACCCAATGCAGGATTGTACTAAAACCGATATATCTAAACTGTTTTTAAAGATAGATTCAAACAGTTTTTTGCATTATATTTGCAAAAGCATGTTCTACAAACTGTCTGTAACAGAATTTTAATATTAGTCCCTACGTTTGTAAAATAAACAATTAAATTTAATAACAATTTTCTGATTTCCTTTCTTGCAAACAAACGGACGTATTTTTAAAATGAAATCAATTAACAAAATTCTGTTACAGAGAAAAGTTTCCTAATAGTCTAAAGAATGTGTGATCTAAATTTCATGCATGTATCTTTAATAATTCAGAAATTATATCTATTTTTGTCTGGCAGTGTAGCAAAAAAAAAATGAAGTTACTGGAAACTGATAAAAGCGGGCGTGTGATTTAAAAATCCATAGCGCAGAAAGTTTAAAAATGACGTCTCAATATCCGATAAGGGCACAAATACCCACAAAATGTTATGCTATGCATTCCACACATATCACAGAGTATTTTGGAGAATTTTTTTTTTTTTTGAAAATTTACTCATTTTTCACCAAAAAATACCATCCTCTCCCCAATTGGGCTAATTCCTTCCTTGACAGTGCTGTCAATTTGATTTGCCTCTACTTCTACAGTCAGTGGCTTAGCTGGATTGGAACACACTGAAATGCCATTCCGGAAAATAAAAATGTATGGCTGTCGGAAACATGAGAATGCCACAATTGAGACCCACTACCAATCCATTTGGCGTTTGCTAAATTGATAAGGTGAGTTCCTGTAAATAATTTTTTCCAACTAAATCACTGGCTACACTGCGATTATTTAGATCTGATATTGGTTCAGTGGGAATGAGAACAGGGTGAGTTAGTGGATTTTTCCCCTCACCCGAATTATTGTGCAGTGGGACATCCTACACCATACAGACATCTAACCGAACTGAATATCATTCCGAAACTAACCTAATACCCCTCAAAGTGAACATGTCTGACAGTGGACTCGTTGAGTACATATACATACAGTGTTCTGCCAAATGGCAGGTCTTTCACTGTAAACCCAGCATTCTCCAATCTTTCCTATTACCTGTCTTTCTCTTAGTCTCTGGATATGATCCATATATCTTAATGTCGTCTATCATCTGATATCGTCTTGTGCCCCAAACTCTTCTCTCGTTCACCATTCCTTCCAGTGCATCCTTCAGTAGGCAGTTTCTTCTCAGGCAGTGACCCAACCAATTCCTTTTCCTCTTCCCGATCAGTTTCAGCATCATTCTTTCTTCACCCACTCTTTCCAATACAGCTTCATTTGTTATTCTGTCTGTCCATTTCACATGCTCCATTCTTCTCCATATCCACATTTCAAATGCTTCTATTCCCTTCTCTTCACTTCGTCGTAATGTTCATGTTTCTATTCCATACAATGCCACTCTCCACACAAAGCACTTCGCTAGTCTCTTCCTTGGGTCTATGGCGATAGTGAGCAAATATATTCATATAATAAGAGCTGTTGGAAAAACCCTTTAAAGCCAAGTGCACTTGAAGAGTTTAAATTCTACTACACAATAGTAGTACTGGTGGTAGCTGATACCAACATATTGTTATTTCAGCATCCTGTAGATATCAGATGATGTTAAAAGTTTTGTGAAAAAGCATGACATATTCTTCTTCTTTCACATGAAAGACCAACTTTGTGGATATCATAATGTCAGAAGCATGTCATTGGTCTTTGAAGTAACTGTAGTCCTCAGAGTTATTGACCTTTCACATATTAAAATATTGTTAACACATAGACAAGTATAAGTTCTCCAAGCTAATGGAAGTATATATTTTTCTTAACTTGTAACGACATGTTGATGAATGGTTTTTGGTGTTTACATCATCAAAGTTCTGATTTTTTATTATTCATTTTTTAACCTGTCATGCAGTAAAATAGCACATTTATCAAATTATGATATTTGTTAAATAACATAAGTGATTTAATTGCGATGTTGTAATTATAAAAAGAAAATGTATTAGTATCAACGCCATGTCAGAAAATATAAGATTTTTTTAGTGTTTCATTTTTAATTGCTGAAAATTGAATGAAATGTCGACACAGAAAAGCGTGCATATAATAGAACCTATCTACAAAAGAATTCTTTTAAGAACTCGTGAATTTAGCCATGAATTCTATGTAAAACAGCCTGTACGTTGTTGCGGAAACTGCCCAATGCAGAAATTAAAATTAATATTAAGAATAACGGAAAATACATATTTTTTGTTACAACATCACTCAGACATAAGTCAAAGTCTAAAGGTATGGTCACACATCACTACTTTTGCAGTGCAACTTTTGTACTGCAGCTGCAAAAGTTGCGTGTCGTGTTCACACGTAAGCCAAAAGTAGCGCGCTGCACGCTACTTTTCGTGCTGCGCAACCCGAGTGCAGCAGAAGTTGCAACTGGAGGTTGCGAGTCTGTTCACACACAAGGCGCTACTTTTGCAGCCGCAGTCATGCTGCAGGTTTCCATCTCCGTGTTGACTTCTCAATATACATTTTGTGGTTATGTTCGCATTATTAAGAAACTCATGTGAAAGCTTCCTTATCTATTATTTGCTTTTCTGTCATATCTAGTATTCAGAAATTGACATTATTTTTACTATAAAGCTTTTAAAAACGCCTATATACTGAAATGATAACCAACAGTATATTCACATAATCAATGTTGGCAACCCTCCTGTTTGGAACTACGCTACGGAGAATTTAAAAAAATGAATTATATCGTCAGTTATACTCAGACTGTGTTGTGCATTTAATAACTGTTACAAATAATTTATTTTAATCACATTTAACATTAAAATATATCCAAACCATAAAAGTATCATTGGCACATTTGGGTGGTAACACTGGTTGCAACCACAGCAAAAGTTTCAACAAAACCGATATCAAAAATGCTGCGGCTGCAACCCTGAGAATCCTGTTCACACGTCGCTACTTTTAAGCTGCGTGCAGCATGGAAAAGTAGCGGGCAGCAGGTTCGGCAGCCGCTACTTTTCGGGTTGCACCGTTGTTCACACGTCGCAGTACAAGAGTTGCGCAGTTTTTTGTACTGCAGCGCTGCAAAAGTAGCGATGTGTGACCGTACCTTAAGACTGGATATTGAAGCATTGGATTTACCTTTTTCAAGACACATTTTGCAGACAATGACTACACCAAGTTGAATTTAAGGAGAAAATTTTTATTAGGGATGCTACTGTATTAAAATGTTTCAGAAGCCTTGTAACAGAGAATAGTGTTTTAAAATCGTGAGGTTATGGTCAGGACGTGTTATACAGTGTCCAGTGTTATATACATTTATGCAGACAGTGCTAATATAGTGTGCAATTCATTGTTCATAATCAGCTTCTGCATCAAAAGTTCCTGCATTGTCAGTGGATGTACGTATGAGATAATATACTTTTACAGTTCCTTATAAAAACTGTAACAGCAGAAACCTGTTTTTAACGGGAATACATTTTAGTCATATGGAATTCGGTTACAGACAAGTTTTGCTGTATAATGAATACTGAAATAATTGATTTTTAATAAAATAAATTATTTTCTTTCCTCTTAGAATTTGTTATGTGCCCATACTTAATTTTAATTTTTAACGATATTTAGTAGTAGTAGTAGTAATCTAATGCCAGTGGCGGCTTCTCAAGGGGTTGCAGGTTTGTACATCTCCCAGTAATGTTGCTAATCTCCCGGCTTTGTTACTATTAAAAATATAATTTTATTTTACAATTTTCATTCATGACTATCTGCAGCTGACATCTTGTTTTGTACATATGCAGGAGCCTCCAAGCCTCTTGGTTTGCAGAGATGTTGAAAACCTATGGAAGGTAGTTTATAGAGATGTTCGGCTAGTGCGGGGACAGGGGGTTAGAGGCGTGGTCTACTGCTTTCCTCATTGAGAACGGTTTGTCGCACTCCCTGACATGGACACCAACGTCAGTGCAGAAGAAACTAAATTCACTGGGAAAGTATCTGTTTCAACTAGGCATTTGTCCGAAGTAATAAGCATGAAAAATGTTTTCATTTGGCTTGTGCAATGGACAGTCGCATATTTCGCATATTACTTTCTCAATCTACATGCACATAAATGGCACAATGCATACAGAAGCTTGTGTTTTGCTTTAAAGTTCTAACAGTTGTCGTTCTGACAATAAGTGCTGCAAGCTGCATTTGAATTTCATGAACGAAAACGTTGCACTTGGTACTTGGTAGCATTCTGATGACGATTCTGTGTTCAAATGTTTTTCATGAGGGTAAATCGGAATATAGAGAATGTAGAAGCTTTGCCCTCGACCCCTTCCACTTTTGGACTTTCTGTATAAATAGGTATGGTTGTATTTAGTCATTTTACTTATTAATTGCATATAAATTAGCTTTATATGTATAAGTCCTCAGGTATACACGGTTTTAAACTTTAAAGTAAAGTATGTTTAACTCCTCTTCGATATCCATTGTGCACCACCATATTTCCAACCACCAGCCGCCACTGTCTAATGCCCAAATGCTTGGATATATTTCATTTGCTTTCTTGCTTTCCAATAAAGTCCAGTCAGCATTCTTGTAGGTGACGTCTTGAGAGCTAAACAACTCGAAAGGTTATCCTTGTTCATTGTAGAATTGTCTTTACAACACACGATACAATTAGGAGAGTTGAAGATTCCAATTTTATAAAAGTGTGCAGCCAAATAGTTGTGACCTGTCAACAATCTAAATGTTGCTACAGCATCAAGTCTTGGGTGTTCAGGATTTAAGTACCATATGTATTTTGCAATATAGCTGCCTATGATTTGTCATTACTTTGAACTTTGAAGTGCTCCAGCAGTTCTTTCTGGAAGTTTCTTTTAATTATGATTTTTGCAGAATGATAGGATAAACTTTGATTTTGTTTCTGTAAAATTTTGGTGCCCTTCTTTTCCAAAAAAATCAGCAAAGTCATTACTGTGGATCCCTCAATGAGAGGGATAATTTTATTTTGTTAAAACAATAATCTGATAATCTTATTTATTTCTAACATTTTACTGGAAATTGGAGAATTATTAGTTGCTATTTCTTGTGTGCAGTCAACTGCATAGTTACCTATCTTCTGCGGAATTGGCGATGAAAAAAAAGGGTATTAGGCAAGATCAGTCCAGAGTTTTGCCACAGGGTTACATGCCATTCACCTTACAATTGGAGAAATCCACTCTAGTGAGATTCGAAGTCAGAGTGAGCACAATATCGGAGCACAAGTATAGTTTGCTTATTCAAAAGCTATACCAGTGGCTGCAGGTATTGTTTCAGAGATACTTAAGAATCAGTAGATAGTTTCAGAGGGATAATGCCCACCTTTCTGCCTGCCACATTTCATTTGATAAAAATATTGAAAGTGCTGCTGCCTTCTCTCTCTCTCTCTCTCCCTCTCCCTCTCTGCTATCTCTTGTAGCCTACTCTACAGAGGTGGTCTTGGGGTTGTTTGATCGTCATGGGATGCCATAAAATGCCCCCCCCCCCCGAATGCAATTTTAGAGGCATGTTTTGCCCCATTCGTCTAATCAGCATTGAGGGTCCGACTAGTTTTTTTATGCAGATGTTTACGGTTATGGGATTTCTTTGCCTACACAGTGGTATAGACAAATTTTCATTCCGCTATGTTTATTTTTTGAAAAGTTACAAGCTATTCAAATGTAACACTTTTTTTTTTGTAACAGTTACCTAGCAGTTGACGACTTAACCGTGCCGAATACAAAGATGTAGTTGTTATGTAGGTCTATAGGTTGTGTATCCTAGAAAATATAGCAATTATTTTGCAGCTTTTGTCGCTGCGCCTAGACGAACAATGTCTATATTTTAATTTGTTAAATATTTGCTAAAGTTTACGTCATCTTTATTGATTTTGTTTTCAACGTAAGTGGTGCGCAAATGAAAAATATATACGTATGTAAGCCCATACAGTCTAGCAGGCAATAGGGGCATAGTGTCTGTTCTATATTTTTTATCCTTGTCTTCATATTTAAATTTTTTAAATTTAATTCCAATTTGAATTTTCGTTACGAATGCGCCAGTCTAGTCACCTGAAAACGCATCAGATCTCGTCTGCTGTTTTTTGCTTGTAGTGGTAAAAAAAGTATCGATAAGCTTGTCCTGTCTAGGCGGGAATTATACAGTAGGTGACTGGTCAAGCTAAGCGAGTGGAAGTATCATCTCTAAATTGTTGTGTCGTTATAATTGTTATACAATAAGACTATTAAAACAATAGCGATGACGGTGTAGTATCGTCTATTCTTCTACTCTTGTGTTCACTTTGTTCTGTGGAGATTTCCAACAATTACAGAAAGTTCGGATTTATTCCCAGAAGAATGCCATCAGTAGTCGTTCACAATATTAGTGTTTATTGCGTTACAATTGAGCGATTGTTCATCAAGATTGTTGCTTCATTCTACATAATAATTTCACTGATCAAATACGGTTTGTAGTGGACATCAATGTGTTAGAGAAAACTCAAAGCAAAATTACATTTAGTTTCTTCATTTATGAAGAAAAAGTTAAAATGTATTTACGTGTGTAGGCCCACATGACGTGTACGTAGGAGATAGAGCGGAGACAATGGAGCAGTTTGTATTTCGTATTTTAACATAAAATAAACGTTATGCTTCTACCGTGACTACTACTTAACTGTTTGAAGAGATTTACTGTGAATTGTGAAAAGTGTGATAAAGACTGATTGAGTGACTTGAGCTGCAGGCAGTTGCGAAATAGGCTACTGACGTGAAATAGGTGAAAAAAATATTTTCCAATAATCAGTGCAAATCAGAGTTTCGTTTCAGTGGTGTGAATAAGCAGGGTTTTATTGGTTAAAACATTGTATTGTGCGAGTTCGCTATGAAAATAAGCAGAAGAATATTGAATGACTTTATCTAAATTTTTGCATGAAAGTGTAAAAAGTTGTTCATCTGTTCCGTCGTACGTACGACAAATTTTAGCGAGTATTTGGACAAGAATATTAAGAAACTCAATATTCAGACTATAAAATAAATATTTTGTGAGGGGCTACAAGTAGTCGGGGATGAACTTTGCTCTAAAGTGACCAGTACCATAGAACTCCCAATCACCACCGAAACAGATGTGTTTGTTGATTGTGTAGCCTACTGACAGAATTTAAATTTAAATTACATTTATTTGCACAAAATGTTTTAAGCTCAGCATTCGCGTAGAGTGGTCCATTAAGAGTAGCCTACGTACCACAATATGAACGAACTGTTAATTGTTTAATCGGAAATTGTGACAGAATTAGTGCTGGAGGAATTTGAACTGAACTAAAAACTTTCTCGGTTACAAAGGTGTTAATGTACTGTACTGTACAACGTGTTATTGAACACAGTGTGCGAAGATGATGTGACTGACTTCAGACAGCTGCCTTCGAGATGAAAGTGACATACGAATACTAACAGCAAAATGGGTCCTCAATTTCGAGCGTCAGTGAAGGTGGTAAGTACATAGGTAATTCGATTACATGTTTGTAATTATGTAAACCCAGACCACCTTCGCACAATAGAGATCCAAGGCACATACATTACCACATATATGTAAGATTTTAATAAAAATTTTATCGTTTTGTTATGATTCATGTATTGTCAGCTCTTTACACTCTAACGGGAAAGTATGTGCCCTGGACCTCTTTTGCGAGAAAATGGCGGCCTGGTCGATGCTTACTACACAATAAGGTGTATTGATACCTGTAGAAATGTGTGTGATAATATATATTAAAAATGACATAACTTTCAGATGTAATAAGAGCTCGGTGATCTTCACTTCCACCGTGAGCGAACTAATATATAGGCCTATATAATTTTTGTTCTAAAGTAACCGGCATCATAGGCTTCGGATATTATACTGCTATTTAAATCGAGGGTAAATACTCAACTTTTATTATTTTAATCCACGGTAAAATACTAATTTATACTCCATTTATAGCCTATTATATTTTTGGTTCATGGGAAATACCGTAGGTCTACTCATTTTTTTTTTTTGGAAAATACTCATAGGCCTAGACCTATTTTATTCAGAGATTTGTTTTAAGCCACCACTTTTTGGTCTAGGGAAAATGCTCTCCTTTAACGCAAATTTTTACGTAGAGTTACGCTTACGTCTTACACGGTGTCCAATATGTAGGTAGGCTATTTGTAATCGCCTCAACAATCGGAATAGATATCATCATCTTCATTAGAAGTTGCTTGAACATTTCCTCATATGATCTCTATTGCGTTTTCTTGCTGATTCCTATGTTAAGAAGATGAAAATTATGACTTGTGAAACTCCGTTTATGACGTGAAAACTCTTTCCCAACACTAATCTGCCAATATCCAATGTTGGATGATGTATCGTAGAGAGTTGGCAAATCATCGCCACACTCGTTGACGCCGATGCCATGGGTATCCCCGATGGAACTAAATTTCTCGAGTTTACATGTGAATTGATATCATAGAATATCAATAACGTATTTTCATCAATTTGAACCGGTTCCGTTGCATCAGTAGGCCTATGGTGTCCACTTCAATAAGTTGAGTTGACTGAGGTATCCGGAGCACCGTCTAAGCTCGCATGTTATGAGCTCTCCAATTATTTTATTGTGTATTGTTTATATTGTGTATACCACCGGATGCTTGCCCACTTGCAGTGTAAATACATACATACAATTCTATCTTCCCAATTCCGTTCTTGCAGTCCTTTCTCTGCCAACGCTTTATTTATGTCTTGCAACCAGATGTTTTGCGGTCTACCTCTGCCTCTCCTTCTCTCTGGAATCCAATCTAAAACTCTTCTTGGTAGCCTTCCATCATCCATTCGCTTTACATGTCCATACCATTGTAACTATAATATACGAAATCCAAAATTGAATTTTCTTTATTCATATGTTGCCTGATCACTTCATTTATTATTTTTTCAAGTTCAGAACGCCTGGCCGAACGTCGTAAAAATCCACTTCTAATGCTAATAATTTTGATCGCAAATTTTGATTTAACTTCCATGTTTCCGCTCTATATGTTGTGAAACTTTGGACTATAGGCAGATAAATATTTATTTTTGTTTCCTTAAAAATATTCTTGTTCCAAAATATTCCATTTAACATTGCTGTTGCTGATCTTCCTTTAATAATAATAATAATAATAATAATAATAATAATAATAATAATAATAATAATAATAAATAATAATAACAACAACAATAATAATAATCATCATCATCATTAATTTTTCTTAAAGACTTTATTGATAGGCCTATATATTTTCAATAAGGATGAACGAAAAGTTACACAACACAGAACTGCACGCATTTTATTCTTCGCCTGACATAATTAGGAACATTAAATCTAGACGTTTGAGATGGCCAGGGCATGTAGCACGTATGGGCGAGTCCAGAAATACATATAGAGTGTTAGTTGGGAGGCCAGAGGGAAAATGACCTTTGGGGAGGCCGAGACGTAGATGGGAAGATAATATTAAAATGGATTTGAGGAAGGTGGAATATGATGATAGAGACTGGATTGATCTTGCTCAGGATAGGGACCGATGGTGGGCTTATGTGAGGGCGGCAATGAACCTCCGGGTTTCTTAAAAGCCAGAAAGTAAGTAAATAAGGATGAACGATTTCTGAGGTGAAATCCCTGAATTCGTAAGTACAAACACGGTACATCAACGGCCTCTCAAGCTAGGCGCTCATTTAAGTACCGGAAAAAAATTCGTTCGGCGCGTTCTTTGCACTACTTTTTTTAAATGGAGCATCGCGCACTAGACCATCTCGTCTCTGTCCGCATGACGGGATTCCGTTCAGAATTCTTGCCAGAGAATTCTAAAAGGATTTCCGTACGGTTCAAGATCGAAATATAGAACGTCAGGGCAAATATATCGATGACAAGGCCTCCAATCGCGGTAATATTGAAGGTGTAATGAATTAATGGGTGACGTGAAGTTATTCTATTAAGTTCAACAGTATGAAGAGTTTTATAATTTATGAAATTAGAATTAAAGCAATGTAATATGGAGAAAGAACATAAGGGATGAGCTTCGAAAAATACTAAATTAACCAGGTATGTCCTTTATAGTTTATTTAAGTTACAAAGCTATTCATTTTATTTTCAGGTTCAGTTCAGAATACTACAATGAAATAATGCGCTCTAGCGGTAAATTACAACACTATTTGATTATTCATTCGGAAATGCGGACAATGAGTGATACTATAATAAAAATCCGAACGCAACGAATGGATTTTTTTCCGATAAGTGAGCGCATACCTTCAATCTGACCTTATTTTAGCTAATTGACAGATGCATATTACATAATTATATTCAAACATTAATAGGCGTACAACTTTAAATTCATGCTCAAAAGTTATTTCAACTCTGAGAATTTTAAACTTGGTTCAAGTGGGTCTCTTCTCTAAGCCCAACCAGAATCCTCCCTTCACAGTCATGTTGAAACCGCTCTGCTCCATTATGATTGGTATCGGCGTCTTGGGAGTCACTTTCAGGTTGAACCGTGATAACAGATGCACCACAGCGAGCTTGGTTTTCAAGAGAGCGAAACGATTGCCTGAAACAGAAAATTATTATTACTACCAGTCACGTACAGTTCGGTTTTTTTTTAACATGGAACGTTCAAGTGGGCACTTATTCAGGAAGAATGTTCGTTATCATTTCTGTAATACCTTACGCGCGTCTTGCTCCTTAGCAACCCACAACGTATCATTACTGGAAAAATAATGAATCTTCGAATGTAGATTTTCATGGCCGGCGTCAATGGGGTGAATGTTTTCCGGACTAAGAGACAATGGTTTACTGGCGATATTTCGTCCAGAGCTGCGGTAGACATCTTCAGTGGCGAGACACTCGAGGGCGTAGTGATATCCTCAGTATGCCACAGCTGAAGATGAAACGTCTGGACCAGTTCGTACCAAAACAGTAGATTTCAATTGAGTACAGCGAGGAGTATAGATGTTACCCGCGACCCGCTCGCTACAGACGATACGCAGTTCACATAAACAACGCGTGGTATCATTCTGTGGAGCTGTGTACAGTCGTGAATAGTTTGAAGAATATTGTTAATTTATATTAATATTTTAAGTTCTGAACAAAGTGAGCTATTCTGTTATTATTGTATTATTTTGGTGCTAGTTTCGGCCCAAGACTTTATAATAAAATTACAAACCATTTTCCAAGTTTGAAATATTTTAAAATTTAATGTTTTAAAAAATAAATTTATAAAATTATTCACGATATATAATACTAACAAATATGTGTATTTTTTACCTTTTTATTTCTGTAGACTATATTCATGTTTTTATTGAACATCACTGACTTCTGTCTGATTATCAATATATATATATATATATATATATATATATATATATATATATATATAATGCTTTTTCTCTCTTTTTCTCTTTCTTCTTTTCTTTGCTCTTGTGTGTTATTTATGGTTTGAATTAAGTTACTTACTGTATTTAGTAAACTGTCTTTGTAAATTTTATGTTATGTTATTGGCTAAGACCACACCGTACACGAGCCTGGCTCTTACGGTAGAGGCTAGAAACATTTTTGTTTTATAAATTTAATTTGTACTCACTTTGCTAACTAAAATAAATAAATAAATAAAGTAAGTAAGTAAGTAAATAAATAATAACTACATTTACGTAATGTTAATATTACGCATGATTCCAAAAAAAGTAAACTCATCTGTTATTAAATAATTATGCAAACAGGAGTGTGTAACACGTTTATTTTTTTCCCGGATTATTCTTCGTTAAATGTTGATATCTCGTGCTTCTATGCATTCGGTTGTGTTACAGTCCGAGTTCAACATCGGAATTACGATACGAACTTCCTAGCTGTCATTACAATAGAAATGAAAAATTTTCTTGAAAACAATACTGTGGGTTTAATATTATGTGCCACGTCATACGAGATACACAAAGTTGTTGTTCACCTGAGGACAGTAGGCCTAAGAAATACTGTATCATATTTAAGATTTGCTCCAGTAACGTCTTGAGACACAGAACGAATATTTTTTCGGAATAAAAAATAAATATTGTTTTAATTTTTTTCTGAATATAAAAGAAGTACCGTATTTCTTTTGATAAAGTGAAAATGTTCATTGTTATTTTGTTATAATGAGGCTAGAATCATATTGTATACTTTGTATGTTATTTTTATGTGTATGAGTAAATTATTTTAGATTTAGAGGTTTATAATTTATTACAAATTATGTTTTTTTATACCTTTTATTCGTTTATTCTTTTCTTGTTCTAAGGCCGTGGACGATTGGAGCACAAGTTTGGTTACCATCCGGTTATACATGTTTGTCGTTCTGGTTCATTGACATTGAGAGCTGCGTTACTACTTTTCATTCGGTAGAGATATAGACCAAGCTTACACAACTTAAACATTTTGGTACCAACTTCTAGCTCTGGTCTGGATGTAACATAGCCAGTAGATCACGGCCTCTTTTTCGTCAGAAAACACTCGTCTCGAAATAAATTTTTAATGTCATCGTAGTAGATAAATTCACTCTTGCACTGGTTGCAATATTCATTCAAAGTTCAAGTTCTTTGTTTTATGATTATGCTAAAATGATTCTCATCGAATTATGATCTACGATTATTTGAAATCATACAACCACCAACCACTTAAACGTTCGATGCAATTATAGGGATTTTGTTCTACGATTCCTCTGTCATTTTTTTAAAATTTAGGAATAGCTGTTTCATCACCATCGCCAAGCATAATCAAACTCGCGTGACGATTATAAAATGTTTAACAATTGAAGTCTCGATGCAAGATAAGTTATAGGCCTAAGTATGAATCGAGATTTCACTGTTAATTAAGAAATTTTGTGGGAAACCATTCTAAAAATATGCACACAATTGAAGTGATTATATGTAGAATAATACAAGTCGACAAAGTAAAATCCTAATCTAATTTCTTTTTATCCTTTAAATAGGCCAATAGTGAGTATACTGCTGACGAGGAAGCATTATTTCGAAACTTATTTTTCTCTCATACTGTCATAAGATAGCGCTCAGAGATACGAAGACAACAATATCAACAGCTCGGTGTCGAAAAATGGACTTGTGCAAATTTGCACGTGAATGCTTCAATTGGCTCTATTAATTTAATGATTCAGCGGTTTTGTTATTTCCACTGTAGCTATTAATGTAGGACTATTTTTTTACTTCGTTATAACGACGCTGTATCAACTATGAGGTTATTTCGCGTTGATGGGGTTGGTGATAGCGAGATGAGGCCGAGGATTCGCCATAGATTACATGACATGAGGAAAATCCCGGAAAAAACCCGACCAAGTAATCAGCCCAAGCGGGAATCGAACCCGCGCCCGAGCGCAACTCTTGATCGACAGGAAAACGCCTTAGCCGACTGAGCTACACCGATGACTGCCTACATTGTTATTTAAAACTACATAAGCTTGGTGTTTAGTCAACTGTCCAAAGACAGGTCTGAACCTCACAAGTGATACCAAGAAGACATCACTTATGAGGCAACTAGGCCAGGAGATAATGGAGTGGGGCGGCCAGTTCCTCCTCCATTGCATACATCGCCGACTAGCTACATATTACACTAGTCAGACTTCAGATGCATACAGACAATTGTTTTTCCTCTGACACATATCATCAAGTGAGATGTACATGTAGGATATATTAAATTCATTATTTTATACTTTATCTATCATATAAACAACAACATCAATTTTCTAAAGTTGCAGGTTAAAATTAAAAAATAAATGAATATACAAATTTGGTTTATGAAATTCTTTTACATTTTTAAACAATACAATAATTATATCAATAAATGGTTTCCTATTATGTTGCACCAGGTACTACAATAAATTTTATTGTCATAGAACTGCTTTATATTTCATCAGCGTTTCTATCGTTACGTCATTCTTATTTCCGGCGTGGTCCCGCCCACTCTATTTGTAAGTTTCAGCACGACTCTCTTCTGCGTGACTGTATTTCATCATATTCTGTGTCTAGCTTGCTGGCAAATTTATTGTTGAATGTTGTAGAGTCGTCAGTTTATGTTGTAGCTTAAATGTGTTGTATTATACGGAGTTAAAGTTGCAGTTCAAGATTATAATGTTTCAAATTCGTAAATCTATAGGTTCGCACGGCCGGAAATTTTTTGTCAATAGATTGTTATCACCATGCTAAAACGCTAAATTCCATTACATCAAGTTCGATAGTACCTACAAGACTATTAAATGCGTACATTGCCATGAATGAGATAGCGATTAGTTGTCGAAAATCAATATCCTGGGTGTTCATTTCAAAGTGTGTCATGACGTCCTGTTGTTGGGTCACCGATTTGAAGCGAGTTTCAGCTTATATGTTAGAGAAGTTGCCTATTATTTAAGGCGTTCTTCAATCTGAACTTGACAACGTGTACGGTATAACTTGAACGTCGTAGCAACAGATGGCGGTCTGTACGGTCTGTGTGCTACCATAACCTCTTTCGAACTGTGTTTTGCGCCGGCAAGTCGTACGCAGGGTATACTGTATTTTTTTTCATGGAGTGCAGTTTCATAGAAAGGACTTTGCCGACAGACCTTCTACTGCCCCCTACTAATTGGTTGTCATAAATAAATGTCTTCCTTACTGTGACGGAAATCTTGTCTTCTCCTGTAAGTAACCAATCACAACCCTCGTTCAGAAGAATTGACAGACTCCCGTCTAATCCACGTGGAGGCAGAGTTGCCGCGTCTTTTCCGAATTCCAAGAATGCCGCCGAGGGTCACGAGGATTGTGGCAGGATTGTGGCAACTGTGCAATCTTGGGACGAGGGGACAGGATGGAATTGTCAGAGGTGATTATGTAGGAAGTCATAAATCTGTAAGTGGGTGTTCAAAGGAACCACCGAACTGCACTCCTTGAAATAAAATAAGGTATATTTGTTATCGGTTGCGTACGGTAACATTCCACAACACAAATAAAATGCTCCGTGTCCATGTTGACCGTCGAAGTTAATGTCAACAAATACGTAAGTAATCGTCTTAACCCTCTCCCCATATCCCGACAGTACGTATTTCTAAACAGTTCACTTTCCTGCCACTACCGGCGTTACCGTACGTATCGGTACGTACTCTTCAGAATGAACGCCGTACTTGCTAAGCAACTTCTCTGCCTCACAGGTTATACACCTCTGCGGGTAACGTAGTTTGGGCTAATCTACAGCGATTTAACCTGACCGAAATGTAACGGTTGGGAAGTTATTGATAGACGAACTTTTAAATGGAGAGGGACATTATAGACGTATTTCTACGTTTTAGAACACTGAATTCACAATATGTCAAACTATTGCATACAATAAAATAAATAAATACTTCGTTGCTAGGGAAACGTGGACAGCAGATGAGCGATAATTTCAGTGCTGTTTGTTTTGGCGCATACCGTATTACTGGACATGAAATCTGTAAACAAAAACAGAAATGGTCTTAAAGTGGGTGGATGATAAAAAGGTAGACATTCACAGAATGTGCAAAAGAATGTGTGGACATAAAATGGACATTGTGTCTGTGGACGACATGTCTTGGAACCTTTGAAAGAGACTTTGGAAAATTAACAGTTAATTTTTACGTTTGTAAAAGTATCTGACGAACGTTTTCAAAATCGGCGGAATTTTCTATCACGTTGTTTTTACGCCTGTGGTAACAAACAGTTGCTTGCATACGAGAAATTCCCTTAAAAACTGTTATTTTTAGAGTATGCAAACTTACGTCAAATTACTGAGGGATAGTGTGCATTTCCTTTCAATAATTCCGTCATCTTGTAAAATTATTTTTGGCACAAATGTCGAATCTCTATATATTTCTGCGTTAATTTAATCAACAGTAGCTTAGACGATTGACAACCTCTCACCGAAAAGCATTTGTGTCATCTATAGGCCTACTAATAATAAATCTGTAACCGAAATTTTTCTGGCAATATTCGATTTTACAAAAATAATTGGTGTCAACATGTATAATTAATCATACTGACACCAAGAATCGCTTTTTTGAAATTTTTGTTTGTATGTCTGTCTGTCTGGATGTTTGTTACCTTTTCACGCGATAATGGCAGAACCGATTTATATAAAAATTGGAATATAAATTAAGTTCGTTGTAACTTAGATTATAGGCTATATGGCATTCAAAATACTGTAAATTTTTATAGTGAACAGCAATGTAATTTTATTATCTCAACAATAACTCTTCACTTTCTACAATTTAATTTCACTCCCGTCAACAATGGGATTTGCTCTCCGCACAGCAACATAGCGTTCGTTATTGCACTCCACAAACGACAATGACAATTTACTTGGACTATTACGAACAACAATGAACTGTTAATCTTAACTAATATCCACAAAGCACTATTTACTACACAGAACTGTCAGTTCTCAGTTCACAGCTCGTTTGTCTTGGCTAGTTCTTCTAGCTCAGTCACTCGCGTTCACAGAATCTCGAACCCCAGACCTTCAGAGACGGTCCACTGCACTCGAACTCCGGGCTTCAGGCTCCACAGTTACGGACACAACTCAAGTCGCGCTCTGGTCTCGAAGCTGGCTTCACTGCTACACAAGACTGTCTGGCTTGCTCTCCACTGACTTTAACAACACTGCCTTACTGACTGACTGACGTTCACTTGCGTCTTCTCTTTTATAACCAAACTATAGTTTCTGGAGAGTTCGCGAAAGATTCCACTCTCGAATAATCCGGATATCTCTTCTCTCTGCCGCAGTCGCTCTTTCACCTTTCTCCCCACAGCACATGCCCCAGGAAGCAGATGCGCGCGCAACCTGCCCGCCACGGCCGACTTAGCCCTTCCTTCTCACGTGGCTGTCACAATACTTTATTTAAAAGGGGGGTTATAAGGGGGCCTTAATTAAATAATTCGAAATATCTCGCTTATTATTGATTTTTATGAAAAAATTACATAACAAAAGTTTCCTTAAAAACGATTTCCGATAAGTTTTATTCTGTGCAACATTTTGATAGGACTAATATTACTATGATGTACCGAAGCACATGAAGTAATTACATAAGTAATTGAAATACGACTATTTGGTCTAGGGAGCATCCGTTTTCGTTGCAAGAATAATTCGCTTAACATGTTTGTAAATTAGTCTCGAATACGTTGCGCTGCTGGAAAAGTTTTTCTTCCTGAGATTCAAGAGCCCTCACAACCAATTAAAAATTTAGGTAGGTACTTATAGTACTACATCCGTTATCAACACACAAATAATATCGGGAAGTACAACACTTTATTTAAAATGGTATCGTTTGGTGACAAAACCTTCTTCCAGCTGAGAGTAACAACCTTCAGTTCTTACAAATATATTCGATCAGACGCTGTTAGGTCTAACATAATACCAAGTTTAAAAGTACAATTGAGCCGTTCAGAGCAGAAGTGGTGTAAGTCAAAATTGGATAATAGGTTTAAAGTAAAAATTCTGTAAAATACAACGTAAAGTAGCAATTAATATGTCCTTCTTACTATCCACTGGCTACTAATAGTTTAAATAAATTGAATATTATTTTATGCTTTTCGCTGTATTTTACAGAATGTTTACTTTAACCCTCATTATCAATTTTTGACTTACACCACTTCTGCTCTGAACGGCTCAATTAATCGAACAACTCCATCACCTATTGCATGGTAATAACAGTTACATTCATAGTTCTAAATATAACTTTGAAAGTAATTCAGAAGCAAACGATTTATAATTGATAATAAGTTAATTATTCACTAACAATAACAAAGCTGTATTTGGAAATATAACAGATTTAAGTCAATGATATTTATTTATAACAAGTGCAGCGAAGCGCGCGGGTACGGTTAATATCCAAGTAAATTTAATAAAACGTTTGCTAGACGAAAATAGCACGAGGCGAGTTTTTTCCGACTCATTTTATGATTTTCCTTGCCATTCTTCCACACCTGTGGAGTAACGGTCAGCGCGTCTGACCGCGAAACCAGGTGGCCCGGGTTCGAATCCCATTCGGGGCAAGTTACCCCGTTGAGGTTTTTCCGGGGTTTTCCCTCAACCCACTACGAGCAAATGCTGGGTAACTTTCGATGTTGGACCCCGGACTCATTTCACCGGCATTATCACCTTCATATCATTCAGACGCTAAATAACCTAGATGTTGATACAGCGTCGTAAAATAACCCAATAAAAAATCCTTGCCATTCTTATTCTAACATAATTTATTGTCGTCATACTCTACCTCTATTAATGAAACGGACAGTAGAATGAGAAAATTCGCAGTAAATTACTTACCGATACACATTCTGGGTCCCACTCCGAAGGGCATATACGTCGAGGGGTTGATTTTGTGCTTGTTTTCATCACTGAACCTCTCAGGATCGAAACGTTCCGGATCTGGAAAGTATTTGGGGTCGCGGTGTATTCCGCAGATGGGAAGAAAGAGGTTGTCTCCAGGCACCAACTCGATAGGCGGATCACTCTTTAATGTGTAGTTTCGGATGCAAAGCCTGTCCACTGCTGAGATTGGAGGGTATAACCTCAGGGTTTCTGTGAAATCAGGTAATATTTTAGTTTAGATACAGTGAATATCGTTAGATATTAGATGAACTTCCTGGTTCTACTCGGTCCATCTCTCTGCATTCTCTATTTAATTAATATATTTATTGCAGCCAAATGGCCATTTAGATTGCATTTAATTTACTTTTGTTTTTTCATAAAATAGTCATAAAATATTGCGTATATATGGATTACATAGGGGAGACTGTTGTACCTTTAAACACTTTTCACATTTTATTTATTTATTTATTTTTTTAATTTTGGGAAATGAAAATTTTTAAATGAAAAAATGCTTGAAATAATTATTGAAGATTCCTTTACAACTTCCTGTGTGTATTTTTCTGTTCTACAGATCTATTAAGGATGGAAAAAATAAAATGAAGGGATATGTAATGTGTTCAAAGGTACAACAGGTTCATGTACTTTGGGACATACCCTCTTGTAAGTTGGAACACATGGAATATAGATGAAAATTTAGCTGTAAATGCTTACAATCATACTTAAAATGTATTTGCCGTCATAAACCAAGAGCAGGCTTCTCTGATACAGATTTTAATTCCTGGAGAAGCAATAACTGCTTCAACAGCTTTCTTCAAGGCATCCGGATCAATTGGGGGCCTCTTAACTCCGGACTTACTTCGTGACATGAACTTAAAATAAAAGAAAAACAAAACCCGATAGTATCGGGTACTTTGGAACATGTTCCATGGTACAAGATGTTTTGTGTTCAAAGGTACAAGAGGGTGTACTTTTAATCAAATATGGCTCCCAAAACTAGAGATTCGAATAAATCATGGAAATTAAAATATGTAATTACTCACCAGATTATAGGGAACACACCGTACTTGAAAGATATTAACAAATACAATCTGGTTTTGTGTTAGAAAACATATCAACGAACGAAATGTTTACCTTCGGTACTAAAAAAACTTCTTTTATACACGGAACTCACGCTTTGCAATAAATCAAACCGAAACTACGACCAGAGCTGCTTAGCGGCTTTCTCTACAATCTACTTCAGTTTGAGTCCTCTAGGTAGCAACAAAAATTAAAAAACAAAAAATGTTCAAAGGTACACTATGCTAAAGGTACAAGTCTCCCCTATACATGAATATCAAATAAAATATACCACAATGTTAAAAAGTACATATTGTATCTTATTTCATTACTTTAATTCGAGTATATACTCGTACTTTTACACAGTCATTACAGGTAGGATTTCCTTAATTAAATTCCCTGTCAATTTCTATCTCAATGTTTAAATTTTAAAATAGAATTGGAGTATATAGGGCTATACTAGTAGAGTCAAAAAGTACCGGAACTTCGGGTGGCAACGCCACGCTCTATAGGCAACTTTTCTGCCTCGTCCGTGTGGTATGTGACCTACTCTTCAGGCGTATAAACTCAATGCTGCTACGCATGAGAATGGGGAAGACTAACGTAGCCGGAAACCAATCGAAATATGAGCCATTCAGAGCAGAAGTGGTGTAAGTCAAAATTGAGTAATGAGGTTTAAAGTAAAAGTTCTGTAAAATACAGCGCAAAGTAGCAATTAATATGTCCTTCGTGATATCCATTGACTACTAATGGTTTAAATAAATTGAATATTAATTGCTATACATCTTGATTACACAACTTTTAACACTATATCACTTCGGAATATGTACTATATGTCTTTCTCGTGTTAAATTTTACCGTACCTGGTTAACGTGTTTCGGCCTGCTATTGGCCTTCTTCAGAACTGGTTGTTGTCTTGGCGGCTTTTGTTTTGTTTCCTGTGGAGGTGTGTTTGTGTAGTGTAATGTGGAGTCAAAGAGTGTGTGTGTTCTGAAATTGAGTTGTGTGTTCAGAATTTCATTGGGGTGTGTTTTTGTGTGTCTGACTATGTGAATACCACAGTTTAAAAAATACTGACATATTTAGTTTTAATGTTCATAATCCTTCGAAGAGATGTAAAAATTAAAATATCTTGGAGCAACAGTAACAGATATAAATGACACTCGGGAGGAGGTGTATGTTACATATTTAGTTTTAATGTTCATAATCCTTCGAAGAGGTGTAAAAATTAAAATATCTTGGAGCAACAGTAACAGATATAAATGACACTCGGGAGGAGGTGTATGTTACAATTCTTCGGCGTCTTCGTGATGTAGTTCGACGAAGAAGACCCAACTTGTGGCAAGGACAGAATTGGGTTCTCCACCATGACAATGCCCTAGAACATAGGTCGCTCTTGGTGAGTGAATACCTCGCACAACACAAAATACCTCTCCTTCCATAGCCACATATTCTCCATATCTTGCTCCAGCAGATTTGTACTTATTTCCAAAGGTCAAATCCCTACTCAAGGGACAGTGATTTACGTCAGACGAAGAGGTGAAAATTCATGCGACAAGCGTTCTGCGGGAAGTGACCAAAGATGGGCTGCAGGAATGTTTAGAGAGAAGTGGTATGAACGCTGGCAGAAATGTGTCACTCCCTACGGGGTGCACTTTTTCAAGCCAGTGTTGTGTAAATGGTTATATGCCATCTGCAACAAAAGTATCTACACGTGTTCGCACTGAGATTATACGCCTGGAGAGTAGATCACATAACACTTGGACGAGGCAGAGAAGTTGCCTATAGAGCATCGCGTTGCCATCCGAAGTTCCGGTACTTTCTGATTCTACTAGTATAAGCCTTGTGTACGGGTATGTCATTAAATTATAAGAGTATGACATTACTTTTCACTGTATTGATATATTGAACATTTAGATGAAAATGTTATACAAAAAGAATTATAACAATAATTGTTACTACCAAAGATATCACAATAACTGGTCTTCTTACTACCACTGAAAACTTACCGGACACAACCATGTCTAGGTACTTCATGCTGTTGAGAGCTTCGTACGTGAACTTTCCATTGCCTTCTTTAAGTGTGTCGTCGATTTCTTTCTGTAGTCGAGCCTGCATGTCGGGATGCACGGCCAGCAGATATGTAAGAAAACTCATGAGAGTGGACGACGTATCGAAACCGGCAAAGAAAAACATCACTGCTTGTGCCACAATATCTTCGTCATCAAATTCTGTGGGAAAGAAATGAAGTATTAGGTTGTATAGTGTAAGAAGCGTAAAATTATTTATTTTGTATTATTTAAAATTAATCTATTAACACCACCACCACAACTACCACCACCACCACCACCACCACCACCACTACCACTACTACTACTTGATTAATAATAAAAATACTACAGGTAATATTATTATTTTTATTATTATTATAGTTAGATTGTGTTTTAATTCACATTACTCATCTTAATCTTTATCAGTGTCATATTTTAACGTATTTATTATTTGTTTTGTATTGTTCTAATGTACTGGACCATAATTATTGGCCTACGGGTGTTATTGAGCACACAAATATAAATCAATAAATAATAATAATAATAATAATTATTATTATTATTATTATTACTATTACTATTATTATTGTTATACGAAACAGATTTTGTAATAGAAATGTCTGGGATTTGTGTAACATTGAAAATGTAATAGTGAAATACACATCTTGAAGACTAATATTCTTATAACAATAAAGTGTCACTTAATCCTTTACTGCTGGCTCAGGGTGCTATGAACACCTCATATAGTGAAAATTAAATAGAGAATTTTTTTTATAAGATGCTCAGATAATTATGGCAAACCTTATATTTTAAAATAAATATTTTCATAAAAACAAAATATTTATCGATCATTATTACACCTGGTAAGGTTTATCTTTTCTCAGTAGCAATAAAACCAAGTCCCTTCAAATGAGGGTGGAGATTATAGGAGGGTTGTAAATTTTCAGGATTCCTTTCAAAATCTTGTTATTGTACAGGCTGCCGGAACTCAGTTTCTTGAAAGACAAGCTCAGTGACGGAACTACAGAGTACGAAGAGAGATATTTTGTTATTTTATTTTGCGCTACAGAATGCATCAACTAGTCGCTTCCGCCACTGGATGGATGGACGGCATCGCTCCACTCCCCCATCGCCATAACAGCACAGACGAATAATTTCAAGGGAACAATTGTTCCGAGACTAGATTTGCATAACACAGACGAAGTAAGACATATCTCCTTTCTCTGTCTTTTCATAGTGAGACAAGATACGTCACACAGCCTTTAATGGAGTAATTTTTTGCCCATATAGGGACACTCTAATTATTATTATTATTATTATTATTATTATTATTATTATTATTATTATTATTATATATCAATTGGATTCTTCAGAAGATGGAAAACACAAGAATTAGAAAATGTTTGTGCTAATGTTTGATGTTTATGTCGCCTTTCTTACTCTCTTATTTTCTTTTGTTGCACCCTTTCTTCCCTCTCCGTAAATTGTCTGTCCGGAAATAGCGCGCAGCAAGTCTGAACAAGTTCAAGGTCAATTCGGCACGGTTTTAACCTGGTTTGATCATCAGGAAATTTTTATCAACAATGTTTTATATTAAAAGGAAAAAAATGAGCGGGTATGAGTTCCAAAATTTAAAAGTAAAAAAAGAAGAGATACCCTAGTATTTATATATCACTGCATTCTCTAAAACTGACGTGGCTAATTTATTTTTCACTGAGGTCAACAAAATGTAATAAGTTTGAATTTTTAACTCACTTGTTTTGTCACTTTTCTGATGTTCCGTAGAGTCTTCTTCCTGCAAAGTTCCTTTTTTGGCCTGCATGAGCAAATGAATCATGTCCGGTCTTACAATGCCTTCTCTCTCCCTCGTCAATATTGTGTCCTTCACAATCACCCTAAAGAAATCTGCAATCTTTCCAGGAATCAAACTTACTCCCAGCCTCTAGATAAGGCAGAAAACAATTATCAAGTTAAGAAATAGTCACTTTGAACGAGAAAAATGTAAGAATAACTATTATAAAAGACAGAGTGTCGACGTTACATAAAGTCTATTTGCCTACTACCCAACGACCTCGATGAAAGCAATGTAGGCCTATCATTACCCAACAAAATTACTGCCGGTTTCCGGATATTAGACATTAATAGTTACACTTATTCAATTTATCGTATAATTTCAAATTGACTTCTTTATGGATGCAAGCCCCGTGTCTTGGAAAATATTTCCAAAACATATTGTCTTATGATGTTGTAAATTTCAACAAGAATATTTATTTCAATTCTTCTCGCGAGAGAATTTTTCAGGTAAATTCAATCTCCAGTTGCCTCCACAAATAAAAATGTACGTTACTAAGCTTATATAAAAATCCGAGCTTTACTGATAAGCCATGACATTTCTAGACTTCGCTGATAAACTATAACACATTTTTAAAAATAAATTTTCAGCTTATAATTGCAGCTTCTTGTTCAATAAATAAGAAACTATTGTATCTGCAGAATATCACTAATGCTTGTGGTGGCGTTTTGTTTTTTATAGAGGCAATTTTTTTTTGCTACATATTGTGTAGCATATTTTTATACTCCTGATTGTTGTGGTGATCTACGAGTGCAGTATATACTGACTTTCTGTGACCAGTTTGTAATCCAGTTTTTATTCAAACAAAACACTTCCTTTTCTAGTTTTCTATTTTTGTTTCTCTAATAATGTTCTCAGACTAAACATAGAGTGAGTCATGCGTACGGGCTATTCCATATGAAATCAATCAGTAAAAAACCTCGAATTTTTTTAATACTCTAATTTTTTCCCTATTTATACAAGGTGCTGAGGACAGTGCATTTTCAAAAATATATTATCGAAAGTCAAACGGTTTTCGTACTATTTAGCGACAAATTTAGCGTATTTTATAACAACAAGCCTCTTTCAGCGCTCAGAACTCTGGAACCATTTACTGCAGAACATTGAACTGGAGCTCATTTTGAAGCTGACATTTGGTAGGTTATGAGAAGAAGTAATCCTTATTTTTATTGTATACAGAGAGACAGATAATCTGATTTTACTTACTTTTAGGCTTTTTGCCAATTTGTAAAAATGTAAAAAAATATTGAGAAAAACTCTTGCATTATTAAGAGGAATTCGGCATTGTTTGCTTAGTGGCTCGGCAATAAGTTTCGTGGGTATTAAATAAATTATTTTCACATGCCTAGACTTGAACAGCACAGTACTGCACGCACTGGCCGAGAGCTGAAGATAAGCGAGCGTTGGGCGTCATTTTACTCCTGTGTTTATGAAAACTTGTGATAAAGCTAGCCCAGCTATGCGCTACTAGACGAAACATCACGTGTTTGTCTCCTGGCCTTGCTTGTCTCGGCTAGCTTCCGCCTCACAGTCAGCTGGTTACTTCACGCGCGTACTATTTATTTTCTTTATTTGATATTTGCAATATTTTCTTATCAACTGTGCACCAGTAAAAATATGTTTATTTGTACTTTCAATGCTGAATCTAACCATATATTTTAAAAATATTTTTTCGTGGTCAAAGGCGTCTTAATGAAGAAAAATCTAAATTTCTCCATTTCCATAAAAAGTAAGAAAAACTGTTTACATGTCAATATAAACTTTAATTTCTCAGCATCAAAATAAACCTTGATTTTGATCATTGGGTGAAAGGGTTTCGGAGCCACAACAGTTTAAATTTGCTAATTTTATGAAAATACGATAAATTTAAATATTCTTAATTATACACTATGAAGTTCTGATGCCTAAAACTTTGCACAAATCATTGTATCACAGTTGTCAACGGACAGAAAAAGTTTCATTGTATTTAAAATTTGCAAGGTCAATTTTCTCTGTATTTCGGTCGATTTGAGATGGAATAGCCCGTACGGAATTTATGCGTGTCTGTTTCAAGGTAATGTGTGATGCATTCCTTACTTGTATGGAAACACTTAATCTATATTCCTATATTATAAGGGTGATTTGCAAATAGACTGGCCATTTTGGACCCTCATTATAATATTCCTGGTGTCTAGGTCCGGCAGTCTATCCCTAATAAATATAAAACGAAATCAATTTAACTGGTGGCTGAATGGATGCCAAAATCAGACTGAAAAGTTAGTATTAGTGCATAGGCAATAAGAATAATTAAAGCATAAAGTATAAGTCTAAAAATGGGGACTGACCTGAAGAACTCTAGGCATTAGAAAGAACAAAAAAATTCTCAGGGCTCCGAAATTCGAGGCTTGCTGTCCCATTGTAAAGAACTCATTTTTCGGCTGTCTCAGAGAATCCACGCCCAGTCCAAAAGCTGTTGTGGCGATGACGTCATTTGTGTATCTGGTGTAGAAGTCCTTGAGCTCCAAGATTAACATATCGCCATCTGCGAAGCAGAAAAATAAACGGAAGAAATTACTCTGCCTTTCTTTGACACTTTCCATCCATGCAACGAGCTAAAAATAATCTTCTTTCGGTATGTTGGGAGTTTAAGGCAAGACTGCGTTAACTGAACGGCCAGAGCGTCGGTTTCCTGCGAAGGAATTCCGTATTCAAATGTTATATATTTTCTGGATACTGATCAAACAAATCTGTACCTAAACGTACATACACATCCCACAAGTATCAGAACGGCTGTTTCCAAACCATTAAACGTAAAGAGAGCAGCAAAACGAATATTTGTAGAAGAATGGGAGAGAAATTCTTTTGTTGTCTACAGAAAGAGAATGTGATATGTTTGTTATGTTCTAAACTACTTAAAGGGGTTCATATTACTACCATAAAGAAATATTACAGAAAACTCCATTGTCACGTGTAGGCCTACTTTGCCATAATATTAAGAAAAAGGCTGCCGAATATCATTTTTTTATATTATAAAATTGTGAAACTTTTCAAAGAAGTCTAAAAAGGGAAAATTGCTCAGATTTAAAATTTTACCGAAAATTCACTACAATTCAAAATATCCACTCCTTACGTCATTTTGAGCTAGGTTTATTTCAATGTTCGGCTCGACATATGTATGTGAGCAGTTCTTTTTAATGAAATACGTTACATGTAAAGTACGCTCCCGATTGACGGACCAACATTCATTTGAGCAATTACAAATTGTAACTTAGGATGGAGAACCAGACTTCACTTCACTAATTAAAACATCGGGATAGGCTGATGATTAATTTCAAATCCATCAGAAGGATAGTAAGACATCATATTATACTGGGTGTTCATTTCAAAGTGTGTCATGACGTCACTGTTGTGAGTCAACGATTTGAAGCGAGTTTCAGCTTTTATGTCAGAGAAGTTGCCTATTAATCAAGGCGTTCAATCTGAAGTTGAGAACGTGTATGGTATAATTTGAACGTCGTAGCAACAGATGGCGGTCTGTACGGTCTGTGTGCTACCATAACCTATTTCGAACTGTGTTTTGCGCGGGCAAGTCGTACGCAGGGTATTCATTGACAATGAAAATTAAACATAACGTAAGCGTTAACTTAAAAATGTAAATGTAACGGTAAAATCAAGAACATTCACGATGGGAACATAAACATAACCGCTAAGATACTTGGTAACCATGGAAACATAACGATGCCATTTCCTCATTTTTCTGTCGTATACATCAGCGCTCCACGATTGTGTACTGTTTGCAAATCACGTAAGCATAAGCATGAAAGTTTGGAGTTTGTAAATATTCATGTTGACGTCTAACGGCAATGTTTATGTCAATGTTTATGTGAGTCATTGTGAATGATCTCTTTTGATAACTTGGCCGCAAACTTCTGTGTTTGTGTTACGGTTATGTTTAATTTTCATTGTGAATGCGCCTTGTTATCATCGGTTGCGTACGACAGCATTCCACAAGACAAATCAAATGCTCCGTGTCCATGTTGATGTCAACAAAAACGTAAGTAATCATCTTAATCCTCTCCCCATATCCCGACAGTAATAAAAAACTCATCTCAGTACGTGTTTCCAAACAGTTCACATTCCTGCCACTACCGGCGTTACCATACGTATCGGTAAGTACTCGTCAGAATGAACGCCATACTTGCTAGGCAACTTCTCTGGCACATAGGTAATACGCCTCTGCGGAAGTGAAGGAAGATTGAATTCTCTAGGCTCATCGGCTAGCCACATGACGACATACAGCGAGCCATGACACACTTTGAACTGAACACGCAGTAGTTACTTATTTCCAGTTTCCAGACTAAGCGGGAGAGGTTCAGTACTCTCCCCCTCCCTAGCATACTGCTTTCTACCACCCCTCGTATTGTAAGGCGGACTGCGTTTCATATGATGTCACCTACGTTGACATTCTGCTGACGACTGCTCTAAAATGTTTTGCATAATTTAGATGTAGGGCTACTCATTAAATATTTGCATAATGTAGTGACTTAACCAATCAGACAAGTGGGTGTCCTGCCTCAGCCTCTGCTAGAGCCAGGGTCCCATTCGCATATGAGTAGTCTGATAAGCCCAGGGGCCCGGAGCCCCAAGCCCTTTCTATATCAGCATAGGAAATGCGTACTATCCCAACACTTCACACCGGCCTATTTTTACTATCGTGGATGATAGATGGAATGAGAGGGAGATGGAATGATAGAGGGAAACGAGAGTATAGTGAGGGTCACGTAAGAACAGTTCCTAAACAGCAAATATTGCCGTCTTGTAAGTGTTACCAACTGTTACCAGATATCTCACGATCCTACGTACTGAATGACTTATTTACTTACCGCACTTTACCTTTATGTTGGAAAATTATTCTAAATAATTCAATAATTTGTAACATATTTTCGTATGCAAACTAGACGAGAAAGGGATCAATATGTTAAGTATTTGTCTGGAAATATGAAATTCATCGGTTTGACTAAACAATTGATTCACGAGACCTAACATAAAAATGTATTTTGTTTGACCACATGAAATTATTAGTACTAACTCCGAAAACTTACCTGACTATAGTCTTGAATTATAACCACAACGCAACACATAAAATAACTATTATGTATTAATATTAATACTTACTTGCTTTTAAGGAACCCGGAGGTTCATTGCCGCCCTCACATAAGCCCGCCATTGGTCCCTATCCTGAGCAAGATTAATCCAGTCTCTATCATCATATCCCACCTCCCTCAAATCAATTTCAATATTATCTTTCCATCTACGTCTCGGCCTCCCCAAGTCTTGAATTATAACCACAACGCAACACATAAAATAACTATTATGTATTAATATTAATACTTACTTGCTTTTAAGGAACCCGGAGGTTCATTGCCGCCCTCACATAAGCCCGCCATTGGTCCCTATCCTAAGCAAGATTAATCCAGTTTCTATCATCATATCCCACCTCCCTGAAATCAATTTCAATATTATCTTTCCATCTACGTCTCGGCCTCCCCAAAGGTCTTTTTCCCTCCGGCCTCCCAACTAACACTCTATATGCATTTCTAGATTCGCCCATATGTGGTACATGCTCTGCCCATCTCAAACGTCTGGATTTAGGCTAATGTTCCTAATTATGTCAAGTGAAGAATATAATGCGTGCAGTTCTGTCTATATCTAGCTAGTTCTTTTGCTACTAATGTTACCCCTCCTGTTCTATATAGACTTGTAACATTCCAAGTACCAAATCTCAAAACCTTATTCTTTGCTGTGGTCGTGCCAGAGAATCAGTCCCATTCCGAGGCTTATTTGAAGGATTCGTAACAAGCTGTTTTTTACGGTAATGGGTTGTTAGCCCTTCGCCCAACCCCCAAGCTGGAGGACCACCTCTCATCTGCTGTCCACGACTGCTTATTCAATATATTCACAGCTACCCTCCATATCTGGAGGCCGTCTCCTCGATGCGCAAGCTGAGGACGCGCCATGCCGTGGTGATAGGGACCCACCATACAAAGTGTATTAATATTAATAGTGTATTAATATTAATACTGATATTAATTAATTATCAGTATGTTCAAATTTCACTAGCTTCCAGTAACCGGCTTAGAAATCTAGTACAATTTCACGGAACTCCAGTAACGACAACGTCTGTCTCAGCTGCCAACATACCAGTTACAAAATCAGTATTTGTCAGTGTCGAAATTCGAAACGAAGTTAGCAAAAGAAAATTCAACCTGCAAACTAAAAAATTACCATAATCCACTAGCATATGTAGTAATGGGGGAAAAATGGTTAGATTTCACCCTTAGGGTAAGCTGACCGGGATTATACCCCGAGTCCCCGAGAAAAACGCTCTGTAACGGCGTTTGTTTTGGAGTTAGTATTGACACAGCCATCAAAAGTAAGAAGACTTAGGACTTAATGTTTGATAACGTATGATAAGCTGGTGGGTAAGGAGTGAGCAATACACTTGCAAATCTCGATGCTATGTGCAAGAGAGCGAAGAAAGCAACAATTTGATTAGGTGGAAAATCTTCCGAAAGAATATAATGGAAAATTTTCCTTCTCACATTGTAACGTACCAGCTATCGATAATGAGCGACCCACGTGCCTGGCTACTTAAATAGTGATAGTTGAAGGGAGTGAAACATGAGGGGAAAGAGTGGATGACACAGAATACAAACAAGATCAATAAAATAGCTTTCCTTCCCATGGAAGTCTCCATAACCACCCAGACTCCTGTGCCACCGGAAAGGGAAATCATAAAAAAAATATAATCTGTGTACAGGGTGATTCACGAATAATGACCCGCGCTTTAGGAATCAGTTCTATAGGTAATTTTGAGCATAAAATGTCATGTGAGCTTGGGTTCAATTATTAATCGTTACGGAGTTATAGCTGATTGAATCCTAAGAAAGTAGCAGAACTAAGAATTATTCACTTAAAGGGAGGCAGAGGTGAATATTTCAAAATCCACAAAATTTATCCGATTTCTTTGAAATTGATCATGAATACTAAGTATGTTATTAGTAATGGACATACCAAGTTTCAACTTTCTAAGTACAATAGTTCTGCAAATATTAATAATTTTATAAAACTTTATATCGTTTGATATAAAATGCTCCATGCACCATATTGTAAAAAAATTTTCAATATTTCTTTTTATTTATATGTTCAGAGAAGGTATGTAAATAATGATGAGTATTAGTTTATTATGTGAATAATATAGTAATACAATTATCTCGGTTTTAATTTCATACTTTTAAAGGGCACAAAATCAAAAACTAACATCGGAATATGAAAATAAAGATAACACAAATGGAAAAAACCAAATTTTCATTTTTTTCTTCAGTTTTGTTCGAAAATTTCACTTCTGCCTCCCCTTAAAATACACAGATATATTAATTCAAAATACTGTATTAATCATAAAATAAGCATACATCAGTTTTGAAGCAGATTTTCAAATATCACTCCTTCCACTTCAATGCACTAGCAGTTGATAATCACCAGGCTTATCTTCCCCTTCTCCTCTGCACAAGTCACAGCGCAACCCTCTGTTCAGTTTATGTTCCAATGTTTGTATTATGATGTAAGCAACTCCAAAGCCTCATTCACAGTATGACGTTTAGATTTTTACGAGTAATTTTCAAACTAATGATAATCGGGCCCGTGTTCGTATGACATTTTATGCTCAAAATGGCCTACAGAACTGATTCCTAAAGCGCGGGTTATTAGTCGTGAATCACTTTTTATAAACAAGTTATCCCTCATATTCCTGATTCACTACAAGTCAACTAATACGTGGTACAGTCATTAAGTTCTAATACTGAGCGCATAATGGCGTTGTGATGCACTATAGCGCATAGGTGGCGCCATGGTATGATACCTTGTCAGTTAGTCTCTCGACCCAACAAGAGACAGTTGAGTGCATGCACTGTAAGCAGAACTATGGTCTTTGTTGTGACGGTGATTTGAATGCGCACGTCGGAACCCGAGATGTCACAGTTTTAGCAACGGGCAAACATCAAGTTCTGCCAGAAATTAGGCAAAACTGCTGCCGAAACGTTTCAAATGATGCAGCAAGTTTACGGTGAGGACGCAGTGAGTCGCAGTGTTGTGTTTAGGTGGCACCGACGTTTTTTGCAAGGAAGAGACAGTTTGGAAGATGATGTGCGTACTGGTCGGCCACAAACAATTCGAACTGAGCGCAAGATCCATGAAGTTGCAACGTTGGTGCGTGCTAACCGCTCCCAATCGGTATACGATATCGCAGCAACAGTAGGGGTCAGCCATGGTACTTGCTACAAAATCCTGTCTGATGACCTGAACATGTCTCGTATTACCCAGCACAGTGTGCCACGAATCCTGTCGCAAGACCAAAGTGATGATCGCATGACGATTTGTGGTGACTTCATCAGTAGTGCTGACGATGATCCGACGCTTGTGAACCGGATAATAACTGGAGACGAAACTTGGTGTTTCCTTTACGATCCGCAACTGAAACGACAATCCGCCACCTGGAAAACGCCGTTATCACCACGACAGAAAAAACCGCGACAAGACAGGTCAAAAGGCAAGGTGATGCTTGAACTGTTTTTTGATTCAAATGGAATTGTTCACATGTAATTCATCCCATAAGGTGCAACTGTGAACAAAACCCGCTACAAAGAGATCCTTGGCCGTTTACGAGATTCAATTCGCCGTAAGCGACCTGAGCTATGGCGTACAAAGAATTGGCTGTTGCTACATGACAACGCCCCTGCACATCGCTCTGTCCTTGTCCAAGAGAAACTTGCAAGACAACAGGTGACAGTTCTTCCACAACCTCCGTACTCACCTGATCTCGCACCATGCGATTTTTTCTCTTTCCTCGCATGAAAGCAACCCTACGTGGGCGTAGATTTCATTCTTCCGAAGAGGTCATGACTGCCACAAAAGAAGCCATACGGGACCTTCCTGCCAACATCTTTCAACGGTGCTTCCAGCAGCTATACCAACGTTGGCAAACATGCACAACGGCCAACGGAGACTATTTTGAGGGAGGATTTGGTTCTGTTTAAATGTACGCCGTGTTATGCGGCATCTTGTGATACATCCAGATTCTTGTGGGAGCCTACCCTCCAGGCGTCAAGTCTTAGAACTTAATGACTGTACCACGTAATTCAAATTGCACCTAAAACAATCAACTGATTAGTAAGGGTTGGAGCTGCTCCTAGATGAGATAACAGATACTGCTAATAAGTCAATTTATTGTCTACACGCCTGAGATTAGGCTAGGTGAATATAACTCTAAGAAATATTTATTTGTTTTTCTGGTGTAAGTGCAGACCGATCTGCTGAAGTACTATGCTAACACGTGTAAAAATTGCCAAGAACTTTGATTTTGAATCAAAATTGGTTGGTCAGAATACGACAGAACTATAGTCATTGTAGAACAAATAATGTTCTAGAAACACGAGTAAGCTACCGGAGATATATCTTTCATCCACATTTGCCCACTGTGACAGCAGTCTGTTTGAGTCACATAATTTTTAAAACAATATGTAGATTATCCACATTTTTTTAACAACTCATAGAAAAAAGGTACCCAGGTACCTAATGGAATTTCTGTTAAAGCCTTGTGAACACAGTTCAAGATATGAAGAATGAGTTTTGAACATAGTATAGAGTGAACTTCTTTATGTATATCAAAGGCTCATAGATTCATTAAATATTTGTCCGACATCAAGAACTGTTTTCTTCTTAAGGTTTTCTCAAGGATATTTTGTTATACAGAATACTTTTCAATATCCTTGATATTGAATATTGTAATAAGAAAATAGCAAGATTTCAAGAACAGATTTCGTTGCAAAGAAATGATTTTGAAGCAGTATGGGAAATGTCCAACCCACAAAAAACGTAACAATTTTATTTATTTGTGGTTAACTAGTGAATAGTACTTAGGTATAGAGCTATTTTGTTATTGATCAATGTAGATTTACGAAAAAACTATGATAAGCAGCATGCCGTTTACAAAAATCCAAGAAATGCTTCTGTGCAATTAACTATTTGAGCTATAATTAGTTCATTTACCGATCAGGATAAGATATTAGTGGTAATTATGTCAGTATAATTATAAAACCTAGCAAAGTCAGTAAGTTACAGTTTTCCAGGAAATTGTCATCACTACTTGTAAGCTTACACTGGCGTTCAAAGATATCTGACCCTACTAATCGATAGTGATCGAAAATTTTTTCGTGTAATTGTGGCTTCTTTAGTTATTACTTCTATTAATAAATGGCGAAGATGACAGTCAGTGTTGTCAATAATACATAAATATACCGACATTATAGAATTCAAAATTTCATTTTTCAATAATGATTGTAAAAAGCACTAATTTAGCGGGAAACCGCTGATAGTGTCAACAATGAGAATAATTTATACTTAATATACATCAACATTTTACCAAATAAGCCTTTACCCGTCCCTAATAAGGGGTCGTATTGAGACTTAGCGAAACTATTTCAAAGTTATTGCGATGTACCGAAGTACATATGATATTTCCGTGCAGGAATTCTGCGTTATAATTATGATGAAAGATGGATAGAATAGAGAAAAATTCTCTCCGGCACCGAGATTTTTCTCCACTCCACCGATCCTTTATCATATGATAACGCAGAATGTACTTCGGTACATCGCAATAATATGATATGCGTATATAATCACTTAGTGATTTAAGACGGCGCTCATTCCGTCGGATCTGTGACAGTGCGTGAGGGTTGGCCACTAAAGGGAAACTAAGAGGTGGAGCTTAAACTGAGAGGATTCAATCCGATATCGGAATTGGAATCCGGTGTGGCTTAGTGGATGAACGTCAGCACGTAGAGCTGAAAACCCGGGTTCGAATCCCGGTGCCGGGGAGAATTTTTCTCCGCTCCACCGATCCTACATCAAATTTCAAAGTTTGTCAATTTGTTATTATCTTTGGTTCTGTCTTATCCCGTGGTTAGAAAGTTCGCTTATACGATAAGAAAATTGGAGCTCAGATATTTTTCAAAGCCAGTATAGGCCTACCTAAACTCAAAGACCTGAGTCTGGCACGTCTGCTCCAAACGCCAGAATAATCTAAAAAATTACCAGAAATCCCACAAAATCTTAATCTAATAGCTCTCCGACTACACATACATTATCAAATATAGCGAACTAATTTTATGATTTTACTGCAGATAGTAGTAATCACCTTTTTGAATGATGTAGTCCTTTGCGGGCGTGTTCTCGTAGCATCCGTCTAAGAAATTAACGAACTGTTGGCAACAGTCAGACACCAGCTTAAACATCATCTTCATTTTGCTGGATGTGAAGGCGGGACTCAGAGTTGATCGCATGTCTCTCCAGGCAGGACCTGAATTGAAGAGGTTTCAGGCGTTAAATTTAAGGACAGAACCGGTAGAGTACGTTGCAGAGTTGTTTAATGAAGCCTACTGTACGATTATTTAGTCCTGACAATCGCCGACAATCTGCGCCTGGGTCAGGCGAGTCCATTAAGTTACGCCAAGGGATGTTCAGGTTAGTCTGTTTCCTGCAGTCAGAGCGATCGGATGTCACGCATGCGGTATAGCGTTGTGTTTCCAGTGCAGTTAAGCTGTACTGCATGCCTTTACCGACCGCTCGCCCTTAACTCTACTCCGGAACTCTCCCCACTACTCCTATTACTTCCCCTCTTTCGCGTCGCTGAGCTGTCAGGACTAAATAATCGGTCTGAACTTTGGTACGTCTGCCGAGAGAACAAAATAAATATTCCGTCCAATAGGAGACATATTGAATTTGTTGGTCAGTGTTGCCAGATTTGAGGAACTTCCTCAAATTAGGGAATTTCTGTAAAAAAAAGAGGAAATTGTTAGGATTTGACGAAAATGCTTTACTTTTTAGGAATTTTTTGTTTTCATTTGAATTTACTGAAGAAATGTGCAATAAAAACTGAAGATATTCGATCTTTGCTGCACACGTGTTGTAAATACCCATTCTGAATTCTATTTGTAATGAAAAATTTGTGAGGTCTGTATTTTTCTTTCTTCTCCCCATTGCTCGTCTTCCTGTTTATCCGATTGTTTAGATTCGTCTTTCACCAGCCAATCAGAGTGCAATTTTCGAAATATTGAAAGAATAGCTAGAAGTGTATATTACAAAACAGCATTGCGATAATATGGAAGTTCTACTGGCATTTTAAAGTACAAAACAGCAGTTTTGTGTCTAATGAAACCATCCTGTTTTCTCCTTCTTACCCGGAATTTCCTGTACCATTCCAAAAGTCGCAAACATGTTGAGGAAACTTCGAGTTATTTTTGCCTGATTGGGTGAGGACATTTTCCAGTTGGAACTGGCTGTTGCTCTTCTGGTCAAGAGTTCTTTTGTCCCTATGCTTCATGCGCAAATAGGGTTCCTGTAAGATAGTTCAGGGAAATAGGGACACATTTTATATATCTAGGTAGACTAATCTCCAATAATCTATACTTATTATTAGAGCCCGGATGTTTAGGCATTTATTTTTGCTGAAATAGGTATAGGCGCTAAAAATAGCAAACATAGGCAGTAAAATAGACATTTATTATTCATGGAAACAGACAAAAATGGACAAATATTTAATAAACTATCCCATACGGTACTCACTTTCCTTGGTTATATGTCACAACAAGATGCTGTTTTAAGTTATCAACTGTCATAGTGAGCCGCCTGTCAGAGAGAACGTTTTTCATGGTGGAAAAAGATCTTTCTACTTCTACTGAAGTGATTGGAGCAAACTTAAAACAACTTATTTCAGAAGGACTGTCTCTACTTTCTTTCAGAGATCGGGAAAAGTCGACTGAGTATTGTCTCAAAAAGAGGGGTGTGAGAAGGGATTAGAGACTTCAAAGTACGCGTGACTTGTGCGTGCAAGCGACAACAGTAACGGGACCTGGAGACTTGCTTTTAATACTTCCCTCATCCCCTTTCTTTCTCTGGTAGACCCCGAAGTGACCTGAGCACTGAGGGTTATACTGTTCAAACATCTTTGTTATGTGACATAAAAGATGGAATCGGCAGGAGAGAAAAGTTTACGACTTCTTGGAAACATATGTATTGCTGGAGAATAAGATTCTTAGCAAATATTTGTGTGAGGTGATTATATATTTTTAATTTGTACAATCGTTCTTTTTTGTTTTTTGATGTAATTTAAGTGCGGCTTATTTTAAATGCATTAAAAATACAGAAAATGTACAATAACGACACGGGAGCTAAAATAGGCAAAAAAGGCAGAATAAAAATTGGGCCTATCGTCCCCAAATGTGTGGAAACGTGTTTATCTCTAATAGGTCTTTCACACATACATTCAGATAAAAAAGGCATTTTGCCTAACATCCGGACTCTACATTATGCATTAAGAAGGGAATACGTAAGTAATGAGACGTATTTTTTACACATTCCTTTACCTTTCACAACTTAAAAAAATTGAAGTATTTTATACTTTAATAAAATTAAGCTCTTCAAAGCCTTCTTAGTTTTGTGATGTATTAAAAAAAACTTAAAATATTTTTAATATAAATGTTATGAAATTATAAACTTTAGAAAAGGATATATTTGAAGGGTGATTATTAATAATAATTATTTCATAATAATAATAATAATAGACTAGTTGTAATAACAATAATAATAGTAATAATAAAATCACAAAATAAATGCTTTGTAATAAAAACATGTTCTGTTTGCAAAAGAAATCGAAAATGTATTATCATTATCAAAATTAAACTTCTGTTTCTTTTCTCAGAATCAGAATTCTGACGATATTTTTAAAACTAACAACCAGGACAATTCCGATTTTTCGAGATGTATAAGAATTCTGTGCGTAAGAAACCAAAAATAATTAACAAAAAGCAGAGCGTTTCCATAATTAAACGTTAACGAAAATAGAGAAAATGTAATATACAATAGTGGTATTGTTAGAAATTTGTATGTATGTACACTTAGCGGCAAAAAGAATGGGCCGGCCGACAATTTCTAAGTTCCAGAGACATAGCATTGCGCATGCTCGTCTCGTCAAAGCCGTAGTTCACTAGGTAACACATAATTAAACCATTTAAATTTGCTGTATTTTGTTTAAGAGTCTAAAATATGTAATAAAATCGAATGGCGGGTTAATTCTAGATACATCAGGACCCTTGAAGAGTGAAATAATAGTAAAATTGATAAATACAAAATCAACCGGAGCGAATATGAACAGGAACACGTTGACAACCATAACTCCAGGATCGAATCTCCCCCAATATTCTTTTTTTTTAATACAAATTTGCCATTATATGTGTCTCGCAAAGCTATAATTATGTGGTGAAACTCTAATAAATAATAAACCTCCCTCTCTCTTTCAAGCAGTACTGCTATTTGTTAATACAACGTTCTGTCTCGTCATTACGCTTGAAGATGGCACAGAAACAATAACTCATTGCCCTGGTTTGCATAGGTTATTCTGCGTATGCTACTCTCCGACATGACTTCGATTGGAGAAATATCATTTTCTCCGACGAGGTAATTGTCTCCAATAGCAACGATAGTACTGCCCTAGTTTATTATATGAATGGCCACCGATACGATGAACGCTTCGTGAGACGAATTAAAAAGTCGGGTTGCGTGAGGGTCGCGTATTGGGGGTGGATGTCATACGATGGGCAGGACTTCTGGAACGCATCCACGGGCGGTTTACGGCAGAAGTCTATGAACACATTTTGGCAAATGTAATGATCCCTTCAGCCCGAAAACGATATCCAGAAGGAACACTTTTCTTCCAGCAGGATAATCAGCCGATACACACTGCCAACCGGATTCAAAGATGGTTTACGAGGAGGCGTGATGTCGACCCAGTCGACTGGTCTCCAAATTCACCAGATATAAATCCGATTCAAAATTTGTGGGCTACAGTCAAAAGGATCCTACGCTCTAATTGGACAGATCAACCACCCGTTCGGACACCTGAGGAATTGTGGGACAGAGTTCTATATGCGTGGGAGGAGATGGCCAAGAATTTAGACCTGTTCCATAATCTTGTGGACTCCATGCCGCGCAGAATGAGGGCAGTTGTTGACGCAGGTGGTTTGTGGACGAGGTACTAGTCCCCACCATAGGCCTTGTTTTGTTAATATAATATTAAAAAACTGTTTGTTTTTGTTAATTTCATTATTTATTTGTGTTTGATATGCGTCCGGTTTCTTAGGATGTGAAACAAGTATTTTTGTTTATACAGGCCAGGTCTCGCCTATTAATAGCCCACAGGTGATGGGCAATAATATTTTTACAAGGCAGGCATAACGAAGTTTGTTAACAAATACCATTTCACATTTAAACTAATAAACTAAGTAAAAGTTAAAATAAAAAAAAAATAATTTTACCGTACCGAGAGGCAAACTCACAACCTTTGGTACGGATGTCAGACTTCTTACCACTGGGCCACACACTGCTCGTAAGGTTTACTGCATTATAGACGGACGACTTTTAATGACGAGGCACCACAGCAATGCCTTGCGTTTACACGAGTGAACCGCGCGATAGAACTTAGCATTTCTATCGACCAAGAGTCGGCCCATTCTTTTTGCCGCTAAGTGCATGTATGCATGCATGTGCTCTATATTACACAAAGGGAATGAAATTAGAATCCATATGGCTTAAACGTAAGTGATTCGCACCTTTACGATTGACAAGAATGTTCGTCCACAGAGGATCCCCGTTCTCGAATATAGTTGTGTTTCTGTCTGTGAAGAACTCGAAGTCTTTCACTGCAACTGCCTTGATGAGTTCAGGGTCACAAACCAGGATAATCGGATGTCGGAACATGAAGAAAACCCCACAGCCATGTTCTTTCAGACCGTTGTAGAATTTGGGCATCAGCTCATGGAAGGCAGAGTTCTTTAAAAACACGGTTCCTACGTCACCGATGAAAGGTAATGGTTTAAGATGTGGAACTCCAGACTTTATGAAACGTCTGTGGGTGCTGGTTCCCCAGTAATACAGCAACAGTCCCAGGCCCATCAGGAGGAAGAGCCAGTCCCAGAAAGACATCCACTCCAGAATGGCCATCTCTGCTAGTTATGTTGTTGTCCTATAATAATAATAATAATAATAATAATAATAATAATAATAATAATAATAATAATAATAATAATAATAATAATAATGATGATGATGATGATGATGATGATGATGATGATGATGATGATAATAATAATAATGATGATGATAATAATAATAATAATAATAATAATAATAATAATAATAATAATAATAATAATAAATGGAATCAGTTCAGTATCATAATCTTCCTTAAAGAAATTCTTTCAGTGAATCGGAAACGAGAACGAGAACAGAAATAATGTTAAAATAAATGTATTTAAATGTGAGTGTTCACAATAATTAATCAGGGAACAGAAACGACAACGAGAACGAAAATAAATAATGTTAAAATAAATGTATTTAGATGTGAGCTTTCACAATAATTAAACCGGGAGGAGAAAAGAGAACGAGAACGGAAATAATGACAAAATAAATGTTTTTAAATGTGAGCATTAACAATAATTAAACCGGAAACAGAAACGAGAACGGAAATAATGTTAAAATAAATGTATTTAAATGCGAGCATTCACAATTAATTATTGTGAATGCTCCATTTAAATACATTTATTTTAAAATTATTTCTGTTCTCGTTTTCGTTTTCGTTCTCGGTTTATTTTGAACCAGCCGTAATCCATCATTTGCTCGTAATAGGTGGGGAAAAGTTTCGGAGACAAATCTTGACCAGGTAACCTGTCCCAAACAAGCTTCGACACCAGTTCCGCTAGTTTCGCAAATGGAAGCTGATCACTTCTCCAAAGAGCTTGATATCAAACAAAAATTAAATCCAATTCAAATTTGAACCATCCACGCATTCAGTTAATTAATATTAAACATTCATGTTGCAACAAGTGTTTTCCGAATGCACAGAAACCTTGCTGCTTGGCCAATTGTGTCTTCATTCGATAACAATTGAGTTCCTGTGCCCGCAATATCTCCAGCTCGTAAATGTACACATGTAGCATTTCCGTTTTTTTTATATCCTGTGAAACGGTTCATTGCCATGCAACTTCAGGGTTATAAAATTACAACGAATGTCCTTGTATTGTAGAGGAGGCTCACGTCAGTAGGGTATGATGTAGAGTGGGGTTGCCTACTTAAAGGGATATTGTATCGTAGAATTCGACTTCCTTGAGCAACGAAGGATGACATTTCAATAAGTGGGTTTAGACCAGTGATCGTCAGCACTCGCTGAAATGTGCAATGGGTACGCGGTGCCGTCCCGTGTGCACTGTCGTGCAACAGGGAGAGATAGAGAGCTTACCCGCTAGCAGCAACGAGAGCACTATAGTGCACAGCGTTTTCCGCGGGTAAGAGAGGCTAGCCCCAGCGTGCTCTGTGCTGACGACCCCTGGTTTAGACTATTATAAAAAATTACATGTCGTAATGCCATCTACTGAAGCGTGATTAGTGTAATATGTACTACAGTAGCACGCGATGTATGCAATGGAGGGGGAAATGAACTGGCCGACCTATACCATTATCTCCTGGCTTAGTTGCCTCATAGTGATACCTTATTCGTGTCAATTATGTCTTCGGACAGTTGACTAAACAACAACACATAGGCTACCATATGTTACATCAAGAATTTTGTCGGTCGAATTTTTCTGCTCTCTTTTATAAAACTGTCAGCTTTACGATCTCGCCATTAATATAGACTAGTGTTATGCAATGTTCGAACATGAGAAGGGGTATCAAGATACTACGAACTTCACCCTACTCTATAGGCATCCAGGAGTAGGCTACGTGGAAATGAAGCATATAAACTACAGTATATCAAAGATATTTCGATCGTCTAGTATCTAGTTCAAAAGTGCGACAACTAAAAAAAAAAAACAAGTTTTGAGATATCTTCAGTTGAAAGTTTAAAATAAATCACTTAGAAAGGAACAGATTTCTGGTTCATAACCACGACAATTAGAAATGAGTCAGTATTCAGGAGGAGTTTATCACAATCTTCCAGTTCATTATTAATATATTTCGAAATGTAGTAATAATGAATTAATAAAGTCCATAGTTATAATTACTTCTAAAGCAGTTTATTTCGTTTTTTTTTATTTTTGGTTGTAAATATGACTTATCTCAATGTTGAATCGGAAAGAGCTCCGAAAAGGGCTTTCAGTAGTATAAATAACTAAAAAATTGCAATTTTTGAGTTGTTGCACTTTTGAACTGGACGATCGATATTCAGTCCAAACCTTTGAAGTAATGGTTAGCACGTCTGGGCGCGAAACCAAATGGCCCGGGTTCGATTCCCGGTCGGGGTAAGTTACCTGGTTGAGGTTTTTTCCGGAGTTTTCCCTCAACTCAATTTGAGCAAATGCTGGGTAACTATCGGTGCTGGACCCTAGACTCATTTCACCGGCATTATCACCTTCACCTCATTCAGACGCTGAATAACCTAAGATGTTGATAAAAGTCGTAAAATAACCTATTAAAGAAGATATATTCAAGGGGTAAATAAAATGCAAAATCATAGGCGAAGATAAAACGATTTCTTTGGGTGGGGCACAATAAGACGATAAAATAAGCTATAACCCTTTTCACGCGACTTAAGTTCAAGGACGTCGCGGCTTTTTAGCAGCCCAGGACGACACGAGCCATTCGCGCTTAAGCAACGTTGCCTGGTTGTAATGTTAAAACTGAGACGCTGTTAGTTCTTACTATAAGTTAAATATTATATACGCCCAGACAAAATATTGTAGCCACGATGAAGATGAGACGTACGAAATAAATCGCGTGAAAGGCATTATAATTCATGAATACTTACTTATTCTTATCATGAAATTACGAATGCGCCCACATTAATAAAAAAGACCAATACGTACGCTTTTTTTTACGGAGGGGAAGCTTGAAAGCTTCCACCGCAGCCCGAGGCTTATCGTGATTACCACTCCTGTTCTGTGAATGATACTTGTCGCCGAACGGTCACGCTCTTGTATGAATACAGGAAGCTGCACCGTGAATTTAACTCGGGCTATGGTAATGATCGCAATGACATTTGAATAAATTATGGTAAAATGAATCCGAGTCCAACGTCGAAAGTTATCCAGCAATTTTGCTTCAATTAGTAGAGGAAAACTCCCGGGCTATGGTAATGATCACAATGGAATTTGAATAAATTATAGTAAAATGAGTCCGAAGTCCAACGTCGAAAGTTATCCAGCAATTTTGCTTCAATTGGTAGAGGAAAACTCTCGGGCTATAGTAATGATCACAATGATATTTGAATAAATTATAGTAAAATGAGTCCGAGTCCAACGTCGAAAGTTATCCAGCAATTTTGCTTCAATTAGTAGAGGAAAACTCCCGGGCTATGGCAATGATCACAATGACATTTGAATAAAATATGGTAAAACGAGTCCGAGTCCAACGTCGAAAGTTATCCAGCAATTTTGCTTCAATTAGTAGAGGAAAACTCTCGGGCTATGGTAATGATCACAATGATATTTGAATAAATTATAGTAAAATGAGTCGGAGGTCCAACGTCGAAAGTTATCCAGCAATTTTGCTTCAATTAGTAGAGGAAAACTCTCGGGCTATGGGAATGATCACAATGACATTTGAATAAATTATGGTAAAATGAGTCCGAGTCCAACGTCGAAAGTTATCCAGCAATTTTGTTTCAATTAGTAGAGGAAAACTCACGGCCTATGGCAATGATCACAATGACATTTGAATAAAATATGGTAAAATGAGTCCGAGTCCAACGTCGAAAGTTATCCAGCAATTTTGCTTCAATTAGTAGAGGAAAACTCTCGGGCTATGGTAATGATCACAATGACATTTGAATAAATTATAGTAAAATGAGTCCGAGGTCCAACGTCGAAAGTTATCCAGCAATTTTGCTTCAATTAGTAGAGGAAAACTCCCGGGCTATGGTAATGATCACAATGACATTTGAATAAATTATGGTAAAATGAGTCCGAGTCCAACGCCGAAAGTTATCCAGCAATTTTGTTTCAATTAGTAGAGGAAAACTCCCGGGCTATGGCAATGATCACAGTGACATTTGAATAAAATATGGTAAAATGAGTCCGAGTCCAACGTCGAAAGTTATCCAGCAATTTTGCTTCAATTAGTAGAGGAAAACTCCCGGGCTATGGTAATGATCACAATGACATTTGAATAAATTATGGTAAAATGAGTCCGAGTCCAACGCCGAAAGTTATCCAGCAATTTTGCTTCAATTAGTAGAGGAAAACTCTCGGGCTATGGTAATGATCACAATGACATTTGAATAAATTATAGTAAAATGAGTCCGAGGTCCAACGTCGAAAGTTATCCAGCAATTTTGCTTCAATTAGTAGAGGAAAACTCTCGGGCTATGGGAATGATCACAATGACATTTGAATAAATTATGGTAAAATGAGTCCGAGTCCAACGTCGAAAGTTATCCAGCAATTTTGTTTCAATTAGTAGAGGAAAACTCACGGCCTATGGCAATGATCACAATGACATTTGAATAAAATATGGTAAAATGAGTCCGAGTCCAACGTCGAAAGTTATCCAGCAATTTTGCTTCAATTAGTAGAGGAAAACTCTCGGGCTATGGTAATGATCACAATGACATTTGAATAAATTATAGTAAAATGAGTCCGAGGTCCAACGTCGAAAGTTATCCAGCAATTTTGCTTCAATTAGTAGAGGAAAACTCCCGGGCTATGGTAATGATCACAATGACATTTGAATAAATTATGGTAAAATGAGTCCGAGTCCAACGCCGAAAGTTATCCAGCAATTTTGTTTCAATTAGTAGAGGAAAACTCCCGGGCTATGGCAATGATCACAGTGACATTTGAATAAAATATGGTAAAATGAGTCCGAGTCCAACGTCGAAAGTTATCCAGCAATTTTGCTTCAATTAGTAGAGGAAAACTCCCGGGCTATGGTAATGATCACAATGACATTTGAATAAATTATGGTAAAATGAGTCCGAGTCCAACGTCGAAAGTTATCCAGCAATTTTGCTTCAATTAGTAGAGGAAAACTCTCGGGCTATGGTAATGATCACAATGACATTTGAATAAATTATAGTAAAATGAGTCCGAGGTCCAACGTCGAAAGTTATCCAGCAATTTTGCTTCAATTAGTAGAGGAAAACTCTCGGGCTATGGGAATGATCACAATGACATTTGAATAAATTATGGTAAAATGAGTCCGAGTCCAACGTCGAAAGTTATCCAGCAATTTTGTTTCAATTAGTAGAGGAAAACTCCCGGGCTATGGCAATGATCACAGTGACATTTGAATAAAATATGGTAAAATGAGTCCGAGTCCAACGTCGAAAGTTATCCAGCAATTTTGCTTCAATTAGTAGAGGAAAACTCCCGGGCTATGGTAATGATCACAATGACATTTGAATAAATTATGGTAAAATGAGTCCGAGTCCAACGTCGAAAGTTATCCAGCAATTTTGCTTCAATTAGTAGAGGAAAACTCTCGGGCTATGGTAATGATCACAATGACATTTGAATAAATTATAGTAAAATGAGTCCGAGGTCCAACGTCGAAGGTTATCCAGCAATTTTGCTTCAATTAGTAGAGGAAAACTCCCAATCAGGTAACTTGTACCAACCGAGATTTGAACCCGGGCCTTCTTCTTTCACAGTCTAAGATACAGATACTGAAAGATCTGAAACATGTTTACATACCTTCGCGCGATCCTTCGACAATATTCACTTCACTTCTTCACCTTCGCGCGATTCTTCGACAGTAGCCTATTCACTTCACTTCTTCACTCAGCACTCTACTGCACACCAGCACATCTCTGATGCCTCATTGCGTCTGCCTCAAGCATCAGTTTGTTCTGTTATTTAATGGTCGCATGAGAGCTGTCATTACGTCAGGACTACAGGTCTGCCATCCATACAAAAATTAATTCCGCATAAACATTTCGCAGTTTCTGCGGAGAAACTGTGAGTTGTTATGCTGTGACTGCAGTTATCAATAGTAATCTCACTAGAGGTTTTGATTTATCTAGAGAAAATCAAACCTAGAGTGGGATTTAATTGACTATCACACGATTAGAAGAAAGTATATAAACATTAGAAAAAATAAAGTACTCTAATACAATAAAATATTAATTGACTTATTGAAATTCTATTTCACTAATGTTAGCTTCACCAAAACGTTCGAATGAAGTCGCCATTTTCAGTTGACTGTCTATGCTGTAAACAAATGACGATCGCAAAGCATGTTTTATAGTACCGTAAAGAATTTGCAGTTTGAAATGTTGGCAAACAAAGAAACAAATGGTAAGGAGGTGATAAAAACAGAAGAAAGTATATAAAGATTAGAAGAAATAAAGTACTCTAATGCATTAAAACAGGTATTAATTGACTTACTAAAATTCTATTTCACTAATGTTACCTTCACCAAAATGTTTGAACGGAGCCGCCACAGACAACGACGCGACAAAACTGTGTCTGAGCTGCTGAAAGAGTTGTGGAGGGTCTACAACAGTGCGACGACTTGTGTGTCTGATGATTTGGATGTGCGTCATGTAATCAGATGGGACCGTGTACACCGGCAACAGTTCTGTTGACAGGCTGACGATAATCTTTTCAATTTAGTTTTGAAAGAATATTACGTAGGCTATCTATGATACACAAAAGCAATTTTCTAAGAAGGGGGACAACACTAACTTTGGTAACTTACGAGGAATATCACTTTTGTTGATGTCATACAAAATTTTGTCCAATATTATTTTGAGAAGATTAACTCCGTGTGTAGATGAAATTATTGGGGATCATCAGTGTGGTTTTAGGCGTAATAGATCAACTATTGATCAGATTTTTTTTATTCGCCAGATATGGAGAAAAAATGAGAGTATAAGGGTACAGTATATCAGTTATTCATAGATTTAAAAAAGGCATATGACTCGGTTAAGAGAGAAGTTATATATACTATTCTTATTGAATTTGGTATTCCCAAGAAACTAATTCGATTAATTAAAATGTGTCCCAGTGAAACTTACAGCAGAGTTCGTATAGGCCAGTTTCTATCTGGTGCTTTCCAATTCACTGCGGGCTGAAGCAAGGAGATGCACTATCCCCTTTACTTTTTAACTTCGTTGTAGAATATGCCATTAGGAAAGTTCAGGATAACAGACAGGGTTTGGAATTGAACGCGTTACATCAGCTTCTTGTCTAAGCGGATGATGTGAATATGTTAGGAGAAAATCCACAAACGATTAGGGAAAACAAGGAAATTTTACTTGAAGCAAGTAAAGCGATAGGTTTGGAAGTAAATTCTGAAAAGACAATGTATATCTTTATGTCTCGTGACCAGAATATTGTACGAAATGGAAATATATAAATTGGAGATTTATTCTTCGAAGAGGTGGAACAATTCAAATATCTTAGAGCAACAGTGCTTACTTACTTATTGGCTTTTAAGGAACCCGGAGGTTCATTGCCGCCCTCACATAAGCCCGTCATTGATTCCTATCCTGAGCAAGATTAATCCAGTCTCTACCATCATATCCCACCTCCCTCAAATCCATTTTAATATTATCTTCCCATCTACGTCTCGGCCTCCCCAAAGGTCTTTTTCCCTCCGGTCCCCCAACTAACACTCTATAAGCATTTCGGGATTCGCCCATACGTGCTACATGCACTGCCCATCTCAAGCGTCTGGATTTAATGTTCCTAATTATGTCAGGTGAAGAATACAATGCGTGCAGCTCTGCGTTGTGTAACTTTCTCCATTCTCCTGTAACTTCATCCCTCTTAGCCCCAAATATTTTCCTAAGAACCTTATTCTCAAACACACTTAATCTCTGTACCTGTCTCAAAGTGAGGGTCCAAGCTTCACAACCATATAGAACAACCGGTAATATAACTGTTTTATAAATTCTAACTTTCAGATTTTTTGGCAGCAGACTAGATGACAAAAGCTTTTCAACCGAATAACAGGCATTTCCCATATTTATTATGCGTTTGATTTCCTCCTGAGTGTCATTTATATTTGTTACTGTTGCTCCAAGTTATTTGAATTTTTCCACCTCTTCGAAGGATAAATCTCCAGTAACAAATATAAATTACATTCGGGAAGAAATTAAACGCAGAATAAAAATGGGAAATGCCTGTTATTATTCGGTTGAGAAGCTTTTGTCATCTAGTCTGCTGTCAAAAAATCTGAAAGTTGGAATTTATAAAACAGTTATATTACCGGTTGTTCTGTATGGTTGTGAAATTTGGACTCTCACTTTGAGAAAGAAACAGAGATTAAGGGTATTTGAAAATAAGGTTCTTAGGAAAATATTTGGTGCTAAGAGGGATGAAGGTACAGGAGAATGGAGAAAGTTATACAACGCAGAACTGCACGCATTGTATTCATCACTTGACATAATTAGGAGTATTAAATCCAGACGTTTGAGATGGGTAGGGCATGTAGCACGTATGACGAAACCAGAAATGCATATAGAGTGTTAGTTGGGAGACCGGAGGGAAAAAGACCTTTTGGGGAGGCCGAGACGTAAATGGGAAGATAATATTAAAGTGGATTTGAGGGAGGTGGGATATTATGATGATAGAGACTGGATTAATTTTGCACAGATAGGGACCGATGGCGGGCTTACGTGAGGGCGGCAGTGAACCTCCGGGTTCCTTAAAAGCAAGTAAGTAGTCTAAGTTTTAAGTAATAGGCTAATGATAATAATAATAATAACCATAATATAAAATATCATCATTTATTTTTCCAATTAACTTATTTGACAGTATATATTTTTTGAACAAAGACGAACGATCTCTCAGATAAAATCCTTTAATTCATAAGTACTGACACAGTACATCAATGGTCTTTCAATCTGACCTTATTTCAGTTAACTGACAGAAGCAGATTACATAATTATGTTCTAACATTAATAGCCATAGGTAGAACTTTAAGATCATGTTCAAAATTTCTTCCAAATCTGAGAATTTGAAACTTGGTTCAAGTGGGTCTCTTCTCTAAGCCCAACCAGAATCCTCCCTTCACAGTCATGTTGAAACCGCTTTGCTCCATTATGATTGGTATCGGCGTCTTGGGAGTCACTTTCAGGTTGAACCGGGACAATAGATGCACCACAGCCATCTTGGTTTTCAAGAGAGCGAAACGATTGCCTGAAACAGAAAATATTAGACCCAGTCACTTGCAGTTCGATTTTTTTAACGTGAAACTTTTAAGTGGGCACCTTAGCAACCCGGAACTTATCGTTACTGGAAAAATAAATGAAGTTTGAGTATTATCGTATATGTATTACATTCAAGATATTACCAGTAGCTTGAGTACCGAATGCTATTTTTTTTTCACTGCCCTCTACTACTTGGTTACCATAAAAATATCTTCCTTATTGTGACATCTTGTCTTTGCCTGTTAGTAACCGATCACAACCCTAGTTTACAAAAAGTGACATATTCTCTTTATATCCACGTGGAGGGAGAGCTGCCACATGTTTTCCGAATTCCAAGAATCCGGTCATTTAGCACGAGAATATAATCGAATGTGGCAAGTGTGCAGCATGGAAGGGAGGGACGGGATGGGATGGTCAGAGGTGTTTGTGTAGGAAGTCGTAAATCTGTTAAGTAAATGTTCAAAGAAGTCTCCGAACTGCACAGGATGATAGTAAACGAACTATAGCATCAATTATTGTCATCACACCATCAAATTGAATCAGTAGGAGCTAAAAGAAACTAAGTCATTTTTCACAATTTTTCAGGAGAAGCAAAAAACATTCCACTAATAACACAAATATTATATTTTTATGTTATAGAGTACAAAAGAATATTTAAAAGTCTTAGTTCCTTCTTCCACCGTTCGATGCGCATGGCATCCGTTGTTCAAATTGTTGCATAACCCAGAACTACATATTTTGACTTAGTTCCTTTTAGCTCCGACCGATTCAATTGCTGTCTATGTAAATTAAACGGTTAGTTGAATGAGAAAATTCGCAGTAAATTACTTACCGATACACATTCTGGGTCCTACTCCGAAGGGCATATACGTCGAGGGGTTGATTTTGTGCTTGTTTTCATCACTGAACCTCTCAGGATCGAAACGTTCCGGATCTGGAAAGTATTTGGGGTCGCTGTGTAACCCGTAGATGGGGAGGAAGAGGTTGTCTCCAGGCACCAACTCTAGAGGTGGATTACTCTTTAATGTGTAGTTTCGGATACAAATCCTATCCACTGCCGAGATTGGAGGATATAATCTCAGCGTCTCTGTGAAATCAATACATATTTTAGTCTAAATACAATGGCTGTCGTTAGGTATTACAGTAGATGAACTCTTACTTTTTCATTTTACAAGTTTCATTAAACACACACACACAAAAAGATATATTGCTAATAAAATAAACACTTCACTCATCAAACTATGACAAAACATAAAGATTTGTTCGTCTCAAAAATAATATTTCTTCAAATTGTCCTTGAAATCGAAGTCAGAAAACAAAAAAATTATAACAAAGTGAAATAAAACACGAATAACTAATTCAAAGTCAATTGCCTGATTTTTACTTTTTTTTTCCTTCAAATTTTCTTTCAGTCAGCCCAAAGATTTTCAATTGGGTTGAGATCGAGGAAGTTTGGTTGTGTTTCCATGACTCTGGGATTGTTTTATAGGAACCACAATCTCACAATGTTCTTCTTATGCTTAGCGTCATTATTTGGAGTGTGATACTTTGATATGTCCAACTTTTCGGAACATTTTCTTTTTCAGAATATCTAAATAATTTTCTTTCTTCACATTTCAAGAAAAAACTTTTATTATCCCAGCTGACGATATGCAGCCCAAAACCGTAATACTATTCCCTCCGTGTTTCACTGTTGGTTGCAACAACGTAATATACTGTAGACATTCATTGAAAGTTTTATATAGCCTAGGCCTACAGTGGCACACAGTATAATATTAGGTCTGTTTATATTATTTACAGTACGTTATGAGGTATTTATTGCAACGTAATCAAATGTAAGAATAATAAATAGTGTGTCAATAAATTCTTTAAAATTTGCTAGCTATTAAAACGGGCAGATGTTTAATATAGAGATTTATGATAAATGAAGGAATTAGCAATACAAAAAAAAGGCACCATTTCTGAATTTAATTTTATAATATATGTATATACAGAGTGTCCGGCTTAAACGTGTAACATTTCATTATTTCATTACCTGAAGAGTATTGTTGATATTTACACTCGGTTTGCTCTACGGGTAGGGTAACTCAATAGTAATATGCGTTACAAGAGCGGTATGTTGACGTTTTCATGTTCGAGGAAAAGATTGAAAAAGCGAAACGTAGTTGAGCTTTTTTAATTTCCGAGAACATGAAAACAAACTTACCGCTCGTGTATCGTACATTATTTTGTGCGAAGATCGTTTATTACATACCTGAAAGAGGAATTTCTAATTAGTTACAATGAAATCTCCATCTTGGTTTCTGTTCAATGACGGCAACTTTGGAAAAGAATTATATCTATCTTCAACATTGTTCCTATAAAATGTTTTCTGTGTTTACTATACTCCAGCAGGCCGTGATATACGTCTGTCTTTTTTTTCCCCCAGTCTATGATGAGTCTGGAATCTTGTTGATTTTTTCACGGCTTCCTTAATGTTACTTGCATTACAAATGCAGTAACTTTTGTGGTGTTTTAGAGTTTACTTAATTTTTGCAAATATTTAAAAACAATAATTAACAGTGCAATTTAGGTGAAATTGCAGTGGTAAGTTTCCAATTTATAATTATTACTATATTGAACGTCTTTAAAAATAATATTTTAAAAGCCTAAAGCAGTAAAATGAATATGACGATTAAGCGGTAAAAATAGGGAAATTGTTATGTGTGTTACGTTGGGAATACTGAATGTGGTATTTCACACTTACCGCGTATTGGTTTTGTGCGGAAAGCAAGCAAATACGCACGATCTCGCACAAAATGTTTTTACATACCTAATACACCTCGATATGCGCACCATTAGTGGCGCGGTAAACGTCCAATCTGTATTCCACCTCTCTCCATGTGTTTTGCAAGCATTGCAAACGTAACATTTGCGACAGCTGCAACAATGCGATGGCGCAAATCTGGTTGTGTTTGTTAACCTTCCCGGAAGTGTGGAATGTAACCCCGTCCGAGAAACAAACCATATCGAGGCATGCCTCATTGCCTTATTTTCATAAATTTTTTGCCAGAAGCGTCTCCGCGGATGCCCTCCGTCGCGGCTTGTCTTCAGGTTCGATTTGATGACATATCTTAAGTTTGTGTGCCTGTAGGCGCAACCTTTTATGGACGACATCGTGTAAATTTCGAAAGAGGTAAATTTAGCTCCCTACTTGCTCGTAGGATTGATTTACGGGGGCTCCGCTGGAAAGACGTACGGATTAATTCGACATCAGCCACTGTAACAGCGCGCTTGGTGTGGTGGCCCGACTTTGAAACCAAACTCCCAGGTTCACGAAGGCATTTGCCCTATTTCATGATTGTTACGTATGTTGGAACATCGTCAGTTGGTCACAGTTGATATTCACGCTGAAATTGACGTTGTACCTGCGTAACAGATATCAACTCCGCGAGAGAAAGCACACAGAATGATTTTTTCTGTGGAGTCCACATGGTTACTGACGCTGATTGGTTATTTCCGCGAACGACGTAGTTTGCGCATGCGGTGTACATTCCAGCCTTGCAAACACAGGAAACAGTTTGAGTTGCCCTACCCGTAGAAGCAAACCGAGTGTAAATATCAACAATACTTTTCAAGTAATAAATTAATGAAATGTTGTACGTTTAAGTCGGACACAGTGTATTAGGCCTATACCCTTTATCATCCATAAGCTTCTTGTTAGAGTTATTGAACCCCTTATTCATGTTTTTTACGTTAAACATCTACGTTCGAGGTACTTACTTTCAAAAGGCTTTTAAGGAACCCGAAGGTTCATTGCCGCCCTCACATAAGCCCGCCATCGGTCCCTATCCTGTGCAAGATTAATCCAGTCCCTATCATCATGTACCACCTCCCTCAAATCCATTTTAATATTATCCTCCCATCTACGTCTCGGCCTCCACAAAGGTCTTTTTCCCTCCGGTCTCCCAACTAACACTCTATATGCATTCCTGGATTCGCCCATACGTGCTACATGCCCTGCCCATCGCAAACGTCTGGATTTAATGTTCCTAATTATGTCAGGTGAAGAATACAGTGCGTGCAGTTCTGCGTTGTGTAACTTTCTCCATTCTCCTGTAACTTCATCCCTCTTAGCCCTAAATATTTTCCTAAGCACCTTATTCTCAAACACCCTTAACCTATGTTCCTCTCTCAGAGTGAGAGACCAAGTTTCACAACCATACAGAACAACAGGTAATATAACTGTTTTATAAATTCTAACTTTCAGATTTCTTGACAGTAGACTAGATGATAAAAGCTTCTCAACCGAATAATAACAGACATTTCCCATATTTATTCTGTGTTTAATTTCCTCCCGAGTATCATTTATATTTGTTATTGTTGCTCCCAGGTATTTGAATTTTTGCACCTCTTCAAAAGATAAATTTCCAATTTTTATATTTTCATTTCGTACAATATTCTCGTCACGAGACATAATGATATACTTGGTCTTTTCGTGATTTACTTCCAAACCTATCTCCTTACTTGCTTCAAGTAAAAGAATAATAAATAGTGTGCCAATAAATTCTTTAGAATTTGATATACGCTATTAAAACGGGCAGATGTTTAGGCCTAATATAGAAATTTATAATAAATGGAGACTATTAGCAATAAAAAATAAGCCATCATTTCTGAATTTAATTTTCTATTATATATACATGTATATTATAGAATTATACCCTTTATTATTCACAAGTTTCTTTTTAAAGTTGTTGAACTTCTTATTCATGTTTTTTACGTTAAACATCTATGTTCGAGGTACAAGAGAGAAAAATTGTAACGCGCTAACACAAAGAGCTTACTGTGACGTCACTTGTGATACCATAGAAGCATAAATATAAAATGAACATAGTGGTTCGTGGGTTTTGACGCGGTCCTTCTCTCTCTATTCTCTAATTAATAATGAAGCTCAACATTTTTCACACAGTAGTCATGGAAATATTGGGTATATGGTTTATATGTCACATATGAAGACAAAATAAAATACACCACAATGTTAAAGAAAGTACATATTGTATTCTATTTTATTACTTTAATTAGAGTAAAGATGTTTCACGCAATCATTAGGATTTAATTAAATTCCCTGATTTTTAAACCTAAGACTAGAATTGGGATTTAAGCCTTGTGAATGCCATTAAATTATAGCAGTAAAATATATCGATAGTTTAACCTTATTTCTCACTGTTTTTATATACTGAAAATTTAGATCAACGGCATCAGCACAGTGCACCCTCGGGTTAGCGTCCCTTACCCGCGGATAAGACATTGCACTATCGTGCATCCGTGGCTACTGGCGGGTATGCTTTCTCTCTCTCCCCCTTCTGCGCGACGGTGCATATTCCGAGACACTCCTTATCCTTTATCTATTTCAGCGCATGCTGACGACCACTGATTTAGATAAAAATTTTACACAAAATGGGATTACTAGTAGAGTCAGAAAGTACCCGAACTTCGGGAGGCAACGCCAGGCTCAGTAGGCAACTTCTCTGTCTTGTCCGTGTGGTATGTAGCCTACTTTCCAGGCGTATAGACTCAGTATGCCGACCTATCAAAGGGGAAAGTAATGCTTGAAGTGTTCGCGTAGGCTTCCGCGGCTTGTGTACATGGTGTGTGGATAAGCTTCAGGGTTTCTACCGCGTTGTCTTCTACCACAACACGGCGGTCGAAACGTCAGCCAATAACACCAAGACAACGCGGTAGAAGCCCTGAAGCTTATCCACACACTATAATGCTTGAAGGGTTCTTCGATATCCAGGGTCTCGTACAATTCGAGTTTATTCCTGAGGGTCTAACTGTCAGTAAGGAGACGCATTCTTCGATGTTTTCGTGATGCAGTTCGACGAAAAAGACCCAACTTGTGGCAAGGACAGAATTGGGTTTTTCATCATGATAATACCCCAGCACATCAGTCGCTCTTAGTGAGCGAATTCCTAGCACAACACAAAATACCTGTCCTTCCATAGGCACCATATTTTCCAGATCTTGCTCCAGCAGATTTCTACTTATTTCCAAAGGTCAAATCCCTACTCAAGAAACGGCGGTTTGCGTCAGACGAAGAGGTGAAAATTCATGCGACAAGCGCTCTGCGGGAAGTGACCAAAGATGGGCTGCAGGAATGTTTCGAGAAGTGGTATGGACGCTGGCAGAAGTGTGTCACTGTCCACGGGGCGTACTTTGGAGGTGGTGTTGTGTAAATGGTTATGTGCCATCTGCAACAAAAGTATCTACACGTGTTCGCACTGAGACTATTCGCCTGGAAAGCAGGTCACATACCACACGGACAAGGCAGAGAAGTTGCCTATAGAACATGGCGTTACCATCCGAAGTTCCGGTACTTTCTGATTCTACCCGTATGTATGTCATTACGTAAATGATAAGAGTATGCCATTACTTCTCACTGTATTGATATATCGAACGTTTAGATGAAAATGTTATACAAAAGGAATTATAACATTAATTGTTACTACCAAAGCTATCCCGGTAACTGGTCTTCTTACTGCCATTGAAAACTTACCGGACACAACCATGTCTAGGTACTTCATGCTGTTGAGAGCCTCGTACGTGAACTTTCCATTGCCTTCCTTCAGTGTCTTGTCGATTTCTTTCTGTAGTCGATCCTGCATGTCGGGATGCACGGCCATCAGATATGTAAGAAAACTCATGAGAGTGGATGAAGTGTCGAAACCGGCAACGAAAAACATCGCGGCTTGTGCTACAATATCTTCGTCATCAAATTCTGTGGGAAAGAAATGAATTAATAGGCTGTATAGTGTAAGAAGCGTAAAATTATTTTTTTATTATTAAAAATTAATCTTATACTACTACTACTACTACTAGACTACTACTACTACTACTATTACTACTACTACTATTACTACTAGACTACTACTACTACTATTACTAGTACTACTACTATTACTATTACTACTAGACTACTATTACTACTACTACTACTATTACTACTAGACTACTACTACTACTATTACTACTACTACTATTACTACTAGACTACTACTACTACTATTACTACTACTACTACTATTACTACTAGACTACTACTACTACTATTACTACTACTACTACTATTACTACTACTAGACTACTACTACTACTACTACTACTACTACTACTACTAGACTACTACTACTACTACTACTATTACTACTACTACTACTACTACTAGACTACTAGTACTACTACTACTACTAGACTACTACTACTACTACTGTTACTACTACTACTACTACTACTATTACTACTACTAGACTACTACTACTACTAGACTACTACTACTACTACTAGACTACTACTACTACTATTACTACTACTACTATTACTACTACTACTAGACTACTACTACTACTACTAGACTACTACTACTACTATTACTACTACTACTACTACTATTACTACTACTACTACTACTACTAGACTACTACTACTACTAGACTACTACTACTACTACTATTACTATTACTACTACTACTACTATTACTACTACTACTACTATTACTACTACTACTACTAGACTACTATTACTACTACTAGACTACTACTACTACTACTACTATACTACTACTACTACTACTAGACTACTACTACTACTATTACTACTACTAATACTATTACTACTACTACTAGACTACCACTACTACTAGACTACTACTACTATTACTACTACTACTACTAGACTACTACTACTAGACTATTACTACTACTACTACTACTAGACTACTACTACTACTACTATAACTACTACTACTACTACTACATCTGAGTCACTCTCAGTTTGCTTTACAATGCGTATCTTGTGATTGCCTTCTCGTTCACTTTCAGAATCAACATTTTCGGAGAAGTGATTATTATTATTATTTTTTTTTTTCGCTATACTGGAGAATTACCACGGTAGCTTTGAACCGTGCCGTTACGTTTACCACCAAATTTAACTACATATACAATGTTGCCAACATAACATGATTTTGGTCTGTGGTGTTGTTAGAAAGAGAAATTTGTTTCTTTTTCTCTCTACCTCCTTCGTTCTGAACATTACTGAGAGATAGCACCACTGTTACTCTCATCTATTGCAATGATTTTTCCCTGGACCACCAATTTGCTTGGACGATATTTCTACATAGAAGATTAAGACAGATCTTACAAGCGATCTTCAGTTACTAACAGTATGGTCATCAAAATTGTGTGTCCATTTTATGTCGAACTAAAATCTCTCTCGCATTTTCTTTTGTTTCATCACGGCCAAATGGATTTATCTCTTCGGTATCGATGTTTGTAGTAGGTCATGGCCTTTGTGACAGTTTTTGTTTCGTAATATTGATAGACGGTAATATAATTAAAAGTCTTTTTTTCGTAAAAGGCTAGGTATTTTGTTTAGGCCACAAATAAAACTGCAACGCGGTCATAATTATGTACTTAATGCTTTGGTGAACATTAACCGGAAATTTACTTTCAGTTACTTAAATGATATTCCGTGAATCACACCTTTTTCCTCTTTATTTCGTTGTCATAACCTACTTTAAGATCTTACTACATAAGCATTTTCTTTTAGTGCATTCAAAACATCGTCGTTGTACTGCATAAATCTTGCACTTGACTAATAGAGTGATTTATTTAAGAATATAGTCGCGAATTTTAATACCACCATTTCGATTGTCTTCTGTTTGACACGGCTCGGTACGGCCCGGTGACTAGTGGCCAGCGAGTAACGTCGACTATCGATATTGCTCTGCAGTGGGCATTATCCAGTTGTTCCTTTTTTGTTAAATATTGCGCAAAATATGTAATGGCTATAATGAGAAAGTACCTGTCACTTTATTTGGTATGGAAAATTTGATTCTGTAACTCACTTGTTTTGTCACTTTTCTGCTGTTCCGTAGAGTCTTCATCCTGCAAAGTTCCTTTTTTGGCCTGCATGAGCAAATGAATCATGTCCGGTCTTACAATGCCTTCTCTCTCCCTCGTCAATATTGTGTCCTTCACAATGGCCCTGAAGAAATTTGCAATCTTTCCAGGAATCATACTCAATCCAAACGCCTAGATAAGGGAGAAAACAATTATCAAGAAATGGTCACTTTAAAGAGGAAAACACAGGAATAACTATTATAAAATACAGTGTCCACCTTACATGAAATATATCCTGATTACTACCCAACGATCTCAGAGAAAGCGACGTATCATTGCCCAACATTCTGCTGCCGGTTTCCGGATATTAGACAATCATAGCTATACCAGGACGAATAGAAGGAATAGTGTACACACTCCTACTATAATAGTATGTTCTCTCATTGTCGGTAGCGGACCTGAGAACTAGTGGCGCTTCGATCGCTAAAGTCCATCGTTTGTCTGATGTCAGACACCTCGAAAATACAATTTCTCGCGCGTTTAATGGTGAAAGTTGTTAGGGGTTGTTAGTATGCATTGTTGTTTGGGTTTGTGTAGAAGTCTTCAATTTGTTGTGCTTTGAATTAACCAGTGACAAAAGAATATTGTGTGGTGGTTTACAAAATAATTGCAAAAATGCCGTACTGTTTCGCTCCGGGTTGTAGATCGGGATACGGTAGAAATAGTGACAAGACACTATTACTTATAACAAGGCAGTTAAGAAGTCTGTAGAAACTTGTATAAAAGAAAAAAATTGTTCTTTGTGAAGAAATGCCTGGTCAAGGCTGGGAAAGTGCTGTGCCCGAGTTGGTAAATACCACTCCTGCCGTGTTGATTGACAGATTTTTAGTGCATCATGTGGCAGGTTATGTCGTAAATCATTCCTCTAAGTTTATTGCGTGTACCCTCTGTGTCCATTCCCTTCGACAGAAAAGTAATGTGTCTAAACATTGTGCAGCTCTCACCCAAATCAAGGACTACGGATCCGGTAGGAACGTCAGTTTTTTAACCCATCCCTCCCAAGCTGTGTACGACGTACTTCTTCAAACAGAAATGAAAATTAAAGAAAAGATTAGCCCAGCGAGTGTAATGTGGGGTGATATCTTCTATGACTGTCTTGACACTATTGACGCTCTTACGATCCAGTCTTCGGGAGCAGGTTGTTGCAGAGAACACATCATGGATATTATTCCTAAATTGGTTTACCACTACTTAAAGTGCCGATTCTTCTTCAGGACAAAGGAAATCCGAAGAGAATTACAAGCTCGTAAATCCGCCAAGTCATCTCGCAAACTCTCGAAGCTAGCAGGCAACTAATCATTCATATGGTGAGTAATTTAATTAATTTTTAAGCACGTAAAATATCTTTCAACTCTGGTTTTATTTAACATTTTGTAGAGTTTTCTGTCCCTGAATTCGCAACTTGTTAAATACTGAACTTATTGCTTTCATAGCGTTTCAGATCCCATTGTATTTTCTGTTACGAATGTTCATAATAGTATTAACTGAAAGAAGGCTATTAATTATGAATAAGGGACTACGCAGGTATTCCTAAAGTTACGAAGAGACGGGTTAAATGGTAGAAATTTGCTTTAAAAAAGGATTACGCTTAGCGTAACAAGAACTGTGAACTTCCTCCAAGTCACGATCCTAGCGATAGAAGCGCCGCGTTGCGGCGGACCCGTGTAAACTCGCTGAGTGCGTACACTATTCCTTCTATTCGTCCTGGCTATACTAATTTAACTTATCGTACAATTTCAAAGTGACGCCCCTTCGTGGATGCACGCCTTGTGTCTTGGAAAAATGTTCCCAAACATATTGTCTTGTGATGTAGTAAATTTTAACATGAATATACACAGGGTGTTAAAAAAGTATCCAATATTTTAGGAGGTGCTAGTATGCATCAAAACAAGAAAAAAAAGTCTAATAATATGGGTCCTACAACACATACTTTCTGAGATCTGAACACTTGTTCATAGGAGGTGCTCAATGTAACTTCCATTCATGGCAATACATTCATCTGCCCTTCGGCGTAAGGAGTCACGCAGTCTTTGAAATTGACCTGGTTGTTCTTGATAACCAAACGTCTAGGGGATTTAGGTTTGGGGAACGAGCAGGCCAAGATGTGGGGCCTCCCCAACCAATCCAGCGGTCCTGAAATGTCAGCGTCAGGTGTTCACATTCATTGCGGAAAAAATGTGCTGGTGTTCCATTGTGCATGAATCACATCTTTAGTCTTTACTGACATGGCACATACTCCAGCAAGGTAGACATTACGTTAATAAGAAAGTCCTGATAACGATCGGTGCTGATGCCTTATTTCTTCAACTGCATGGGAATTTTCATCAGACCACACATTCTGATTACGAAAATTCACAACACCATCTCTGCTGAATCCCGCTCATATCCGCAGCCATACCTTTGTTTTCAGTATTCCTTGCGACGTATCAGTATTCCATGCCAGGGGTGTCAACTGCGGTATGATTATCTGGTAGTCTGCTGTATTGTAGGGCAGAAAAATGCATTGCCATAAATGTACGTCACATTGAGCACCTCCTAAAGTATGTGTTGTAGGACCCATGTTTATTAGATATTTTTTTCTTGTTTTGATGCAAACTATCACCTCCTAAAATATTGGGTGCTTTTTTTAACACACTGTATTCTTTTAATTCTTCTCCTGAGAGAAAATTGTTCAGATAAATTCAATCTTCCATTGCCCCCCATAAAAAAAATGTAACGGATTTAAATCTGGAGATCTAACTGACCTCAAGGCAACCCTTGTTTCATCAGAAGATCATCGAATGCTCTTGCAACCTCATTCATTGGGAAATCTTAAAGTGTGCGTGGTTTTATTGCCTTGGATACGTTTTCTGTTCTTCACAGCTTCAGTGCCGATTGTTGGCTATTAAAATAGTAACGATCAAATGTGTAGAAATGTTCATATTTTGCCACGAAGAAAATTTTCTCTTTTTAGTTGAAAGAAAGAGTCATTTTTCGTGCGAATTCTTCATAAAACCTATTGTTGTTGTTGTTGTTGTTGAAAATACCGTGATTATGAAGTAGTTTTGTGGATTTCTATCAATTTCGCGAAAATTCGTGGCTGTACTTAATTTAATTTTGTACATTCATTAAAGGATTTATATTTTTCATACATAAAATTAAGTTTTAATACATGTCGCAAATATCGTTAATATCCAAAAATCACATCCCAACTTATCATCCATTATTCATTTAAGTTTTTAAAAATAAAATGTGGGTGCGGTACTTCGCTACTACTTATTCAGTTATTATACAGAATATAGTTTTATATAGAATATAGTTTAGTTTTCCTGAGCTGGCTACATGGGATCAGTAAATTGAACCCGAGGCCAAGAAAGAGAACGAAGAAGGACAGAGAAGGAATAGGAGGGGCTCACAACAGGAACAGTTTGGCTGCGGCGCATGCGCGGATCTGTGATGCAATGCCAGCGTGATTCTTTCCAGGATTTATTTTCGCGTGTACATTCCAGATCAAAGCAACATCAAATAAAAAATTCTCTTCATACTCCAGTTACACATCTTGCATATACGGTTAGGTTTGGTTTAGTTTAGGTTTTTATTAACCAAGTCCGCTCATTACGGGCATACGCAGACAACCAAGATGATCCTGTCGCGAGCCGCACGTGAAGAAATAACCTTGGAAAGTCGACGCCGTTTACCGAAAGTGGACGGATATAGAACCAATATTACACGGCTTTCGTTCAGCTGATGCGTGATAAGACATAAGTATTCGATCTAACGTTTATGTTGTAGGCTTTGTGTTTTCATATATTTTTAACTACATATGATTATCTGTTATCCTTCTGATTCTTAGTGCCAGATTTTTTTTTACAATTTCCAGGCACTGATATCGACATATAGAATATACTTTTAATATATTTCTGTGAAATTTTCGTTCACTTATATCATTTTTACACAATTTAAATAATTAAACTACTGGTACTCATTCTATTTATGCCTGCAAACTAAACTAATGCTTTTATTTTCTCGTAGATTCCAGTTTTTGAGCAAATTCCTCACAGATCATATTGAAACATGGCTCGAACAGTTTCTAAACTCTTTCTGGATTTTTGGGATATCCATATCTTGCTCAGTGAAGAAAAACCTCTTCAATGAAGCATTACTTCAAAGAAGACATAGAAATAGTTAAATCAACTGCGAATTATTTTTTTCAGAAAAAAAAAATTCCACGCCATTTTGAGCAAACTTTGGCATTTTACTTCATTCAATTTTGCCATTTTCTCTGAAGGCACGTATTTCTTCAAGCAAGAAATTTCTTCAAATAAATTATCTTCATTCAGGTCAAGTCTATCTATATTTGAAGAAAAATAATGGACTATTTGTCTCTTCAAAATTTTCTCTTTCTAGTTGCGGTCTCAGCAATATAATTACAATTCAAGGATATCTTATCTTGTGAATAACACAGGTACTGGGATATCCAACAGCATTTTTTTTAATTCGTAAGAGCCACTGAGAATTCCGTTGTGAAATAAGAGCCACTTCTTCTAAAGGTGCCCGGAAGTTGTGTTATTGTTGGCGGAATAAGTTTTTATTTTTTCCTGGAATTCAGTTTTTTTATAAACTTAGATAACGTCCTCATCTTCAGTTTTGATTATGAAATCATAATAAAGCTGCAAAGTTGCATTAGCAAAATTTATCACTCGATATGCAAGGATCAATAAACCATAATCAGGAACAATGAAAATCTGAGGGTATCTGGGATAAATGATTAAATCCAGGGACACAAAGCAAAATTCGGAAACTTTCTCTGGGAAACAGGGACGTCTGATAATCTTACATTAGACTATTATTGAAAGAGCTTCGACATGTTAGGGTACGTACATGTTGGAGCAACGATAAACGATAAAAGAAATGACCTAGCGACGCTTTGGTATTAACAAAGAATGAAGTGTTCATATCGGAGCAACGAGGACGCGGGAAGCGAACATTTTGATTTATCAGTAGAAGATATTCTATGCATCCACTTAATGAAAGAAGACTATAGGAAATATCAGCTGCTAAGTTCAAGGTTAATGTAACTTAAATACGTACAAAATTAAACCCGTTTCTCATCCCAAAGATAGTATAAATTCGTTGTGTTGTGATTGGTTCTTGTGATCACATAACATATGACGAATAAATACACAACTGATCAATTTGCCAATATCTACAATAATTAATTTAATATGCCGAAATAATAATAAATCGATTAATATTCGGATATATTGATAACCACCGGTAATTATACAGATTAATATTATCTTAATCAGAGATCATATGAACGACAAGAGCGAAAAAAATGGAACTTTTCATTTTCGTCGCTTTTATCGTGTATCTTCGCTTTTATCGTTACTCCAATATGCACACCTCAATGGCAATGCATGCTTCAATTCTCCCTGATATAGCATCGCTGCTTCTTTTATCGTTTATCGTCGCTCCAACGTGTACGTACTCTTATGCAGCGAGATGAACCAACTCTTGAATGAAGTCGTTGAGAGAGCGAGCAGACAAGCTTCCTCGTGTCAAAGAGTCAGTTGTTTGCCCATGTAACTCGCATTGTTACACTAACCTCTTCTAGAATTCGAAAATTATACCCTTTGGTTAATAGACGTTCACAAATTGGTTTGGACTGTTCAATGCTACTCTACACCTCGCTTGTACGACCTCTTTTAACTTAGGATACGTACACGTTGGAGCAACGATAAACGATAAAAGAAATGAGCTAGCGACGCTTTGGTATTATCAAAGAATCAAGTGTTCATATCGGAGCAACGAGAACGCGGGAAGCGAAAATTTTGATTTATCAGTAGAAGATATTCTGTGCATCCACTTAATGAAAGAAGATATATAGGAAATATCAGCTGCTAAGTTCAAGGTTAATATAACTTAAATACGTACAAAATTAAAACCGTTTCTCATCCCAAAGATAGTATAAATTCGTTGTGTTGTATTGGTTCTTGTGATCACATAACATATGACGAACAAATACACAACTGATCAATTTGCCAATATCTACAATAATTAATTTAATACGCCGAAATAATAATAAATCGATTAATATTTGGGATATATTGATAACCACCGGTAATTATACAGATTAATATTATCTTAATCAGAGATCATATGAACGACAAGAGCGAAGAAAATGGAACTCATCTTTTTCGTCGCTTTTATCGTGCATCTTCGCTTTTTATCGTTAACCCAATATGCACACCTCAATGACAATGCATGCTTCAATTCTCTCTGATATAGCATCGCTGCTTCTTTTATCGTTTATCGTCGCTCCAACGTGTACTTACCCTAATATTAACGAATAAATCAAATGGCAAACTGCAGCTTTAAAAAAGTCTGTATGTGAAGCAATGACATAATCTCATTTTCATTTCTAATAACTCATGTATCATATATTCATATAGATTTGTAAGTACGCTTCTGCTTACAATCAAAGCACATTAAGTCAAAAATATTACTTCCTGACAAGAAGGCGTGTATTATTATGTACATAATGTATGTGTATAAACGTAGAATTGGAAAAGTAAATAGAAACAACTAACAAGAAAAATAATATTTTGAGGGATCAAGTTTTTCATCCCTGGTTCACCTTATAAAACCGTTTTCATTTTGCTATTGTTCTGATAGATGTCTCTGTAATTCCGAAAATTGTGTGCTTGGGAGTTCCTATAGAATTTGTCTCCTGGTATTAGGTGTGCGGTATAGTATGATGAGAGAGGAGGTATTAGAATTTAGTTTCTTAACTAAACCAAACATTAAATTCTACATAGTTCGCAATCGATAACATTTCTAGACTTGTAGAACACACGTTTAGGTCGAGTACACCAATTGCCTACAAATACATCCTCAGTTATCGTGTACGAGTATTCCCGATAGGAGACACTAAATTAGATTCTACATACTTTGTAATCGAAAGCTCACGAATTGTCTTCAAATACATCTTTTTTCAGTCTAGGTTCTTTTCAATCGATACCATTTCTAGGCATATAGAACAAAAGTTTAGGTCAAGCATACCGATTAATGTCTGCAAATACCTCTTCACTGATTGCGTATTCCTTCCGTTTTCTAGATTACCTGTCAGAACGATAGATAGCAGCAATCGTCTTATATACCTATTACACATATTTTAAAATAAATTACTCAATTCCTCTTACTTTAAATACTGATCTTCTATTCCCATGGTTGTGGGTTCGATCCCGGGCCAGGTCGATGGCATTTAAGTGTGCTTAAATGCAACAGGCTCATGTCAGTAGATTTACTGGCATGTTATAGAACTCGTGCGGAACAAAATTCCGGCACATCCGGCGACGCTGATATAACGTCTGCAGTTGCGAGCGTCGTTAAATAAAACATAACATTTTTAAATACTGATATTACATTGACGTTTTATCTAACAAGATTATCCTTCCGTTTTTTTAATCTTTCTTCATTCTTAAATTCCTATGTTTAGACTATTCCAATAACTATTTTTTCCCTGGGACCCTCTAGTGATCTTCGTTCCTTTACCTATATAGGTAGAAATATCTAATATGGGATTGGCGGCTGGTGAATGCGGGGTTTGTTTTATATTAATTAGTGAATTAGTGAGGGTCTCCACTCAGAGTTCTGAATATTGTAATCAGGAGGCAGTGTATTTATCCTGTCCGAAAAGTGAAGGAAGCTTTTCTCTTTCTTCAGTACGTCTATTATGTTATGATACACGTAACTTACGGTTCGCTATATGACATTAATCATACTTTTACCTAATAAAGTATGATAACACAAAACTTTATACATATATTAAATTCATATAAGTGATATTATCCAGTTATTCCTACTATTTTAGAAATTAATAGCATTGGCACGTGTTCACATCCACATGCTAAAATTGAAATATAGGGAAACTCGCCTAAATCTTACCACAGTAAATCAGTCATTTCTATTTCTAGTTACTCATGTATAATACATTCATATAGATTTGTAAGTACGCTTCTGCTTACAATCAAAACACATTAAGTCAAAAATGTTACTTCTGACAAGAAGGCGTGTATTATTATGTACATAATGTACGTGTATATACGTAGAATTTGAAAAATAAATAGAAACAACTAACAAGAAAGTAATATTTTGAGGGTTCAAGTTTTTCGTTCATAGTTCGCCTTATATTAGCGTTTTTATTTTGCTATTGCTCTGATAGATGTCTCTGTAATTCCAAAAATTGTGTGCTTCGGAGTTCCTATAGAATTTGTCCCTTAGTATTATAATATTCCTGGTGTCTAGCTCTGATCTGGTATCCTGTCTGTAAAAAAACTGAACGAAATTAATTTCACTTTTGGCTGAATAGGTGCCAAAATCAAAATCAAACTGGAAAGTAACTAATAGACGATGAGGATAATTGATGCATAAATTATAAGTCTAAAAATGGGGACTGACCTGAAGAACCCTAGGCATTACAAAGAACAAAAGGAGTCTCAGCGATCCGAAATTCACGGCTTGCTGTCCCATTGTAAAGAACTCATTTTTCGGCTGTCTCAGAGAATCCACGCCCAGTCCAAAAGCTGTTGTGGCGATGACGTCATTTGTGTATCTGGTGTAGAAGTCCTTGAGCTCCAAGATTAACATATCGCCATCTGCGAAGCAGAAAAGTAGACGGAAGAAATTATTCTTTCTTTCTTTGACACATCCAGTCATACAACGAGCTAAAAATAATTTTATTTCGATATGTTGGGAGTTTAAGGGGTTAGGTACAGCTTACAGCAGTAAATTGTTTTGGAATTAATCAACTTTTTTTTCCCTCCGTTACTGTATCTTGTACATTAATGAAAATTGGTATGTGTAAAACATTGTCCTTCTGCTATATAAAAAAAATATTTTTATGATTTAAAAAATTATTTATATATATTTTTTCAAAATTCGTAGCTGTGGTAGTTCACTGTGCAGTGATGAAGCTTTTCCCTCATAACTCATAAACTTGTTAACTTTTTCATGTTCTCTCCCTTTTATTTTATTGCTGAAACTCATGTTTACAATGATCCGACATGTTTGCTCTAAATGTCAGAATAATCTCAATCATGACCAGCAACCCCACAAAATCTTAATGTTCTAAAGAGTGGATGAAGAAAGAATGATGCTGAAACTGATCAGGAAGAGAAAAAGGAATTATTGGTCGGGTCACTGGCTGAGAAGAAACTGCCTGCTGAAGGATGCACTGGAAGGAATGGTAAACGGGAGAACAATTCGGGGCAGAAGAAGATATCGGATGATAGACAACGTTAAGATATATAGATCATATGCGGAGACAAATAGGAAGGTAGAAAATATGAAAGATTGGAGAATGCTGGGTTTGCAGTGAAAGACCTGCCGTTGGGCAGAAAACTATGAATGAAATGAATAGCTCTCCGGCATCTAGGCCTACATTATCAACTATAGCGACAAACAGGATTTTACTGCAGATAGTAGTAATCACCTTTTTGAATGATATAGTCCTTTGAGGGCGTGTTCTCGTAGCATTCTTCTAAGAAATTAACGAACTGTTGGCAGCAGTCAGACACCAGCTTAAACATCATCTTCATTTTGCTGGATGTGAAGACAGGACTCAAAGTTGATCGCATGTCTCTCCAAGCTGGACCTGAATTGAAGAGGTTTTAGGTATTAAGTATTCAACCAATAGAGCACGTTTCGCGGTCGCTTAATGAAGCCTGTTTTTGCTACGTCTGCTCAGAGACGACTAAATACTTCGTAGAATACAAATTGTATCTGTTACTCTACTGGTCACGATTTTTTTTACTTAATTTCATGTGAAAAATAGGCTTACCATATGATAGTTCAGGAAAATAGGGACAGATTTTAAATTCAATAATCGCCAACTACACAGAGTGGAAGTGAAATAATCCTGCAGATTGAAAGGGACGATAGGGTACACTTAAATGAATAGAAAACCTATATTACGTTTTGTGATTAAATGCACAGTTAATTAGAAAATTGGCACAAATAAGTATATGACATACTAATATGTACTATACAAAGGAAACAAAAGACAGATCCAAAATCTACACCAACACATAAATCTACACTACACATTACAAATTGAAAACAACAAATCCATAAATTTTCTAGACATCACAATAACAAAAGTAGACAACAAACACATTCAAAGTAGATACAGAAAACCCACAACAACAAAAACACACATACACAACACATCCAACCACCCCACACAACACAAACAAGCTGCATTCCGAACAATGGTACACAGACTTCTCAACATACCCATGAATCAACAGGATTACAACGAAGAACTAAACACAATCAAATACATAGCACAAGAAAACGGATACAACCCCAACATAATAGACAACATAATACGTAAGACAAAACAAAACCACAAAAAACAGAAGAATACAACACAAACACAAGAACACAAAAAATACATCATACTAACATACGAAAACAAAAACACACGTAAAATTGCAACCTCATTCAAGAAATTAAACTACAACATCGCATACAGAACAAATAACACTCTACAAAAACATCTCAACACACAAACAACACAAACAAACAAATACAACCACACAGGCGTATACAAACTCAAATTTAACACCTGCAACAACTTCTACATACGACAGACAGGCAGATCATTTCAAACACGTTACAAAGAACACATCACAGCCATAAAACATTACAAAACACCTCCACATATGCAGAATACATCACAAATGCCAACCACACCTACAGAGACATCAACACAGACATGGAAATACTGCACATCCAACCAAAAAGCCAGAAACTCAACACACTAGAACAATATGAAATATACAGATACACGAAAACACATCCCAACGATATTCTCAACACACAACTCAATTTCAAAACACATACACTCTTTGACTCTACACTACGAACGCACCCACACAGGAAACAAGAGGCGCCAAGACCAACAACGACCAGTTCCGAAGATGACCGAAAATAGGTCGAAACATGTTAACAAGGTACATTAAAATTTAACACAAGAAAGTCTTATCATACATATTCCGAAGTGATACAGTGTTAAAAGTTGTGTAATCAAGATGTATATAGAAAATTGAGTTGGAAGTTTCAGCAGTCTGATAACATCGCCGCTAACACAGTCCTCTTCTCGTAATACAGATGTAAGAGGTATACGAAGTCAGGGCTGTCTCCCACCGCAAACCTCCCTCTCTGGCTACAACGTTGCAATCTGGTTGCATCGTTCAGTGGCTTGAAATTAATGGTTTTTAAATTACATTTACATGAAAACCGTCCATGCTATGGAAATACGCCAGAGAAATAAATGATTCTTTATTAGATTTTCTATTGATATGGAAAAAAAATCGCGATCCTACTCACAATAGTTACCGAATAAGAGGATGTTAAACATTTGGGAATAAACATTTTTTTAAGAAAACTATGAGCTTTCTACCAATATAGTATTACACTTTTTTGTTCCATAGAACATGAGCTATTCGCTCTGAAAATCTGCAGGATTATTTCACTTTCACTTTGTATTATGCATGACGAAGTAGGAATACACGAGAAATAAGACGCGTATTTTTTTGCATACCTTTTTATCTTTGACAATTTAAAAATATCTTTCATCTTTGATAACTGAAAAAAATGAGATTTTTTACTTTACAACAGCGCTATAAATCTCTTTTCATTTTTGTTATGTTTTAATGGAACCTGAAATATTTATAATATATTATCGCCGCGCTCTCATGGCATTCGGCAGGTCTTTGAGCGGCCTCGTGCATAACATTCGGCATGTCTTTGAAATTTAATTGTATTATTGTTTTCAATTTCTTATGTCGCCGCTCCAATCACTCGCCTCAATTTCAATATTGCAGCCAATAAGCTGCTTCCATTATTAAATGACACCTACTTGTCTAATCCACGTGTACTAAAACCGAAGTTGCAATGTCTTGTGCTGAGGACGAACATTAAGGTATTTGATTAAAAATAATTATTAAAGAGTTATTATTAAGAGTTAAGAATGTCAACGTACTCGTATATGAAATAATAATAATAATAATAATAATAATAATAATAATAATAATAATAATGGCCATTTAACAATATAACAAACCAGTGCTTATTTTTTTCGAGGAAATAGACGTGACAACATGACGCTTAGAGTGAAATCTACAGAGCAACAATCGGTCGGCAAAATTATGTTTTAAAAGCACACCGCACGTTATTCTATGATGCCGACATGTTAACCAGAGCGCGGCGATAATAACAGATAATTTTGATTTTTCGGGATGTATGACAATCCTGCGTCGAAATATGTGATTAAACATTCGATAGTTAACGAAAATAGAGACAACTTAATGTAGGCCTACAGTAGTGATATTAGGCCCTAATGTTACAATAGATATGTATTTATTTTGAATGTGTGTCCAGCTCGATTCAATGATATTGGCCCTTCTTCTTGCTTGTTTGGCTAGTGAGCGAGCTGTGTGTTGCGTCATAAGAAAGAAATTTAATCACAAACGTGCATAAGAGGGTAAGAGGGAAGAGAAAGAATTAAAATAATTTCTATGCTCATAGCTAAGGAACACTCAATGTCAAGAAAATATAAGTCATCCATCATGGGTGTTTAGTCAACAGATGTAAGTTAGTGGTTAGTAACGTGGCGTGTGGAAGAATATTGTGTTTTTAAGACGGGGTATATCTCGACATGATAAGAAGGAAGTTTTAGGTGTTATGACTAGAGACAAGAATTTCATGCACTATAAAATCCCAAAATATGCATGCATTCATGCACTATGAAACATGCACGATCAAGCGAAAAATACATTAAAATATGCACTTTCGTTTTTGTTCCAAATTTCTTATTTCACTTCACTTTTTTTCTCACAGTTAACAACAACATTTCTAAATTGGTTTCTGTGAGGTTCCTGCGCTTATCAGGCAGTATGTTTTTGTAGGCAGAGAATGGCCTCTCGGCATCGCAAGAAGTTATGGATGCAAACTTTTCTTTTTCTTTCCCTTCTTCAATCCTGATTTCTAAAGTTAAAATAAAGGATATCAAAATCGAGAAACTGAGTGACTAAACCATTAAAACATGCATTTAAACTGAATATAATGTATATTATATGCATGATTAAGCTAAAAATTGCTTAAATATGCATCATGCATGTTTTTATCCCCAAAAAGGCCAAATATGCACGGAAAAAGTACATAAATTTAAAATCGAAAAGTAGTGAAATGGACAAGTATTAAGTTTGAGGTATGTCCTATGTTCCTATAAAAACATGCATTTGCATGGAATTCTCGTCTCTAGTTATGACTGTGCGGCCTGACCTATGCGACCCTGCCCATCAGCAGTGATGAGTAACTCGCTCTTATAAAAACCTCAGTGCATTTCGAACTGGTTGATCAAGGTCACGTAAATACGTACAAACCACGCACGAGTCGCTGAACTGAAAACTGTGAACTGAAGCACTGGTAATTTCGGCTGTCCCAGCTGATTTCAGTTGAGGAGAGTGGTCCAGGAATGGGGTAAGTATACGTGTAAATTGCAGTCCATTGCTTGACCTTCATCCACCAGTTCGAAATGCACAGATTTATAGTCTATCCACTTATTTTTTGCAAGGGCCAAAATCCCTGAATCAAGCTGTACAATAAATTTGTGTGTTTGTATGTATGTATGGGCTATTCCATATGAAATCGATGAGTAAAAAACCTCGCATTTTTTTAATACTCTAATTTTTTCCCTATTTATACAAGGTGCTGAGGACAGTGTATTTTCAAAAATATACTATCGAAAGTCAAACGGTTTTCGTACTATTGAGCGACAAATTTAGCGTATTTTATAAAAACAAGCCTCTTTCAGCGCTCAGAACTCTGGAACCATTTACTGCAGAACATTGAACGGGAGCTCATTTTGAAGCTGACATTTGGTAGGTTATGTTAAGAAGTAATCCTTATTTTTATTGTACACAGAGAGACAGATAATTTTATTTTACTTGCTTTTAGACTTTTTGTCCATTTGTAAAAATGTAAAAAATATTGAGAAAAAACCTTGCATTATTAAGAGGGATTCGACATTGTTTGCTTAGTGGCTCGGCAATAAGTTTCGAGGGTATTAAATAGATTATTTTCACACGCCTAGACTTGAACGGCGCAGTACCGCATGCACTGGCCGAGAGCTGAAGATAAGCGAGCGTTGGGCGTCATTTTACTCCTGTGTTTATGAAAACCTGCGATAAAGCTAGCACAGCCATGACTGCTAGACGACACATCACGTGTTTGTCTCCTGGCCTTGCTTGTCTCGGCTAAGCTCCCGTCTCACAGTCGGTTAGTTTACGCGCGTACTATTTATTTTCTTTATTTGATATTTTCAATACTTTCTTATCAACGGTGCACCAGTAAAAATATGTTTATTTGTACTTTCAATGCGGAATCTAACTATATATTTCTAAAAAAAATTTTCCTACCCAAAGGCGTCTTAATGAGGAAAAATCTAAATTTCTCCATTTCAATAAAAAGTAAGGGAATCTGTTTATATATCAATATAAACTTTAATTTCTCAGCATAAAAATAAACTACGATTTTGATCATTGAGTGAAATGGTTACGGAGCTACAACAGTTTAAATTTGCCAATTTTATGAAAATACGACAAATTTAAATATTTTTAATTTAAACACTATGAAGTTCTGATGCCTCAAACTTTGCACAAAGCATTGTATCACAGTTCTCTACGACAAAAAAAGTTTCATTGTATTTAGAAATTTTAAGGTCAATTTTCTCTATATTTCGGTTGATTTGAGATGGAATAGCTCGTATGTATGTATGTATGCATGCATGTGTTACAATTATATTATATAAATAGAATAAAATTAGAATCCATATGGCTTAAATTTTAGTAATTCATACCTTTACGGTTGACAAGAACTTTTGTCCACAGAGGATCCCCGTTCTCCATTATAGCTGTATTTCTGTCTGTGAAGAACTCGAAGTCTTTCACTGCAACTGCCTTGATGAGTTCAGGGTCACAAACCAGGATAATCGGATGTCGCAACATGAAGCAGGCTCCATAGCCATGATCTTTCAGCCCGTTGTAGAACCCTCTAATCAGGTCTTGAGTGGCTATGTTCTTGAACATCGTGGTCCCCAAGTTACCGACGAAAGGTAAAGGTTTGAGATGTGGAACTTCCGGCTTTGTGAAACGTCTGTAAGTGCTCATTCCCCAGTAATACAGCAACAATCCCAGGCCCATGAGGAGGAGAAGCCAGTCCCAGAAAGACATCCACTCCAGAATGGCCATCTCTGCTAGTTATGTTGTTGTTCTATAATAATAATAATAATAATAATAATAATAATAATAATAATAATAATACTTACTTACTTACTGGCTTTTAAGGAACCCGGAGGTTCATTGCCGCCCTCACAGAAGCCCGCCATTGGTCCCTATCCTGAGCAAGATTAATCCATTCTGTATCATCATATCTCACCTCCCTCAAATCCATTTTAATATTACCTTCCCATCTACGTCTCGGTCTCCCTAAAGGTCTTTTTCCCTCCGGCCTCCCAACTAACACTCTATATGCATTTCTGGATTCGCCCATACGTGCTACATGCCCTGCCCATCTCAAACGTCTGGATTTAATGTTCCCAATGATGTCAGGTGAAGAATACAATGCGTGCAGTTCTGTGTTGTGTAACTTTCTCCATTCTCCTGTAACTTCATCCCTCTTAGCCCCAAATATTTTCCTAAGCACCTTATTCTCAAACACCCTTAACCTATGCTCCTCTCGCAAAGTGAGAGTCTAAGTTTCACAACCATACAGAACAACCGGTAATATAACTGTTTTATAAATTCTAACGTTCAGATATTTTGACAGCAGACTGGATGATAAAACTTCTCAACCGAATAATAACACGCATTTCCCATATTTATTCTGTGTTTAATTTCCTCCCGAGTGTCATTCACATTTGTTACTGTTGCTCCAAGATATTTGAACTTCTCCACCTCTTCAAAAGATAAATTTAATAATAATAATAATAATAATAATAATAATAATAATAATAATAAATAATCTGTTCGGTATAGAGTGACCAGATCAAAATGTTCCAAAGCAGGACATTTGAAGAAAAAAACAGGACGTTTTGGAAAAAAGCCTGACAACACATTAAATTCCTTTTCATTCACTGAGAACAATAAAACCAACAAGCATACACAGTACCAAGCTTTCCATTGTTATTAATCTTACAATTGAATTGTTCATACTTCTGTGAAGAGGAAATGTCCTTCATTAGCTTTGGGCATTTCAATGAATAGGTGTGAAATTATTTACTTGTAAAATGCTTCAAATTATATTGTACTGTTACAATACCCTTTACTCCTACTGATAGCTGTTCTTTTCGTCTGGCTATTGGGTATTGATTAGTGAAAATACCCTTTCAAGATTGGCATTTTGTGCAGTTATTATTGAAAAAAATTATTGACATAAATACAGCAAAGTTTGGAAACATTTAACATTCACAAACCGCTCAAAAATGCACTCCACTGAAAATCTATTGTTTAAAAAAAAATGCGTTATCTTGCTTCAAAACAAATTGAAGGGTTCAGAACCATAGTGCGCCAAGCGCCATTTACTAAAACCGTAGAAAACAAGGGTTAAAATGAAGTTATCAACAGTAATCTCACTAGACGTTTTGATTTATCTAGAGAAAATCAAAACTCGAGTGGGATTTAATTGACTATTACACGATTAAAAGAAAGTACATAAAGATTAGAAGTAACGAAGTACTCCAATACAATAAAATATTAATTGACTTACGAAAATACAACTGTCTTCAAATGTATTATTGTACCATCTCAACATTACAAATATTACGCTAGATGCATGCTAGATGGCAGTAGTGAGCAATGCCTCTCGTCGAGAAGTTCTCGATCTATACATGATGGCAATGTTACTAGTCAAGAAGGCTTTGTTGATTCAGTTTCATTTTTATTAAAACAGTTTCATTCCACTTCAATTATCCGAATCCCAGTATTCAACGTCACTTGACAGATAATTTTCAATAAATCTTAATATTAAACAATCTCTGATACGTGACTATCCATAATATCATATAGCAGAAGCTATAACATAACCTAACTAATATACATAAGTGTTAGAAAAGTTTCAATTAACGACGATGACATAAAAAATAAACATGAATAATTTTAAAAGGAATAATTATTGAATGTACATTTTTCAAATTTGAATGTGGTTGGTGGTTCAATTGATGTTATATTGGACGTATGCGTAATAGAAGTGGAACTTGTTGATTTAGGCCTACATGGTGTATTGAACTTATTCAGGATTTCCGAATGGTGCTCTTCATTTATTTGTAAATAGGATTTCAGAAGATGCATAGGTATGATCAGTGATTTTGATTAATTCTTGTTCTTGAATGCCAATGCGAGTCATATTTGAAACTGCTGTGCATCGACTGGAGTGGTTTGTAATTTTATATATATATATTTGACGTCCAGACCAGCGCAGTTTCAAATGTTGGCAAACAAAGAAACAAATGCTAGGGACGCGATAAAATTAAACAAATGCTAGGGACGCGATAAAATTGTGCGATAAGCAGCCATGATTGGTTGAAATACGTCCTTTCGTACCGTTTTATTGGTCAAAAGTAGTATGACGTAGTAAGAGTGTAATAGTCACCATAATTCAATGAAACATATAGCAAGTAATATAAAGTACGCACATTAAAACTAAATGCTATGTTAGTCTTCATTAAACTATGGTATTCACTTAACTTTAACCTCTGCTTTCTTCGTTTTTAATAAATGGCGCTTGACCCATTATGGCTCTGAACCCTTTAATTCTTTTAGAGCACAGAATTCATAAAGTACCGTCAACGCGGGCTACTTGGACCCTTAAGGTGCTACTTGAACCCAGAAGAAAAAAATGTTTACTTACCATTGGAGTAACTTAGGTAAAAATATTTGTATAGATGAAAGTTTGCAGAGAAAAAAGCCACAACTTTCGACACCAAACTGTTATTTTACATCGACGAAAACATTTTTTTCTTCTGGGTTTAAGTAACACCTTAAGGGTCAAAGTAGCCCGCGTTGACGGTACATATTTTTCATATAACGACAGAAACACATACTTTTGACCTCAGATTTTATCTTATATACGTACTGCATTTCAATATTTGGTACATTATGTTCTTGAAAGGCAGAAAGCCGGACATTTTGACTTTATCGTAAAAAGCCGATCGGACGCTCTCAAAATAGGTTACTAAAAAGCAGGACATGTCCGGCGAAATCCGGACGTCTGGTCACCCTAGTTCAGTATCACAATCTTTGTTAGAGAAACTGTTTAAGGCCCAATTGTATAAAACTCCCTGACTAAAGATCAACTTTGATCGAAGATCGAAAAGTGAACCTAGTTCAGACACTTCTTCTATTGTATAAAACTTTTCTGCGATCAAATTACCTTGGTTCAAATGCAATCTAAGTTCACGTGAAAAGGATTTGGCAACATCGCATAAACAGGTGAAATACGTGATGCGCGGACAGGTTAGTTCAGTGTTGCCAATCTAGCGACTTTAACTCTTTTTCAACAACAATTTCTTTTAACTTTTATATTGCTTAAATAGGGATTTAGTGACCTTTTTAGCACCCCATAGTGACAAAATTTAATCTTTCTTTGTTGATAATGAGAAATCTGGAGACTTTACAACTACTTTTTGGCGACTTTCCGTACACTCTGTTGGAGACACTGGTTTTTTGTGCAATGTAAATAATGGCGGACAATAAGAAGAAGGTTGACTGTTCTCCGAGTTGTTATCATGTTATGGTGTTTGATACTGCTAAACATAATAAAGCTTTATAAAACAACAATTTTCGTTTAGTAATACAGTTAATTGAAAATTTATGAATGTGCCTATCATATCCATTAATAATTAATGGTTGTTATAAACATAATATAATTATAGGTTTTGTTATTAGATACTGCTGAACATGATAGAGCCTCATAAAATATAAGAATGTTTGTGTATTAAGGCAAGAAATTGAAAGAAATATATATAATTGCACCTATCATATCTATTAATATTAATAATAATGGATATTTTATTTGCACAATCTGTCGCTCGTATATTTCAAACAGAAAAGAAATAACTGAACTTGGATCATCTAACTTAATCGGAGAAATTTCTTCAGTCAAAGTTGACTTTAGTTTGAGACAGATTAATCTCAGATTAGACTTCATACAACATAAAATTCCAAGTTCAGCTGAAACAAGGATCAATTTAACCTCTGATCTAAGATTAAATGGTTTATACAATCGGGCCTAAGTGAATTTTTAGCTCAAAAGGTTTGTGTAATCTTTAGGCATGAATATGAAAGTAGACAGGATGAACGAAGATGAGGATGATGTTGGCAGCGAAATGAGCCCGGGGTCCAGCGCCAAAGTTAGCCTGAATTTGCTAGTAATAGGCGAGGAAAAGCTTCAGCACAAACCTTAATCAGGCAGTCTGTCCCAAACAAGCTTCGACTCTGATCTCGTTAGTTTCGCAGAAGCAAACTGACCACTTTTCCAAAGCGCTGGACACCAAGGAAAAATAAAAACTGGAACCATCCACGCATTCAGTCTTAAGAATTGATGTTACGACAAATGTTTTCCGAATGCACATAAACCTCTCTGGTTGGCCACATGTTTCTTCTTCATGCGATAACAATGGCATTCCTGTGCCTCGCGATATCCCCAGCTCGTAATTGCGCACATGTAGCATTTCCGTTTTTTTATATCCTCTGAAACGATCCATTGCCACGCAACAGAAACAAACATTTATAATACGCGGATCTCTGGAAGATAGTTCTTGGCTCAGAGTGATATGTGCTTATGAATGTTTCGACGCTCTGATAGGGTTAGATATTCGGTCCTTCCTTTCGTACTTTTTAATTTCGAGCTTCGATTCCAGGTGATTACACAATATTATAATTAATACTACTTTAAAATTTAAGTATGCGATCCAACTTAACAACATATGAACCAGAATGTTCCACTGGAATAGTCATAGGCCCTAAAAGCTCTAATTCTACTGTCGGTAACCATTCACGGTTCGAATCTCTGAGGCTCGTAACAGCAAACCTGAAAGATAGCGAGAGAAGAATTAAATATAAGATGTCCCAGCAAGGAAACTACGTCGATATCGTCCAATTCTATCGATCTCGTATGTCTTAGACCATATGGTCTTTCATAGTCTGAATCCAACTTTTTTCTTGGCCTACAAAGGTTTTAACGTTCTCGTGATAGTGACACTAGGCGTGACATATTAAAAAATATTAAAAGAAATCAATAAATTGTGTTAAAATTCTGCGCTGCTGTTCTTTAAACACACGTTCCTTATTCCGAATGAAATAAGGAAATTTGAAGGATTACATGTAAGTTGCGTATTAAGAAAACAATGTTATAAGAACTATAAGAAGAGAAAATAACTCGATAAAACATTATCCAAGACTGGAATAAACGTTGGAAAGGAGAAATAAAATAATTAGCGTAACAGATTGACAGCACGTGTTTAACATAAAATTATCATACGAAGACTAAAATTTGTAACATTCACGTGATGATGTCAGTGAAAATTACACCCACCCGGGTCTACACCTGTGGAGTAATGGCTAGCGCGTCTGGCCGCGAAACCAGGTGGTCCGGGTTCGAATTCCGGTTGGGGCAAATTACCTGGTTGTGGTTTTTTCAGGGGTTTTCCCTCAACCAAATATGGGCAAATGCTGGGTAACTATCGGTGCTGGACCCCGGACTCATTTCACCGACATTATCACCTTCACTTCATTCAGACGCTAAACAACCTGAGTTGTTGATACAACGTCGTAAAATAACTCACTAAAAATATTACCCATCCCTGGAAACCGTTCAGTACCTCCCACATGTCTCGAGTGTTAATTGGGCCGCCTAAGCAAAAATAAACGCTTAAATCAGAGACGCTGTACAAAGAATGTGTTTAAGTGTCCCAGATATTGTTTCCAGCAATGTATCGACGCAGAATGAAACGATTGAAAGACAGTGAAAACTAGGCCTAATAGGTAGTGGCTTTTGATCCACACTGTATACGTATGTTTGTGTGTGCAGCGGCGAACTTATGCCTAAGCAAACGAGGCGGCTGCTTAGGGCCCCAATCTCGGAGGGGGCACCGGGCAGGGAAAGTAGTAGTAGTAGTAGTACTAATAATAATAATAATAATAATAATAATAATAGTAATAATAATCGTCATCATCATCATGTAGCTTCCAAGGAGTTGAGCCACAGATTGGCCCGTTCCGGTGTAATATTAGAGGCCGAGAAGTATCTTTAGTGGTCTTCCAGGGTTTCTTTTACCCGCTAGGGTGCAATTTGTTTTAGTAATCTAGGGTATATGTTATGGGGCATCCGATTGACATGTTCTATCCACTTTGACTTATAATTTAAAATTTGTTCAATAAAATAATAATAATAATAATAATAATAATGATAATAATAATAATACGTTAAAAATAGAAGTAAAGTCTGCGTTTTTGTAAATTACTAAACAGGGGACCCGACTCTTTTAACTGGCTAGGGAACTTTGGATCTCTGTCCGGGCCTGTACATTTTTATTTTAGTAGGTTATTTTACGACTCTTTATTAAACATCTTAGGTTATTTAGCGTCTGAATGAGATGAAGGTGATAATGCTGATGAAATGAGTCCGAGGTCCAGCACCGAAAGTTACCCAGCATTTGCTCAGATTGGTTGAGAGAAAACCCCGGAAAAAACCTCAACCAGGTAACTTGCCCCGACCGGGAATCGAACCCGGGCCACCTGGTTTCGCGGCCAGACGCGCTGACCGTTAATCCACAGGTTTGGACGGGCCTGTATATGTTTGTGTGTACAGTAGCTGATATTGAGAGATTGAAACATTTTCACGTACCTTCGCGCGATCCTTCGATTGTATTCACTTCTTCGCTCAGCGTTATACTCACACACTTCTGCTGCTTCACTAAAGTCTGCCTCTAGCATCAGCTTGTTGTCTTATTTGAATGCATGAATGGGAGCTGTCATTACGTCACGACCTCAGGCCTGCCATCCATAAAAAAATTAACTCCGCGTAAACACTTTCGGAGTTTTGGAGGCAAAAGTGTGAATTGTCATGTTATGACTGCAGTTATCCTCCTTAACTTCAACACGTAATAGCCCAATAATTAGGAGTACACTTCAAACTGGAAGGGCCAGAATTTGAAACCAGGTCGGTCTTGTAAAATGAATGATGTTCAAAATACTTTTGTTCTGAGTACTGTATTTAGGCCTTAATTTCCTCATTATTCTTATATTGCTGTCTCTTTATATCATTTCTAAAAATAGATCCTGTGTGTGTGTGTTCATGTGCGTACAAAGGTGTCGCACGAAACTCCGTCTGGCTGTAGGAGGAACACGCAAATTTATTACCGATAAAACCTCCAGAATGTAAGGATGATATGAATGGAAAGTATGGCTAGATTAATTAGGCATGTGCCGGACGGTCACTACAATGCTTTTCACGCGACGTAGTTCATACGTCTCATCTTCTTCGTGGCTACAGTATTTTACTTGGGCGCATGTAATATTTAACACACCATAACTAACAGCGACAGAGTCGTAACATTACAACTAGACAACGTTGATTAAGCGCGAATGACTCCTGGCGCCTCAACGCTTATGAAATAATTCCCATGGAGAGGGTTGTTGATAATTCGGATTGTCCCTAACACCAGCGGGGTAGCCTATCTTTTAGGCGGCTCCGACTATCATGAATAGCCCACGCATTCAGCACGGAAACATGCTCCCGATTTGTCAGTGGATATCGTCCATAGAATGTCTTCGTCTGACACGAGAATCCAGTCTTGAACGTTGATAAGAAAATTAACATACATACATACATACATACATACATACATACATACATACATACATAGGGCTATTCCATATGAAATCGATCAGTAAAAAACCTCGCATTTTTTTTGTACTCTAATTTTTTCCCTACTTATACAAGGTGCTGAGGGGAGTGCATTTTAAAAAATATACTATCGAAAGTCAAACGGTTTTCGTATTACTGAGCGACAAATTTAGGGTATTTTATGAAAAGAAGCCTCTTTCAGCGCTCAGAACTCTGGAACCATTTACTGCAGAACATTGAACGGGAGCTTATTTTGAAGCTGACATTTGGTAGGTTATGTTAAAAAGTAATCCTTATTTTTATTGTACACAGCGAGACAGATAATCTGATTTTACTTGCTTTTAGGCTTTTTTGGCCATTTCTAAAAGTGTAAAAAAATATTGAGATAAACCTTGCATTATTACGAGTGATTCGGCATTGTTTGCTTAGTGGCTCGGCAATAAATTTCGAGGGTATTAAATAAATTATTTTCACACGCCTAGACTTTAACGGCGCAGTACGGCACCAAGACCGCACGCACTGGCCGAGAGCTGAAGATAAGCGAGCGTTGGGCGTCATTTTACTCCTGTGTTTATGAAAACTTGTGATAAAGCTAGCCCAGCCATGAGTGCTAGACGACACATCATGCGTTTGTCTCCTGGCCTTGCTTGTCTCAACTACCTCCCGTCTCACAGTCAGCTGGTTAGTTCACGCGCGTACTATTTATTTTCTTTATTTGATATTTTCAATACTTTCTTATCATCACAACACCAGTAAAAAATACGTACTTTCAATGCGGAATCTAACCATATATTTTAAAAATATTTTTTCGTGGTCAAAGGCGTCTTAATGAAGAAAAATCTAAATTTCTCCATTTCCATAAAAAGTAAGAAAAACTGTTTACATGTCAATATAAACTTTAACTTCTCAGCATCAAAATAAACCATGATTTTGATCATTGGGTGAAAGGGTTTCGGAGCCACAACAGTTTAAAGTTGCTAATTTTATGAAAATACGATAAATTTAAATATTATTAATTTAAACGCTATTAAGTTCTGGTGCCTCAAACTTTGCACAAAGAATTATATCACAGTTGTCTATGGACAGAAAAAGTTTCATTGTATTTAGAAATTGCAAGGTCAATTTTCTCTATATTTCGGTCGATTTGAGATGGAATAGCTCATACATACATACATACACACATACATACATATTATTCATTATATTACATTAATATTCTCATTATAGAAATATATTTTAGATTTATAATTATATTTTTTTTTCTCCCTGTAACATAGTTCTAGTAAGTTTATATTAAATTAATTTTCATCATTTTACTAGCTATCTCAAACCTCAAGTTAATTATAATTGATTGAATTAAATTAGCTCATAAATTAAGTTACTACTTTACCTTATAGGTTTATCTAAATTTAAATAAATATGTAGTCTACTAGTCGTTAACTTAACTGAAGAATATTGCTGGAGAACCTTTGAAGTGTAGTGTAAATATTCGTAATTTAAATATGTATTGTATTGATTAAGGCTGGTTGAGTGGAAGAGAAGGCCTTATGGCCTTAACTCTGCCAGCGAAAATAAAACATTATTATTATTATTATTATTATTATTATTATTATTATTATTATTATTATACATACATACATAATCCGTGGCGATACAGCACACGAAGGGCCAAGGCCGACCAGCCGGCTGCTGGCTTCACGGCCACATGCCGAAGCAGAGGTGGACGATCATCCAACCAGAATGGAGGTATCGTGTAGTTAGCACGATGAGCCCACCAGCCGTTATAGCTGGTTTGCGTAACCGGATTTCGCTACCTATCGTAGCTCCCCAAGTGCATCACGATTCTGGGTGGGCACCGATCCCATACACTGCCCGAAATTTCATGAGAAAATTTCTTCCCCCATGAGGACTACATACATACATTCATTCATTCATTGTTCTGCCCAAGGGCAGATCTTTCACTGCAAACCCAGCTTTCTCCAATCTTTCATATTTTCTACCTTCCCCTTTGTCTCATATGATCCATATATCTTAATGCCATCTGATATCTTCTTCTGTCCCGAACTCTTCTCCCGTTCACCATTCCTTCCAGTGCATCCTTCAGTAGGCAGTTTCTTCTCAACCAATGACCCAGCCAGTTCCTTTTCCTCTTCCTGATCAGTTTCAGCATCATTCTTTCTTCACCCACTCTTTCAACACAGCTTAACTCCTTATTCTGTCTATCCACTTCACGTGTTTCTAAAGAACATAGTTACATATAGGCTATCATAATATAGATCCTCTTTTTTTCATTTTAAAGTCAGAAACACATTTCAAACTATGTTTACGTCACAGAGTAATTCTGTAGTGCAGAGTCAAGCCACTTCTGCAGTAGCATATCCCAGAAACCCGGAAGCATTTTCCATTAAGAGTAGGCCTATGAAATAAAAGGAAGTTTATTAATATACTTTATCCAGATATTTATCTTTTCGGACCACAAGAACCCGACCAAGTCTGCTCTAATATTGCGTATTGCCTAACGCACACAAGCAGGCGTAGATATGTTGTCATTATCATCTACATTACGGTGTGGGCCATAGGATCCGTTTCAACTCTAATCAGAACTGTTCCAGCTATCTTTTTTTGGGTCGTCCTGGATTTTTCAAACCGCGAGGATTATATTATTCTTGTAATTGATGTTTCTGGTACACCCTGTACAGTACATGCTCTCTTACGCGTAAGTATGTATTACGTAGAAGTAATGGTTATTAAAGGAGAAAAATTCGCTCCGACGCTGGGGATCGAACCCGTGTCCTTGGTTCTACGTACCAAGTGCTCTAGCCACTGAGCTACACCGAAGTTCAATCCACAGCACGGGATCAAATCCCTCTCCTCTAGTGTTTTTCCCTTTGTAGTCTGACTTCAAGTTCGACATATATGTTGATATACTGTACATTAAGTCAGCTGCCGTTATACAAGGAGCGCACTCAATTAAGTGACTTGGTAGCCGGGATTCCACAGTATTATGCACTGTTCGGCGAATCTTTCTCTTCTAATGAACATTGTTACCATAACAGATATAGGCCTATTCTGTAGGACCAAAAAATTAATCTTTATGTGGAAGTGTTCTGAAAATACAGAGTGACCCGTTTGGGTATGGATAAAATAAAAATACCGTAAAATATTTTCTATTGAACTTTATTTGTTTAAACTTTGTGCATACAACACTGATTGATGGGAGATTCCTCAGAGCTCAACATGACCCCCATTGCGCACCCTGCACAACTCATAACGGTGATGCAATTCAGCCCATGTCCGTTGTAACATAAGAGGAGTGATATGTTGAAACGTTTGAGCAATTTTTATTCTCAGATCATCAATGTTCATTGGTTTCTGTGAATAGACAATGTCTTTAACACAACCCAACACGAAGAATTCAGGAGGGGTTAAATCTGGGGAGTTTGGGGGCCAAGCCAAGAGATAGCTGCTTCTCGTACTGGGTTTCGTCTGCGACCTCCTGCATGTTTTTTTTTTTAACACAGAACCTGTTTCTACAAATTGTTCGATACCACAACATTATGAAATCGTATTTAGGATATTACGCACACCATACTCACGTCGAAATTCCCTTTGAACTCTTTTAGCACTCTAAAATTTAGCATACCAAAGAACATATTGTGCCCGCAGTTGATTTGTAGTAGCCATTTTATCATCTACGATTTTCATTTGTCCTTTCTGATTGTACATTGTTGATTGTCACATAAATGGAAACTCCCATCTTTTAATCATAATATAACCAGTGAGAAATTTTTCCTACTATCATAATAGCTTTATAATAATAAATTAATATTATCCATTCCAAAACGGATCAGACTTATATCGTAATTCAAGTTGTGGAATAAGAGTTACTGTACAACTGAGAAAAAACGAATGACGATTTTTGTACTATTTTCACAGAGAAAGTGGCACCCCAGAGACCTTTTCCAGTGTTAGCCATTGTATTTAAAATAAAAACTTCTTAGGTGTTACGAGGAATATCCTCCTCAGTCCTCAGACATTTGTTGTTTTATTTTTAAAGTTCAGTATAATTCTAAAAAAGGTTACGGAAATGAGGAAAAATTCTGCAGTTACAGTTAGGGCACAAATGCAGATAGTATACTGTACTTCGGTTCTCTGCTCATACATCTTATATCATAATCATGTATGAAGTGCGGTATAGTATACTATACTCTCACTGCCAGGACTCAGGAGGTTATGCCTATGAAGGGAAGAGGTTTTGAATTATTTGAAAAGAATGTCTTAACATTCTTTTGAGGATATAGTGAGGGAAATGATAGGAATATTATAAATTAAATCCTGAAATGACACCTATTACTATTGGTTTGTGAAATATACACTTTAATATACATTATCAAAATTAATAATAACTATTTATCTTTATATTAGATTTTGTTACTTTTTTCATCATACTCGTAGATGGACGTTATCGCAGATGGAACCCTTGATTTCTCGAGTTCTAAGGCAGTATGCCGTATATTTATGATCTGACCATATTTCAATTACTTGCAAGACGTACAGTGGAGGAGGCATGTGCTGTGGCTATATCACCGATGAGTATGGAGAAGGAACATAGATTTTAGTGTGAAATGAACTTCCGTGTTGGTAGATTTGTATATTAAAAATTATCATCAAACAAACTCTCTTTCTGATAGCTTATTCTTTCCACAACTAAATAATCACTTTGTCTTAAGGTATAAATAATGCAACTTTGTCTTGCTCAAAATGTAATATTTGGAATTTTAAACTTGGTTCAAGTGGATCTCTTCTCTAAGCCCAACCAAAATCCTCCCTTCACAGTCATGTTGAAACCTTTCTGCTCCATTATGATTGGTATCGGCGTCTTGGGAGTCACTTTCAGGTTGAATCGTGACAACAGATATGCCACAGCCAATTTAGTTTGCATAAGAGCGAAACGATTACCTGAAACAAAAAGCCACACATCGGTTATCTGGTAGATTGCTTGAGTTCCTTTCCTTATACCATTGATTATACGTGGATAATTCAAATTTGATTCAAACTTTATTTTTTCCTTTAATTAAAATAATATTTATGACCAGCGCCATTTGCAGTGGTCAGAGCTTTTGACTACAGTTCATGAAGACCCAAGGAATTTTTCCTTAAAGGGGAATGTTTCTGTTTTCGTCCATGGTCTGGAAATTAGATTAGACTTAGGTTTAAAACCTTTCCTATCGTAATACCATCGGGGCGGCGTAACCCAGAAGTGGGTTACAATTAAGCCATTGCTAGGAGAGGCCAGAAATGTCAAATGACAATAATAGTCCTAATATATTATTTACTCATATTATTATTTTTCTTTAGTCGACACGTTGAAAGTGTTAACATTTTTTAAAAAAGGTTATGTATCTTAGACAGACGGCCCGTTTCGACGCCGTTGCTGCGTCATCTTCAGTGTCAGTGTAGTTCGTAGTACACTGAAGATGACGCAGCACCGGCGTCGAAACGGGCCGTCTGTCTAAGGTACATATTTATCATTAAAAGAAAATTTAACACTTTTAACGTGTCGACTAAACAATTTTAAGTTTTTAAACAAAGTGTTAACGTGAACTAGAATCAATGGATTATTTTTCCATTATCCATCCGTGTTCTATTTCCGCCGATAATTAATTGGGGGTTGAAATATTGTTTCACCACAGTACACGTATTTAAACAGTAGGGAGACTATGGCGGTTTTTATTCGTACTGTATAACATGCGCGCGCATACACATAGCGAACATAGCGGTGGTCACTATAACCACAATAGCAGGCAGCTTCGATAGCTTTTAAAATTTGCCAGCTTTAAAATAAATGCGGCCATTTTAAGGGTAGAGGATGGTATTTTTTGGTGAAAAATGAGTAAATTAAAAAAAATATATCTTTAAAATACCCTGTGATATGTGTGGAATGCATAGCATAAAATTTTGTGGGTATTTGTGCTCTTATCGGATGTTGAGTCGGTATTTTTAAACTTCCTGCGTTATGGATTTTTAAATCACTCGCCCACTTCTATTGTTGTTTCCGGTAAATTAAATTTTCAAAAAAAAAAAAAAATCTTTAAAATACACTTTGATATGATGAAAGAGTAATGGAACGGAGAAAAATTCTCTCCGGCGCCAAGATTTGAACCCGGGTTTTCAGCTCTACGTGCTGACGCGTCAGCACGTAGAGCTGAAAACCCGGGTTCAAATCCCGGCGCCGGAGAGAATTTTTCTCCGTTCCATTTCTCTTTCATCGTATGATGACGCAGAATATCTGCATGGAAATATCATATGTACTTCGGTACATTATAATAATATACACTTTGACATGTTTGGAATGCATTGCATAACATTTTTTGGGTATTTGTGCCCTTATCGGACGTTGAGACGTCATTTTTAAACTTTCTGCGCTATGGATTTTTAAATCACACGCCCACTTTTATCGGTTTCCAGTAACTTCATTTTTTTTGCTACATTGCCAGACAAAAATGGATATAATTTCTGAACTATTAAAGATACATGCATGAAATTTAGAACACATATTCTTTAGACTATTAGCAAACTTTTCTCTGTAACAGAATTTTGCTAATTGATTTCATTTTAAAAATACGTCCGTTTGTTTGCAAGAAAGGATATCAGAAAATTGTTATTAAATTTTAATTGTTTATTTTACAAACGTAGGGACTAATATAAAAATTCTGCTAATTGATTTCATTTTAAAAATACGTCTGTTTGTTTGCAAGAAAGGAAATCAGAAAATTGTTATTAAATTTTAATTGTTTATTTTACAAACGTAGGGACTAATATAAAAATTCTGTTACAAACAGTTTGTAGAACATGCTTTGGCAAATACATTGCAACAAAAAGTTTGAATCTATCTCTAAAAACGGCTTAGATATATCGGTTTTAGTACAATCCTGCATTGGGTATATTTTTTTTCGAATTTAGGCGCCCAAATAATTTTTTTTTCAAAACATTTATATTTGGTTGAGTTCCTACAGCTATGACCTCTCTACATACAAAAAATTAATATTTCACACCAAATAGGAAAAAAGTCTAAAAAATACCATCCTCTCCCCTTAAGTATTAGAGTGGCAAAATGACCGTATTCTGCAGTGAATTGTTCAAACAATAAGGGAAGCTTTCCCGATTCTTTAAATTTCCAAAGGAATTAGAGAGGCAAGTACGAAATCTTGTGTGCAATATGAGTCGTTCAGAGCAGAAGTGGTGTAAGTCAAAATTGGGTAATGAGGTTTAAAATAAAAATTCTGTAAAATACAGCGCGAAGTAGCAATTGAAATGTCCTTCGTGCTATCCACTGACTACTAATAGTTTAAATAAATTCAATATTAATTGCTAATTTGCGCTGTATTTTACAGAATGTTTACTTTAACCCTCATTACTCATTTTTGACTTAGACCATTTCTGCTCTCAACGGCTTATATGATTTCTGAGTTCGCATTTTTTCAGATGTATGATTATTCGTTTCTCAAAGTCAGGGTAGTAGATAATAATAAAAGTGCACTAAACAAAGTTATAAAGTATCACTTTCAACCTTCAATATTCAATTTGATTTTTCCCGATATTCACAAAATTTGGCACACGCCGACTTAGCTAATGATAATTTATAATTTAGATGGATTATAAAATGTGCACTTTCAGGACCAAATTTTAAGTACAGTTACTATTTTCAGCCTGCTCGTTTCAAAATGATGAAACCCTGAAAGCGCCTATTCAGAGAGAGAGAGAGAGAGAGAGAGAGAGAGAGAGAGAGAGACTGTTTTCGTCATTTCAATCAAATATACGAACTGGAAATGAACGGGATCATAGTTACAGCTGTTAGACCTCGCCAGTCGTAGCTGTCAGCTGACAGCTTCTTACAAAAAAGACTGATGTTCGATAGATCGATGACATGCAGTGGACAAAACGGCTGTGAAGCGAGTTTTTTTTATCATATCTGATTAGCCTCTGTAAGTAACTTACCGATGCAGATTCTGGGTCCAACACCAAAGGGCATGTACGTCGATGGGTTGATTTTGTGCTTGTTTTCATCACTGAATCTCTCAGGATCGAAACGTTCCGGATCTGGGAAATATTTGGGGTCGCGGTGTAGCCCGAAGACAGGGAGGGAGAGGTTGTCTCCAGGCACCAACTCGATAGGTGGGTTACTCTTTAATGTGTAGTTTCGGATACAAAGTCTGTCCACTGCCGGGATTGGAGGATATAACCTCAGGGTTTCTGTGAAACAAATGAATATGTCAGTGTAAACATATAGAATACTATAAAACTTATGTCCTTAGTAAGAGAAGAATTAAAAATACAAAGTAGGTTAAGTAGTAATTTCGTCATTTAATTACTGTTTATTATAAATAAGTATACAAATACCGGTATAAATAAATAAATAAGTAAAGAAACAAACAAAGAAACAAAATAAATAAGTAAATAAATAAGAAAATAAATAAATAAACAAATAAATAAATAATAAATAAGTGAGTGAGTAAATAAGTAAGTAAATAAGTAACTAAGTAAGTAACTAAGTAAATAAATAAGTAAATAAGTAAGTAAATAAGCAAGTAAATAAGCAAGTAAATAAGTAACTAAGTAAATAAGTAACTTAGTAAGAAAGTAACTATGTAAGTAAGTAAGTAAATAAATAAATAAATAAATGAATGAAAGAATAAATAAATTAATGAATAAATGAATGAATGAATGAATAAATTATAAATAAATAAATATGAGGAGACGAGATCAGGCACGTGAGCTGTGCTAAAGGGAAAAGAACAAGCTGTCAGAAAGAGAGTTTGTTTTATGATGGTTAATATTACGAATCTACCGACACGGAAGTTCATCTCAGACTAAAACATATCTTCCCCTCCATACCCATTGGTGATATAGCCACGGCACATTATAAAGTCACAGGACAGTTCTTGCTTTCTCTACTGTAAGTAAGTAGATATAGGCTAATAGCAGAAATAATCTATATCTTACCAATTCCTTATTTATACTATTTCTGGTTAAAATTGGCCTCAGTATTTATAATTTTATCTTCATTTTTACACCAACAATTTCGAAACTATAAGCAGTAACATTAGCTACTGCCAGGAATAAAAAAGAGGATAGCAATGACCAAGGAAGCTTTTAATAGAAAACGGAGCATCTTCTGCGGATTTCTGGAAAAAGAACTAAGGAAGAGACTAGTGAAGTGCTTTGTGCGGAGTGTGGCTTGGACATTACGACGAAGTGAAGAGAATCAATTAGAACTATTTGAAATGTGGATATGGAGAAGAATGGAACGTATGAAGCGGACAGACAGAATAAGAAATGAAGCTGTGTTGGAAAGAGTGGGTGAAGGAAGACTGATGCTGAAACTGATCAAGAAGAGAAAAAGGAACTGGCTGGGTCACTGGCTGAGAAAAAAAAACTGCCTACTGAAGGATGCACTGGAAGGAATGGTGAACGGGAGAAGAGTTCGGGCCAAAAGTAGATATCAGATGATAGACTACATTAAGATATGTGGATCATCTACGGAGACTAAGAAAATAGAAAAGATTGGAGAATGTTGGGTTTGCAATGAAAGACCTGCCTGCTCTTGGGCAGAACACTTTAAATGAATGAATTAATTAATATAGACCTTATGTATGTTGTTAAATTATGATATGATACACATTTATAGCATGAAATTAGTTCTCACTGTACCGAAATATTGAACATTTATACGAAAATATGATTTAAGAGGAATAATATTATTATCAAAGCTATCCAAGTAAGCTGATCTTGCCACTGTCGGAGTATGTATTATAATGTCTTTCTCGTGTTAAATTTTACCGTACCTGGTTGACATGTTTCGGCTTGCTATTGGCCTTCTTCAGAACTGATTGTTACTGGTCTTGGCGCCTTTTGTTTTGTTTCGTGTGGGGGTGTGTTTGTGTAGTGTAGTGTAAACAAAGGACAGACAGGCAGATCATTTCAAACACGTTACAAAAAACACATCACAGCTATAACAAAATTGCAGAACACTTCAACATATGCAGAACACATCACAAATGCTAACCACACCTACGGAGACATCAACACCGACATGGAAATACTACACATCAAACCAAAAAGCCAGAAACTAAACACACTAGAACAATACGAAATATACTGACACACTAAAACACATCCAAATGAAATTCTCAACACACAACTCAATTTCAGAACACACATACTCTTTGACTCCACATTACATACACAAACACACCCCCACAGGAAACAAAACAAAAGGCGCCAAGACCACAACAACCAGTTCTGAAGACGGCCAATAGCAAGCCGAAACATGTTAACCAGGTACGGTAAAATTTAACACGAGAAAGATATATAATACATATTTCAAAGTGATATAGTGTTAAAAGTTGTGTAATCAAGATGTATATTGCCACTGTCGTTGCAAACCTACCGGACACAACCATGTCTAGGTACTTCATGCCGTACAGAGCCTCGTGCGTGAATTTTCCACCTCCTTCTTTAAGAGTGTCGTCGATTTCTTTCTGTAATCGAGCCTGTATGTCAGGGTGCACGGCCAGAAGATACGTGACGAAACAGAGGAGCGTGGAAGAACTGTCGAAACCCGCTATGAAGAACATCACAGCCTGTGCGACAACGTCCTCATCGTCCAGCTCTGTGAAAGAATAATTGAAGTGAGGTGTATAGCGTAAAATTACTGTTTCATTTTTCTCAAAGGTGAAGAAAAAAATGAATTGCTTCAAAAACAGATTTTTTTTAAACTAAAGTGCCTATTTCTGTAATTTCGGAACTATGAAAGAAAAACAAACAATGACAAGTAAACATTCGGGAAGAAGGAAGTGATATCTGAAATGGCACATGCTTTCTAATCATACGCCATTTTAGAAATATAGATTTAATAAACGAATATGCTGATTCTGAAAGTAACTGAAGGCAAGACCAATATTAATACACTCTTGTTGTCTATTGCGTGATGTGATAATTCAGAGACACGCTATTTCACGTCATATGTGAGTATTTTGTTTATTTAATGAAAGCTCATTAACGAGACCAAAAATAGTAGTGATGGATTCCTCTGCAACTACGACTTCTCTTTATGATAATAATAATAATAATAATAATAATAATAATAATAATAATAATAATAATAATAATGACGTATAAATTAATAAATAAAATGTATAATTTTTTAAAAATAAGTGTTGGTGGATAAATATACTACAAAAAATGACAATCGTATAGAAGAGTGAAGTGAGCAGACCCGGGTTCAAATCCTGGTTGGGACAATTTACCTGGTTGAGGTTCTTTTCCAGGGATTTCCCTCAACCTATTAAGAGCAACTTTCGGCGGTGGACCTTGAACTCATTTCACTGGCATTATCATCGTCATTTCACTCAGACCTAGATAATCATCGCAGTTGATAAAGCGTCGTAAAACATGTTAGCAGAATTGTTCATTGGTATATATATTGCCTGAGTGTTTGTATTATTCTTAGGTTTCAAATAGATTTAGATATGTGTTAGGAGGAGATTGGCGTACCTTACCAAAAATCCGCTGTTAAGATCCCCGTAAGTGATCATTAGGGCTCGGATTTTAGGTGCTAAAATAGGGAAAATATTTATTTCTTTACGTGCCAAAATCGGGAAAAATAGGTGACAAAAAAGGGAAACTATTTAATTGTGTTTCAATTATTTTATGTGAATGCAAACAATATGTAGTACTCATCAGTATAAATTATGCCGTCTGCCAAGCTGCTGAAGAATTACAGTACACAAAGAGATTCATGCTTAAGTTGCCCATCAACAAATGACTGACGATTATCGCGGAACACTTCCTAGAGACATGTTTGTGATTGGAAACGTAAACAGAGGCAGCTGCTGTTTATGAAATTATAACTGCTTCCTGGATCAGCGTTATGATAACTTACAAGGCACTCCTAAATGACACATCAATGTTTATGTGTGTTAGTTACAGTATAGTTTTTTTAGTGGTGACAGCTCTTATCACTTGTGGTGAGAGAGCAGACTGCAGTTCCACAGGTCCACAGATAGGCAATTCCGAGAAACAGTTGCCAGCTGTCACGTGTAAGCAACTGCACTGAACATTCGGATAAAATGGGGCTTTTGTCGAAAATTATTGGACGAAAACTTCATTTTTACGTGTTTTATGTGAATATTTAAAAATATGTATTTATATAAAAAAATTCAAAATGTGATTTTATGTGAAAGAAAATTTAAAATATATGCTCAGGTGACCTTGTCCGAAACTTAAAACAGTCCATACCTGTGGAGAACTGTCAGCGCGTCTGGCCGCGAAACCAGGTGGTCCGGGTTCAAATCCCGGTCGGGGCAAGTTACCTTGTTGAGGTTTTTTTTAGGGGTTTCCCTCAACCTAATATGAGCAAATGCTGGGTAACTATCGGTGCTGGACCCCGAATTCATTTCACCGGCATTATCACTTTCATCTCATTCAGACGCTAAATAACACCTAAGATGTTGATGCAGCGTCGTAAAATAAACTACTAAAAAAACTTAAAAAACAATTATGAGTTTATATTGCAATGCAAATAAAACATTTATTTACCTAAGAATCCTAGCCCTAGTGATCATTAGGGGTTGCTCTCGACGTGATGGATTTACAGCCATCTATACAAGCGAGCATAATTAATACTGTGAGTACTATGTCAATTCTCGCTTTCTGAATTGGCAGAGATCTGGCGAGACGATTCATATTTATAAACACTCATTTTTTCTAGAGTCAAATAGCGAGTCATTCTATGCGGCATTTCTCACAAACTGCACTCACAACGATCTCACAATTGTACAACAAGCATGGGCGCGTCCAACTGAAGGGGAATCGGGGAGCAGATTGAGCGGCAGACGGTAGACTAGCGCCGGCCGGTCAAAATGCCGTAGGTCGGTAAACCAAACCAATAACAACTTTGTATTATGATGCGATATACAATATGTGTGTTTATAACTTACGTTTTCTGTCACTTTTATGCTGTTCCGAAGAGTTTTCGTCCTGTAGAATTCCTTTTTTGGCTTGCATGAGTAAATGAAGCAAGTCCGGTCTTATTATGCCTTTTCTCTCCCTCGTCGATATTGTATCTTTCACGATGACTCTGAAGAAATTCCCAATTCTTCTAGGGAATAGATCTAACCCCAACATCTAGATAAAGAAGAAAACAGTTGTAGAATTGTGGTTACACGTAAATCGGATTGTTCAGTGGCAAGTAATTCATCCGACAATCTCACGTAATCTTCATGTCTAGATCTGTTAGGATCTCTTTTGAGATCTACACAAAAACTAAAGTAGGTATAAGACGTTGCAGTGTGTATTACTGCAACTGTGTTGATCCGGAGTTGCGCTCGGGAGTGTTTCGATTCCCGCTTGGGCTGATTGCCAGGTTGGTTTTTTCTGAGGTTTTTCCCCAACCGTAAGACGAATGTCTGGTAGTTCATGGCGAATCATCGGCCTCATCTCGCTATCACCAATCCTATCGAAGGTAAATAACCTGATAGTTGATACAGCGTCGTTAAATAACCAACTAAAATACCACAACTATTTCCGCAAGTAACCATATTGTGTCTAAAATTATTCCAACTTATCGACGAGGTCAGTAAGGAAACATAATCTCTGAATATTTCATATATTGGAGCTAAGATATTCCATCGGGTGGGCAGATGACTTACGTATTTGATTGGGGATATAATTTACGGCATAAAATGCTATTAAGTTCGTGCTGTACCAGTGTTATACTCTCTTCTAAGGTAAATCATTAGCAATAATTACTGAATTGTTGGAATCTTATTAAAGATGATTAAGTAAGCCAATATGTGAACCGTTCAGAGCAGAAGTGGTGTAAGTCAAAAATGGATAATGAAGGTTAAAGTAATCATTCTGTAAAATACAGCGCAAAGTAGCAATTAATATTCAATTTATTTAAACTATTAGTAGTCAGTGGATAGCACGAAGGACAGTATTTTACAGAATTTTTACTTTAAACCTCATTACCCAATTTTGACTTACACCACTTTTGTTCTGAACGGTTCATGTAATAATATGTCATTATACTGCATAATCTATTTTAGGTCTAATATGCACATTTTAGATTTATATTTTGTTCCCTATAACATATTTCTAGTAAACTTATATTAAATTAATTCTCATTATTTTAACCAACTAGCTATCTCAACTTAATTATAATTCTTTACATATTGCATATAGACTGAACTAAATTAAATTAGCTCGTAAATTAAGTTATTACTTTTTCTTACGGGTTCATCTCAATTTAAATAAACATGTACTAGTCGTTAAAACTTAACTGAAGAATATTGCTGGAGAATCTTTTAAGTGTATTGTAAATATTCATAATTTAAATATGTATGTAACTGTTGTATTGATTAAGGCTGGTTGAGTGGAAGAGAAGGCCTTATGGCCTTAACTCTGACAGCGAAAATAAAACATTATATTCTATTCTTCTGTAGAAGTTTTGTTTTTCCATTTTCAGCGCTATCAAATCATTATTTTAATTGTTGTTGGAGTCAACGTCTCAACTCTCATTATAAAGGAACTCTCTACAGTCTAGACATTACAGTTAATGACGGATTTATTATATCATCGGTCCAATTTATTTTATTTGAGTACATAATGTACCTAGATGTATTAATTGTATGTGTTATATTTCCGCTGTGTCGACTGCTAGCTGGTGTGATGTCAGTGCCAGCTCCTGGGAGAAAGCAGAATCTCACGCTCAAACTGGTTTGAAGGTCATCGAAATCAGTACTGCTACATCAAAGGTACCGACGCGAAGTGTCCATATTGTATATGCGCTGAAATAACTATCCATGGAATTATAGCCTGTTTTATTGATGATCACGATTTCATGGCCGTCTAAACCGCCATAATCAACAAAGCGTTTAGGAAAAGTTGAATGCTGCATCTTGTTGCAGTTAGTACTACATAATATGTATAAAGGCTAAAACGTAAATATGAATACGATGAAAGAGTAATGGAACGGAGAAAAATTCTCTCCGGCGCCGGGATTTGAACCCCTGGTTTTCAGCTCTACGTGCTGATGCTTTATCCACTAAGCATCAGCACGTAGAGCTGAAAACCCGGGTTCAAATCCCGGCGCCGGAGATAATTTTTCTCCGTTCCATTACTCTTTCATCGTATGATGACGCAGAATATCTGCATGGAAATATCATATGTACTTCGGTACATTGAAATAGTAAATATGAATGTTAAATTTGTTATTTATATTACGTGAAATATTTACGTCATGAAAGATCGAAGTAATGCGTTAGTTTCTTACTGAATGACGTTTGTACATTAAATATTGCAGTCGACCTGGTTGGCAAGTTGGTATAGCGCTGGCCTTCTATGCCCAAGGTTGCGGGTTCGATCCCGGGCCAGGTCGATGGCATTTAAGTGTGCTTAAATGCGACAGGCTCATGTCAGTAGATTTACTGGCATGTAAAAGAACTCCTGTGGGACAAAATTCCGGCACATCTGGCGACGCTGATATAACCTCTGCAGTTGCGAGCGTCGTTAAATAAAACATAACATTTAAATATTGCATTTTCTTTGACAGAGCGTAAAATGTATAGAAGTGCGTAAGGTGCTTACTTACTTTTTCACGCACTAATGTTTTAAAGACTCACTTTACACATTGGTAACAGTGGGTAAAATGCAACTTTACGCATTATGGTAGAAAAGAATATTTAAAAAAACAATGCCGAGAATATCTACCTGTATACGTAATAAAACCCACGAATTATTCCTTATCAGCACGTACGCAAACAATATGAGATAACATGATTCCCATGCGAATAATATTGACATTCCCAAAGTGGAGTTTGACGTAAAAGATAAGCAAATAATGGAGCAGATGAAAACAAATACCAGTTTTTGTAAATGAAATGCTAGCTTAATCCTGGAACGATATGAAAAATAAAAATATCGAACCTAAAAGTGTTGAACTGACCGTAAGAACCTTGGGCATTGAAACGAACAAAAGAAGTCTCAATGATCCGAAATTTAAAGTTTTCTGCCCCATCGTATAGAACTCATTTTTCGGCTGTCTGAAGGAGTCCACGCCAAGTCCAAAGACAGTTGTGGCGATGACGTCATTTGTGTATCTGGTGTAAAAGTCCTTGAGCTCCAAGATTAACATATCGCCATCTGCGTAACAGAGAAAGTAAACATAAGAATTCCCACTCTCTCTTTCTTTTATACTTTGACAAGCTAAAAGTGATTTTATTTCAGAGTATTGTATAACGGATGCCTCAATTAGCTGAATTTTTATCTTTCAATATTTTAAATCTTGAGAGTAGTAAGGGTCTCCAATGCTGTTGTAGGATTTAAGGGTTGGGGTTCCGGGCCCTGAGGTTTATTGGGTCCTTTGCTGGGAAAGTCAACTGGCTCTGCTAAGACAGGCAGAGTGAGCCGCTTGTCACCGTGGATTCCCGAATGCCACCCAGGTATTCTGTCTTTCTGGGACAATAGGGCATATACAGAATGTTAAAAAAAAAGATTCAATATTTTGAGTGGTGATAGTATTAATCAAAACAAGACAAAAAAGCCTAATAAACATGAATTCTAAAATTAATATCTTCCGAGATAGGAGTACTTGTTCATCAACATCATACGATGTGTTCAATATGATTTCCATTAAAAGAAAGAGCATTCAATATTTTGAGAGTGGTAGCAGTTATCAAAACAAGAAAAAAAATGTCTAATAAACATAGATCCTAAAATTAATAAAATCTTCCTAAATATGAGTACCGATACTTGTTCATCAACATCATAGGAAATGCCCAATGTGATTTACATTGACTATTACACTTTTACTACGTCATACTACTTTTGACCAATAAAACGACAAGAAAGGACGTCTTTCAACCAATCATGGCTGTTTATCGCACAATTTTATCGTTTCCCTAGGATTTGTTTAATTTTATCGCTTCCCTAGCATTTGTTTGTTTTTATCACTACCCTAGTATTTGTTTCTTTATATGCCAACATTTCAAACTGAAAATTCTTTACGGTACTATAAAACATGCTTTGCGATTGTAATTTGTTTCCCTCATAGAAAGTTGAATGAAAATGGCTCAGTTCAAACATTTTGGTGAACGTAACATGAGTGAAATAGAATTTTAGTAAATCAATTAATATCTATTTTATTGTATTAGAGTAATTTATTTCTTCTAATCTTTATATACTTTCTTCTGTTTTTTTTTCACCTCTCTACCATTTATTTCTTTGTTTGCCAACATTTCAAACTGCAAATTTTTACGGTACTATAGGAGAAGATAAAAAAGAGGGTACTATTAAACATGCTTTGCGATCGTCATTTGTTTACAGCATAGATAGTCAAATGAAAATGGCGGCTCCGTTTAAACGTTTTCGTGAAGCTAACATTAGTAAAATAGAATTTAAGCAAGTCAATTAATATTTATTGTATTAGAGTACTTTATTTCTTATAATCTTTATATATTTTCTTCTAATCGTGTAATAGTCAATTAAATCCCACTCGAGTTTTGATTTTCTCTAGATAGGGGAACGGTTAGAGAAAACACGGAAATTTTACTTGAAGCAAGTAAAGCGATCGGTTTGGAAGTAAATCCCGAAAAGACAAAGTATATGATTATGTCTCGTGACCAGAATATTGTACGAAATGGAAATATAAAAATTGGAGATTTATCCTTCGAAGAGGTGGAAAAATTCAAATATCTTGGAGCAACAGTAACAAATATAAATGACACTCGGGAGGAAATTAAACGCAGAATAAATATGGGAAATGCGTGTTATTATTCGGTTGAGAAGCTCTTATCATCCAGTCTGCTGTCCAAAAATCTGAAAGTTAGAATTTATAAAACAGTTATATTACCGGTTCTTCTATATGGCTGTGAAACTTGGACTCTCACTCTGAGAGAGGAACATAGGTTAAGGGTGTTTGAGAATAAGGTGCTTAGGAAAATATTTGGGGCTAAGCGGGATGAAGTTACAGGAGAATGGAGAAAGTTACACAACACAGAACTGCACGCATTGTATTCTTCACCTGACATAATTAGGAACTTGAAATCCAGACGTTTGAGATGGGCAGGGCATGTAGCACGTATGGGCGAATCCAGAAATGCATATAGAGTGTTAGTTGGGAGACCGGAGGGAAAAAGACCTTTAGGGAGGCCGAGACATAGATGGGAGGATAATATTAAAATGGATTTGAGGGAGGTGGGGTATGATGATAGAGACTGGCTTAATCTTGCACAGGATAGGGACCGATGGCGGGCTTATGTGAGGGCGGCAATGAACCTTCGGGTTCCTTAAAAGCCATTTGTAAGTAAGGGGAGAGTTGGGTAGTATTGGACATCGGGTAATATCGGACAGTGATGTTCCTTTCATCTACCACCAGATGGTAGTACCTAAGTGACATGGTTACGTTTCTGTATGCGACATCTGAACACTGCTACTACCATCTGGTAAGAGATGGAAGAAACATCACTGTACTACCATCTGGTGGTAGATGAAAGTAACATCACTGTCGAATACTACCCAACTCTCCCCTAAATCAAAACCTCTAGTGAGATTACTGTTGGAAAAAAACAATCAATATTCTGAAAGGTGGTAAATTAAGAAAGGAAAAAAGTAAAAAACATTATTTACTTACAAATGGCTTTTAAAGAACCCGGAGATTCATTGCCGCTCTCAGATAAGTCTGCCATCTATCCCTGTCCTGAGGAAAAATAATCCAGTCCCACCATCATATCCCACCTCCCTCAAATCTATTTTAATATTACCCTCCTATCTACGTCTCGACCTCCCCAAAGATCATTTTCACTCCTCCAAATAACACTCTATATGCATTTCTAGATTCACCTATACTTGCTAAATGCCCTGCCCATCTCAAACGTCTGGATTTAATGTTCCTAATTATGTCAGGTGAAGAATACAATGCGTGCAGTTCTGCGATGTGTAACTTTCTCCATTCTCCTGCCACTTCATTCCTCTTAGCCCCAAATATTTTCCTAAGCACCTTATACTCGAACACCCTTAACATCTGTTCTTCTCTCAAAGAGGGAGTCCAAGTTTCACAATCATGAGTCCTAAAATTAAATTTTGTACGAAAAAACACATTTAAAATTGGTATTGTATAAGCATATCTTCTAATATGATTTTTTTGCTTGTTGGGTATACAGTATCATTTCGGAAATGCAGTAAACAAAATGGCAACATGATGTGATTCCCTACGACGAAGAGCAGAAAGATGAGTTACAATAATGGAAATTACATAGAGCTTTTCCTACGATAATGATGAAAAAATACTCACCTCCGAATATACTAATTTTAGGACCCAAGCTTATTAGACTTTTCTTTGTCTTGTTTGATGAACACTAACACCTCTTAGAATATTGAATTCTCTTTTTTTTTTTAAATGAAAATCACATTGAGCATATCCTACAGAATTCTCTGTCATGGTTAATATTTATTAATAACGAAGAAAAATTCGCTCCAGCACTGGGGATCGAGTCCAGAATCCTCAGTTCTACGTACCGAGTGCTCTACCAATGAGCTATGCCGGAACTCCATCCATAGCACCGGATCGAACTCCTCTCCTTTGATTTTTCCCTTCTTGGCCTAATCCATGTTTCTACATTATATTATGTCATCATACAGGAGTGCACTCATTTGAGTGAGTTTTGCGGCCGGTGCTGTGGACGGAGCCTCATCGTAGCTCAGTGGTAGAGCACTCAGAATCTTATGAAGATAATTCTCAGACACCTGAATAATAAAATAGTGCATAGTGGTGATGATTTTAATGCAGATGGTATTAGTCTATTAGTCACCTTTTTTAATAATGCAATCCTTTGCGGGCGTGTTCTCGTAGCATTCATCTAAGAAATTAACGAACTGTTGGCAGCAGTCAGACACCAGCACAAACATCATCTTCATCTTACTTGATGTGAAGGCAGGACTCAGGGTTGATCGCATATCTCTCCAGACGCGACCTGGATCAAATAATGGATCGTGAATTGCAGAAACACTACAAGTCACATTTTTTTCTCAAATTCAGCTTTTTATATAGTTCAGGGGATCAGAATCAAAGTGAGAAAATGTGATTGAAAATGTTTAAGCTTCGCTAAATTCCGTGAATCTTTGATTTTAATTTTAATGTGGTTAAATGATAGGCTATATCCCTTTGCTACTAAAATATTTTATGCTTTAGCGTACCCTAAATTAATTTAACTCTTTTTTTTAGAAATTTCACTTGGAGTGCTGTCATGGAGGCCATACGGGGCCATATATCGTATGGAAACCTACAATTTTTTTCATTAATAGTATGGGGAAAAGAATATGTTGTCTGTATGAAGCCATATTGCATATGGGTGCCTAAGTTTTGTACGCGGAGACCATCTTTTCCTGTTCCTATGTATGTATGTACAGTGAGTAACAAAAATATTCGGACATCCGTCAACTAACAATTCAATGCCATACATTTACATATAAATATATAAAAATAAGCTTTTCTTATTTTTTTCCTAAAAGTATCCCATTTCATATGAACATTTTCAACACAACAATTTCAATAACTTAATTTTCTTCTAATTATTAAAACATAAAGGAAAATATTTGATTTCTAATACTAACAAAAATATTCCGACACTTTTTGAAAACAAAGAATACTATTCCAGTTCGTCATTATTAGCACCTTGTAGAACCTCCCTTCTGTTTAATAACCTCTTTCATTCGGTGTGGCATGCTATGTACTAATTTTTTTGTTAGGTCTATAGGAATTTTCACCCATTCTTCTTGAAGTCTTGCTTTTAGCTCTTCTTTAGAAGAAATAGGCCTTGATCGAACCCTTCTGTCAAGTTCTTCCTATAAATGTTCAATAGGGTTCAAATCCGGCGATTGTGGATGAGAATGAAGCACTTTAGGGCACTTGTAGAACAGAAATTCTTGTACTATATAGGAGTTATGCTTGGGATCGTTGTTCTGGTAAAACATAAATTCCTTTTCAATTCCAAGCTTTTGTGCGCTTTCCACTAAATTATATTGCAGGAGGTGTAGATAGTCTTCCTAATTCATGATATCCTCGATGAACACCAATTCACCAACCCCAGAAGCTGACATGCACCCCTATATCATCACATTTCCTCTACCGTGTTTAACAGTAGCTCGCAAATTCTTGGTTTTCATTTCCTCCATAGGCTTTCTCCATACCATTTGTCTACCATCGCTGCGAAAAACATTGAATTTTCTCTCATCAGAAAAAAGAGCCTTTTCCCACCAATCTTCGCCTATATTTTCATATTCCTAAGCAAACTGAAGTCGCTTACGTCTGTTCCTTTCACAAACATAAGGCTTTTTTCGTGCTATTCTTCCGTTGTAGCCCCGTTAATGTATTGCCCTCTTAATTGTTTGGGCATGCACTTTTTTACCTGTAGCCGATTCAATTTCAGAAGCTAACTTCAGGTTACTTATACGAGGGTTCTTTTTAATCTGTCTGATAATAAGAGATTCTTATCTGTCTGTGAGGACTTTTCGGCGACCTCTTTGCTTTTTCAGCTCTATTCTGTCCTCGTTTTTATATCTGAGAATTATGTCAGACACTGTACTTCTCTTCATCTGAAGTAAATCTGCCATGTTTCGAATGGTTTTTTTCTTTTTCGTGATGGAATATCACTAACTGCCTCTGATTAAATGTTGTTTGCTTACCTTTACGCCCCATTTTGTGTTCCGTATTGCTGAAACGACAGCACAAGTAAGACTAAGTACTCTCACATATTATTGAAACTCGGCACCTCCACCTACTTTGTAATGTAAGTGATCAACAGGGGTGTACAGAATAGGACCAACAGGACTGTCCGAATATTTTTGTTGCGCAGTAAATTGTATATTTGTTTATTTTTAAATAAATATATTAACATACCATTTCATTAGCAAGCTCTTTTTATGTCCATATTATGCAGATTGGTTTATTTGACGTAACCGCAAGCGTAATTTCTGCGTTTTTGCAAATATGTTTAGTAACATACACATAAACATTTGGAATATTAAGTGTCCGAATAATTCTGTTATTCACTGTTTGTATTTTGCAGTAATCGTTATTCATCTATTTCGACTTCACAATGTCTGAATAGATTAAGTATTTATAAATATACAATTAGTAACATTTTGTGAGCGAATTTTGGGGATATATTATTTCCATTTCTATTTTATTCACGAAATAGTACAAATAAATGTCACTCGAGGTCTGAGATTACTATAGATAATAACTATATGTAATAGAACAAATGAAAAAAGTTAATTAACAGAAACCTTACCTGAGCTTTTTCTGTAGAGCGTAGCTACTCATATTCGTTAATAAACTTTCTCACCTTTGAGATTGATGAGAATGTTTCTCCACAGAGGATCCCCATTCTCGAATACTGTTGTGCTTCTGTCTGTGAAGTACTCGAAATCTTTCACTGCAACTGCTTTGATAAGTTCAGGATCAGAAATCATGACAGTCGGCTGTCGGAACATGAAGAAAACTCCATAGCCATGATCTTTCAGACCGTTATAATACTTCGACATAAGATCATGAAAGGACATATTCTTCAACATCATAGTTCCCAAGTTACCGATGAAAGGCAAGGGTTTGAGATGTGGAACTTCCGGCTTTGTGAAACGTCTGTAGGTGCTCATTCCCCAGTAATACAGCAACAGCCCCAGGCCCATCAGGGGGAGAAGCCAGTCCCAGAAAGACATCCACATCCCTAGTTATGTTGTTGTCCTATAATAATAATAATAATAATAATAATAATAATAATAATAATAATAATAATAATAATAATAATAATAATAATAATAATAATAATAATAATAATAATAATAATAACCTGTAGGAAGAGAAGCAAGGAACAGACTGGTGAAGTGCTTTGTGTGAGGTGTGACATTGTATGTGGCAGAAACATAATAATAATAATAATAATAATAATAATAATAATAATAATAATAATAATAATAATAATAATAATAACCTGTGGGAAGAGAAGCAAGGAACAGACTGGTGAAGTGCTTTGTATGAGGTGTGACATTGTATGTGGCAGAAACATAATAATAATAATAATAATAATAATAATAATAATAATAATAATAATAATAATAATAATAATAATAACAATAACCTGTGGGAAGAGAAGCAAGGAACAGACTGGTGAAGTGCTTTGTATGAGGTGTGACATTGTATGTGGCAGAAACATAATAATAATAATTATAATAATAATAATAATAATAATAATAATAATAACCTGTGGGAAAAGAAGCAAGGAACAGACTGGTGAAGTGCTTTGTATGAGGTGTGACATTGTATGTGGCAGAAACATAATAATAATAATAATAATAATAATAATAATAATAATAATAATAATAATAATAATAATAATAATAATAACCTGTGGGAAGAGAAGCAAGGAACAGACTGGTGAAATGCTTTGTATGAGGTGTGACATTGTATGTGGCAGAAACATAATAATAATAATAATAATAATAATAATAATAATAATAATAATAATAATAATAATAATAATAATAATAACCTGTGGGAAGAGAAGCAAGGAACAGACTGGTGAAGTGCTTTGTATGAGGTGTGACATTGTATGTGGCAGAAACATAATAATAATAATAATAATAATAATAATAATAATAATAATAATAATAATAATAATAACCTGTGGGAAAAGAAGCAAGGAACAGACTGGTGAAGTGCTTTATTTGAGGTGTGACATTGTATGTGGCAGAAACATAATAATAATAATAATAATAATAATAATAATAATAATAATAATAATAATAATAACCTGTGGGAAGAGAAGCAAGGAACAGACTGGTGAAGTGCTTTGTATGAGGTGTGACATTGTATGTGGCAGAAACATAATAATAGTAATAATAATATTTATAATAATAATAATAATAATAATAATAATAATAATAATAATGTTTTATTTTCGCTGGCAGAGTTAAGGCCATAAGGCCTTCTCTTCCACTCAATCAGCCTTAATCAATACAATAAATATTTAAATTAGAATATTTACACTACACTTAAAAGGTTCTCCAGCAATATTCTTCAGTTAAGGATTGAAACATGGAGTAGCCAGCCGGAGGATGTCAATAAAGAAAAGATCAACATTTATCTGCCAACAGTTGATTACTTCAAAGCAAAATACCAGCTTGAAGACATTGAGGTGATTGGTCTTCTTATTGGAGCTCGTGGTGTGATTCCCAAGTTCTTTGAAAGCTTCAGGAATACTTTTGAACTACCACAGACACTTACTGCTGATATCATAACTTCAGTTTTGAAACGCTTTTGCCAAATTCTGAGTCATCATATTCACTCTGTTTAATTTTTTTTCTTTTCTTCACTTTATAATTCATACATGTTTATTTTAATTTTCTTTCTACAAAATTTATGTAAACATTTAATATTGTAAAATTCATGTAGAAGAGTATACTGAGTCCTTCTGGGCTACCTCCAATGGGAGGCAGTTATTATAAAAAATAAGTTCCTTATTTAACGACTAGCAGACTACATATTTATTTAAATTTAGATAAACCTATAAGGTGCAGTAGTAGTTTAATTTATGAGCTAATTTAATTCAATTAATTATAATTAATTTGAGATAGCTAGTAAAATGATGAAAATTAATTTAATATTAGCTTACTAGAACTATGTTACAGGGAGAAAAAAAATATATATATATATAAATCTAAAATATATTTCTATAATGAGAATATTAATGTAATTGCAATTAGAGGTTTTGTAAATCTATTTAGAGAAATTAATGGTAATAATAATGGACGAGATGTTAGTTTCATTATAAGTAACAAATATTAATCAGCAATTAATCTGTTTAAGTAAGAATTTATGTAATTTTGACCTAAATGAAGTTATTGTCCAACAAACCCTCACATCACTAGGAAGCGAGTTCCAATTTCTAGCAACTGAAACTATATAAGATTAAGAATATAAAGATGTCTTGTGGTACGGTATAATGAGTAAATTGTTATGTTGAGATCTTGTACTTAGTGATGATATGCGGATAAATTTTGAAAACGAGAAGCCAAATAGATTGGGGTAGCGGTGCGCAGAATTTGAAATAGAGAACAAGAGAATGCAGGGCTCGTCGATCGCTTAGCCTTAGCCAAGACAGAGTTTGGAAAGACGGGGAAACATGATCATACTTACGAATATTACAAATATAACGGACGCACGCATTATGCACACGTTGTAGCCTGCTGCTCAAATTTGCATTTAGGTTACTTAATATAATATCGCAGTAGTCGAAGTGTGGTATCACATATCTAATTACGGCTAATTGAAGAGAAACGAACTATACTTAGTTCCATAATGTCTGACAGACGACGTAAACATTGCTGGCAGAGGAGGAGAGAAGTATAATTGCTATTTAACCAATGGCAGAGGCCTCTTTCCACGCTTGCCTTGAAGTAGGTGGAGGTAGGACGCTTCAGACTGCCCAACTTCAAGGAAAGCGTGGAATGAGACCTCTGCTATTGGTTCAATAGCAATTATCGTTTTATCTCCCTCTCCCATCAATATTTATAACGCGTGTCAGATATTATGGAACGAATAATTTCCAGGGAAAAATTGTTCCGGGGCCGGGTATCGAAGCCGGGACCTTTGGTTAAACGTACCAACGCTCTACCAACTGAGCTACCCGGGATCTCTACCACACACCGATCCAATTTTTCCCTCTATATCCACAGACCTCAGAGTGGGCTGACAACTGTCAAGCGACCAACATTGAGTGCACACAAACTCTGTGCGACTTAAAATGTGGTTTTCTGTTAACGAACAGTGATGTGTATTATGCAAATCAAGCTTATAGGTATAACTCCCTGTAAAGTTGATTTGAATAATTTCGAGGGAAAAATTGTTCCGGGACCGGGTATCGAACCCGGGACCTTTGGATCTACTAACTGAGCTACCCGAAAACTCTACCAAACACCGATCCATTTTATCCCTCTATATTCACAGACCTCAAAGTGGGCTGACAACTGTCAAGCGACCAACATTGAGTGCACACAAACCCTGTGTGACTTAAATTGTGGTTTTCTGTTAACGAACAGTGACGTGTATTATGCAAATCAAGCTTTCAGGTATAACTCCCTGTAAAGTTTATTTGAATAATTTCGAGGGAAAAATTGTTCCGGGTATCGAACCCAGGACCTTTGGGTCTACCAACTGAGCTACCCGGGAACTCTACCAAACACCGATCCAATTTTTCCCTCTATATCCACAGACCTCAAAGTGGGCTGACAACTGTCAAGTGACCAACATTGAGTGCATACAAACTCTGTGTGACTTAAAATGTGGTTTTCTGTTAACGAACAGTGATGTGTATTATGCAAATCAAGCTTTTAGGTATAACTGCCTGTAAAGTTTATTTGAATAATTTCGAGGGAAAAATTGTTCCGGGACCGGGTATCGAACCCGGGACCTTTGGATCTACCAACTGAGCTACCCGAAAACTCTACCAAACACCGATCCGTTTTATCCCTCTATATTCACAGAACTCAAAGTGAGCTGACAACCGTCAAGCGACCAACATTGAGTGCACACAAACCCTGTGTGACTTAAATTGTGGTTTTCTGTTAATGGACAGTGACGTGTATTATGCAAATCAAGCTTTTAGGTATAACTGCCTGTAAAGTTTATTTGAATAATTTCGAGGGAAAAATTGTTCCGGGTATCGAACCCGGGACCTTTGGGTCTACCAACTGAGCTACCCGGGAACTCTACCAAACACCGATCCAATTTTTCCCTCTATATCCACAGACCTCAAAGTGGGCTGACAACCATCAAGCGACCATCATTGAGTGCACACAAACCCTGTGTGACTTAAATTGTGGTTTTCTGTTGAACAGTGATGTGTATTATGCAAATCAAGCTTTTAGGTATAACTGCCTGTAAAGTTTATTTGAATAATTTCGAGGGAAAAATTGTTCCGGGTATCGAACCCGGGACCTTTGGGTCTACCAACTGAGCTACCCGGGAACTCTACCAAACACCGATCCAATTTTTCCCTCTATATCCACAGACCTCAAAGTGGGCTGACAACCATCAAGCGACCATCATTGAGTGCACACAAACCCTGTGTGACTTAAATTGTGGTTTTCTGTTAACGAACAGTGACGTGTATTATGCAAATCAAACTTTCAGGTACAACTCCGTGTAAAGTTGATTTGAATAATTTCGAGGGAAAAATTGTTCCGGGACCGGGTATCGAACCCGGGACCTTTGGATCTACCAACTGAGCTACCCGGGAACTCTACCAAACACCGATCCAATTTTTCTCTCTATTTCCACAGATCTCAAAGTGGGCTGACAACCATCAAGCGACCATCATTGAGTGCACAGTAACTCTGTGTGACTTAAATTGTGGTTTTCTGTTAACGAACAGTGATGTGTATTATGCAAATCAAGCTTTTAGGTATAACTCCCTGTAAAGTTTATTTGAATAATTTCGAGGGAAAAATTGTTCCGGGTATCGAACCCGGGACCTTTGGATCTACCAACTGAGCTACCCGGGAACTCTACCAAACACCGATCCAATTTTTCCCTCTATATCTACAGACCTCAAAGTGGGCTGACAACCGTCAAGCGCCCAACATTGAGTGCACACAAACCCTGTGTGACTTAAATTGTGAATTTCTGTTAACGAACAGTGACGTGTATTATGCAAATGAAACTTTCAGGTATAACTCCCTGTAAAGTTGATTTGAATAATTTCGAGGGAAAAATTGTTCCGGGGCCGGGTATCGAACCCGGTAGAGTTCTCGGGTAGCTCAGTTGGTAGAGCGTTGGTACGTTTAACCAAAGGTCTCGGATTCAATACCCGGCCCCGGAACAATTTTTCCCTCGAAATTATTCAAATCAACTTTACAGGGAGATATACCTGAAATATTGATTTGCATTATGGAACGAAGTACAGTAAAACCCCGATTATCCGTCACCCTATTAACCGATCGATGGATTATTCGACTGATTTTCTACGAATTTCCCGCCCTGGGTCGGGGTTCATGTGTAAATGCAGGCCTGTTATTCGTAATGCTGAAACTCACTGAGCAGATAGGTATTTCCGCTCACAGTTGCTGATATACGGTATGGTAAAACTAGTGATCTTCACAACGTACCTTCTAGAAACCCACTGTCACTTTCCAGACTCTTGTACTGCTAATTCTGTTAGCTTGTGGCCTCGACGGCGTCTGTTTCCACGACTATCATCAATAATAAATTATTATAATATATACTCTTCATACGAAGAGAGTAATTCTTACGTCATGGGATTGCAGGCTTGCCATCTATACAAAAATTAATTCCGCATAAACTCATTTGGAATTCTCTGTTGATAGACTGACACCTGTAATGCTGCGACGGGAATTATTATCGGTTTAGTCCGACATCAGCTGTAGCTAATGTCAGTGAGTGTGGTGACGATTTCTCAACAAGAAGTCCAGGATTCGAAAGCAGACAAGTCATGTTGAATTTTCTGATGGATAAAGCGGTTGTGGATCGGGTTTTCTCAAAGTCCGTAGAATTCTATTGCCATTCTGGTCCCACCTTGCTGCATTATCGTCATATCGCTATGTTATCATTTGAACAGAGCACTGTAGTTCAAGTGGAAGGTTAATATGAACAATTTTATTGGCAATCACCACTCAATTACATTAATTAATTTTATTGTTTCTGTCCTCTGATTGACGTTCTGGCTGATATGTAGCCTACATTAACACTCAAAGATACCTGACCCCCACTAATCGATAGTGATAGATAATTTTGTTTGTGTAAGTGTGGCTTCTTTAGTTATTACTTCTATGAATAGATGGCGATGTTAACTGTCAGTGTAGCCAATAGTAGATAAATACACCCGCATTATCGAATTCAAACTTTCTTCCCCTACTAACGATTGTAAAAAACACTAGATGTAGCGGGAAACCGCTGATAGGCCTACTGTTAATTATGAGAATAATTTATACTTTTTCTACATGAAAATTTTCCAAAATATTTCTTTACCCGTCCCAATAATAATAATAATAATAATAATAATAATAATAATAATAATAATAGTAATAATAATAATAATGATAATAATAATAATAATAATAATAATAATTCTTTATTTATACTGGCAGAGTTAAGGCCGTAGGGCCTTCTCTTACACTCTACCAGGTCACAAAGTATACAATCAGTGAAAAATGTAACAAAAAGTTAAAGAACAGAATACTAACATATTACAAAAAAATAATGATAATAGCATAATAAATCGACACTAAACAACATGAAAATTATACCATAATAGAAAAAAGAAAGTAAAATACATTGGAATATAGCAAAAGCAACTCATTTAGCATAAATAGTTAATATGAAGAACGTAAGGAAGAATATAACAAAATGGAATGTAATAAAAATAAAAAAGGAAAGAAATACGAAAATTAAATAAAATTCACAATAAAAAGGGTATGAAAATAAATTCATCTGGTGATCAAGAGAACAAAAATGGGAAAGGAAGAAAAAAAAATGTTTATATATTTTTACAAAACTATCGCAGAGAAAAGGGCTTGTAACTGAAAGGAATCAGAATTTAAAAAAAAATGCAGTTTTAGTTTATTTTTGAAACTAGACAATGTCCGACAGTCTCTGACATGTTGTGGTAGAGAGTTCCAGAGATGAACTGCAGAGACGGTAAAAGATGAAGAGTAGAAGGATGTTAATAGGGTTAACTATTGAGAACTAGCGGAACTACACTGCTCAAAACAATAGGAACATTATGAATTATTTAAATATTTTTTCATTGCGTAAAGGTACAGATATGAAATTAATAAAACATATTATTTATGGTTATTTATGCCACATTTATCTCCATGTCAATAAAAACAAATGAATAATGTCAACAAACAACTTTTTAAAACATTGCACTATATAAGAAATTGAATCTTGTCCTTACTTATCAAACTTAACAATATTTTCATTTCATTTATTGTATTCCTTAGATGTTGCATTAGCATTGAAGCTTTGAGTGGAACAAGAGTCAAGAGTTACGCAATTTTTGAAGAGACGAGGTTAAACCCTTCAACTTTATTTTTTATAATTTGAAGTATTACCACAGTCTAGTATATACAATCACGAAGCTCAATACGTAGTAAATATGCATCCATAGATAGTTGCTAACCACTAGGATCGCTAATATCGCCTCATTACAGACAATACGAAATAGTACCTGCACAGTCTATTGTTCCTAGCACCCTCACAACTCAAGCTTCGTGACTGTATATACTAGACCAGTGATGTCAAAGCAAGCGCATTTTTCTGACCTTGACGTCGTCCGCGGGCATCAAGCGCTAAGTCTGGAAAGAGGAAGGGTTGTGTATTTGAATAAGGAGCCTGTTGGATTAAGAAAAGAGTGGTGCATAAGCTTCAAACGGAACGTGAAATTTTATGTCGTTATTTTTATATGGCTTCTTTCTGTTTGATATTATCTATATTGTCTGTAAAACAAAAGTACTAATACCAATTTCTTAATATTGCAATTGCATTTTAAACGTTTAATAACATAATAAAGAGTTAAGCAGAAATATTCACATAAATTCCATAGTAGTACAACTATACTGTACTAAATGGATGAAATACATCAATCATAAAGAAAGTGATATCAAAAAAAAAAAAAGGAGAGATTGAGTATGGCATGGTAAGTTGGGATTGATATTGATGGTACCTTTGGCCTTATAAAAGTAATCAATAAATTAATCAAAACAATATTACAGTACAAAGCGAAGTTACCTAGGTGCTGTATATGGTTTAAGTGCAACTAATATTCCATAACATGTAAGAAGGCATTCTCTATTCTCCATTCACTAAAAAGATTGTATCATTATCCATCTAAATTAAAACAGACGCTGGTACAGACACTCATTCTACCTCACTTCGATTATTGCGACGTTTTGTTCAGTGATCTCAGGATTGATTCCGCCCAGAAACTACAGCGTGTTCATAACGCGTGCGTCCGCTTCATTTGTAATGTTCGATACTATGATCATATCTCACCTTCTTTCGAGAAGTTATCATGGCTTAGGTTGCATGAGAGGAGAAATCTGCACTCACTTTCTCTCCTATATCGAATTATGCACACTTCATCCCCCTATTATTTATTCGCTCGTTTTCATACTCTCTCTCGCTATCATAATATTAATACTCGATCACAACGCGATAACACGCTAGAAATTCCACTTCACACATCATCTCTGTATTCCTCATCTTTCACTGTTGCTACCTCTCGTCACTGGAACTCTCTGCCGCCTGAAGTGAAGGGCTGCCGAACATTGAAATCTTTCAAATCCAAGTTAGAACATTATCTTATGACGAGTTGCCAAACTAACTTACTATTATGACAAGTGTTGTATTGCATGTTTCCAAGTATTCACATTTTTTTATGTTCTAGTGATATTTAACTTATTTTATATTTTTGTTTTCTAATTTTCCGATAATGGTATATCTCTAATGTGATAAGTTGAGCTATATATAAACATAATTTTCCTTACTGTGTATACTTAAAAATGTTGTATTCATTGTATGCTTTGTACTGCACTATTGTATTACTAATATTAGTATTATTATTACTATTAGGCCTGTTATTATTATTTTATTTATTATTATTATTAATATTATTATCATTACTATTCTTATTTATTATTATTATTATTATTATTATTATTATTATTATTATTATTATTATCAATAATTGTCTTATTTTTTTATACTTTGTAGGCCTCATTTATTTTTGACCTGCTGTTCACATTTTATTATGCTTTTTTCTTTCTTTCTGTATGTTATATATTATGTCTGATTTCTTCTTACTTGTTGTTTACATTTTATTATTATTATCTTATTCAGTTTTGTGTGTACTTTGTAAATTTGTAGTGTTTCTATAACGCAATTTTTACTCCTGGTTGAGTGTTAGAGAAGGCCGTATGGCCTTAATTCTGCCAGGTTAAATGAATTATTATTATTATTATTATTATTATTATTATTATTATTATTATTATTATTATTATTATTATTATAACAAAACTCTTACCGTATTATGCTTTTAAGGTGATATTGGTTAGCAACTTTCTAATATCAGAATATTAAATTATTTTCTCGAAATGTCCCGAAGCTATAGAGCTTACATTTTTACAACACATGGGCACGTATCTTTTGCTTATGATGTAACAGTAGTTGCTTTGTTAATTCATTTCCTTACAAACAATTTCCATGCGAATATTTTAAAAATTTTCAATACACTATCTTCAGTAATACGTATTTACGTATATTAGATTTACGAAAACATTCTGTAAGGCTACTAAATAAATAGGCCTATATCTGAAAATTTTACTTTTCTATAAAAGAAGTTGAGAAAATATTTCTTTTCAATAAAAAGTGAAGCTTGTGAAAAATGAGCATTAAAATTAAAATTTACATTCTTATAATGCACTTATACTTCTCAGGCAAATCTAAAAATTAACATGGATACAGTTTTAATGAGTTCTCTTCCCTTTATCTATTGAATCAGTGCTGGCCATCCCTGAATATAGCTCGACCAAGCGGCATATACCACCTCTTTCGTCTGTCTCTTTCCTTTCCTGAGCTGTAAAGGGCGCGCTTGCTGCTATGGGCATCAATTGACATGACTGTACTAGATCGTGGTACAGTAGAACTCCGATTATCCGCCACCCATTAACCGATTGTTGGATTATCCGTCTGTCATTCTCTCCTTTTTTTTTTGTTGCAGAAAAAATATTGAGTACTGCACAATACATTAGTACGTATCTCTTTTATAGAGAGTGATATTATAAGCATTTGCCCTTACACATTATTATGTACTGTTCGAGTGACCTGTTTAATTTCTGTGCAAAACATCTTCCAGAAGTGCCGAAAGAATACAATATGTTGTGCTAAGCGAGTATCGAAGAGAAGTGCATATAACTAAATGGTTTTGGAAAAGAGGAACTGTGGTTCATCTCACATCGGAATACGAGATTGGAGTTACAATTGTTGCAAGATTCGATAAAAAAAACAAGGATAAAATGTATAAATTACTTAAATCTATAACATGAGACCTATATTTTTCATATTTTTCCATAGAAATCCATCATAGGAAGTTTTCTTGACCCTTAGAAACCCGTCATTGACATTCATTCATTCATTCATAGTGTTCTGTCACTGCAAACACAGCATTCTCCAGTCTTTCTTATTTTCTGCCTTCCTCTTACTCTCCGCATGTGATCCATATATCTTAATGCCGTCTATTATTTGATATCTTCTTCTGCCTCGAAATCTTCTCCCGTTCACCATTCCTTCCAGTGAATCTTTTAGTAGGCAGTTTCTTCTCAGTCAGTGACCCAGCCAATTCCTTTTTCTCTTCCTGAGGAGTTTCAGCATTATTCTTTCTTCACCCACTCTTTCCAACAGAACTATTATACTGATCCACTACCTAATGTATTAAAACACATGACCACAGAGAAAATTACGAAACTGCATTATGAAACACTTAATTTATTAAAGTCTTCTATGGTACGGCTTATCCGATTTTTTCGATTAACCGTTCACCCGATCCCTTTCATTACCACGGATAATAGAGGTTCTACTGTATTGCGAAAATGTAGAACATCTCACAAGTAGGCCTGTAGGAAAATTTTCTCGCTGCCTATACAGTAATAAGAATCACTGGGTTAGAGCGTGGACTTTTCACATCTGTATCAAAATCTTGTCGGGTTCAAGTAGTGCTCAGGGATAGCGTTATGGTAGGTTTGTCGACTATATATATTTCCCCTGCCATCAATGCCACTCTGGTATGACACACAATTTGGCACATAATCTTCAGTTGAAAGAACTAGAAAGAAAAAGAGAACATTTCACATACGGAAACACTTAATTTTTTACGTACTTCACTTTAAACTGTTCAAGATGGTCTTAGTTAAATATTCTTACACAATTTTGTGACCTTCACAGAAACCAAACCAGAGTGAACGTCTACTGCGAACTCCTTCTTGAATATTACAATGTTTTCCTGACCCTGACACTTGAATATGGACATTTTCCATAACGTTAAGTAGTAATTCTCTTGTTTAATTGTAGGTTATGTGTTTTCATCACACAAGGTTGCAAGATGTAAGTCACGCAATGGCTTGCTTGGCGCCACGTTATGATTGTCATTTTAATGTGGTTATTATTTTTCTTGGAGGCCCAGATGATACAGCATGCTACGTCATACCGGTTTATTGTGTCCGTTGTAGTCTATTAAGTGTCTGCGTTCATTAACGGTTTCGGTTTGGGAAAGAATATAGACCTACTGTATTACAAAACAAATCATTATCCAATTAATTTTATTATTTTTCTATGTCATTGCCTTTACATGTACTTACTTACTTACTACTCCTACTTACTTACTTACAAATGGCTTGTAAGGAACCCAGAGGTTCATTGCTGCCCTCACATAAGCCCGCCATCGGTCCCTAACCCGAGTCTCTATCATCATATCCCACCTCTCTCAATTTAATTTTTATATTATCCTCTCATCTATGTCTCGGCCTCCCCAAAGGTCTTTTTCCCTCCGCCGTCCCAATTAAATATGCATTTCTGGATTCGCTCATACGTGCTGCATGCCCTGCCCATCTCAAACGTCTGGATTTAATGTTCCTAATTAATTACGTCCGGTGAAGAATACGTTGTGGAACTTTCTCCATTCTCCTGTAACTTCATCCCTTTTAGCCCCAAATATTTTACTTATTATATTCACATACAAACAATTTTTCTGGAAGTAGATGACTTTCAAGAGGAGAGGAAAATAATGATTATGTATTTAAATAATATCTCTATCAAAATTATATAAGTTCCTTCACTGAAACCGTAATATGTAGCGAACTGCACCGTAACTTTTTGCAGGTATTCTATAATCATAAGTAATTTTAGTTTATATTTTCACATTTTTATTTTATTCATTAAATAAAATCATAAAAGCAGAGATAATTTGTATACCCTTGACTTCCGAGTCATTGCCAGAAAGGTAATACCACAGTCTAGTAGCCTATAAAAAATGTTAGTGCAAATACTCGTGATGCCCCACTTCGATTACTATGATATTCTGCTTACTGACCTAAGCGTTACTTCGGCGCAGAGACTACAACGTGTTCATAATATGTGCGTCCGTTTCGTCTGCAATATTCGCCGGGCTGATCACGTAACACCAACCCTCGAAATGTTGCCCTGGCTCCGTCTAGAAGATCGTAGGAAAATCCACTGTCTTTCCCTTCTCTTTCACATATTGCATTTCTCCACTCCTGTCTATCTTGCGTCTCGTTTTCAAAATTTATCCACCCATCATAACCTAGACACACGATCACAACACTCCTCAATATTATCCATTCCCTCCCACCTAACATCCTCTTATTCATCTTCTTTCACTGTGGCTGTTCCTCGGCTTTGGAATTCCCTACCGAGTAATGTCAGGGACTGTCAGACATCAAACCAATTTAAGAATAGATTAACGAAATATTTTTCTAACAATTCTTGTTAACAATAATAGCTGTTTCAGGTTTCTCAGTGTTTAATGGTTATATGTATATCACAGAATAAATATTTAAATTAGCTCATTATTATTATTACTATTATTATTATTATTATTATCACTATTTCTTACCAATGTTTATTATTGTCACACTAACATTACTTATCCAACTTTCATTATTTGCTTTCATGTTGTTTTATGGTCTAGATATTAATGTAATAACTATGTAAGCAATTGTATTCAATTAGAATTAGAATCTGGCTGGGCGGAAGAGAAGGCCTACTGGCCTTAGCTCTGCCAGATTAAATAAATAAATTATTATTATTAAATAAATTATTATATACAGTCACGAAGTTCAATACGAGGGAATATGCAACGATAGATAGTTGCTAACCACTAGGATCGCTACTGTCGTCTCATTACAGACAATGCGAAAGTACCGACACAGTCTATTGTTCCTAGTACCCTCAACAACTCAAGCTTCGTGATTGTATATACTAGACTGTGATAATACAATGTTTTCTCTTGCGCAACTTTTGGACTTCCGGATCTTACAGACATAGAGACAAAATTCAAAATTCTGCTCTTAAAGCTCTAAATCAACTACATGAATGGAATACATCAAATTTGATGATACTCAATTTAACCAAAAGTAACTACCAAATATTTTCACTTGGTAAAAAAGAAAGAGAATTCAATATCCAATACAATGGCCAACACCTTCCTAGGACTTATGAATCCAAATATCTTGGAGTTATTTTCGATAGTAAGTTAACATGGAGCAACCATTTGAAATACATTTCTGAAAAAGCTCGTAAAAGATTCTCCCTTCTAAAAAGACTAGCAGGAAAGAAATGGGGATGCTCTAGGAATACTTTGAACACTACATACAAAATGTTTATACAGCCAGTGCTGACATACTGCGGAGAAATTTTAATTACTTCACCTTTCATAAACGAAATAGAATATGTTCAAAACCAAGCTCTCAGACTCATTACTGGTGGAATATAAACAACTCCAATAGATTCTATGAGATTCCTCACTAATATTAACAGCATCAAAATGACAATAGAAGAAAATGCACTGATTCAATATGAAAAACTTATTAGATTACCAGGAAACAATTGGCATTCATACAGTCCTCTCTGTAGGTTGAAAACTCAAAAAAGTTTCATATCCATTGTTCAAGAATTAAAACAGAAAATCAATATCCCGAATTTAAAAGAAAACCTACAAATTAAACCAAACCCTTTAACTCTATTAAATATAGAATATAATCTAAATTTAACAGAAGAAATACTAAAATCAGAAGTAAACACTCAAATATTAAAACAATTGTCTTTAGAGACAATTAATATTAGGTACCCTCCACAAAACTGGCTTCGTTTATACACTGACGGATCCTTGATCTCCAGAGAACAAGGTGCCGGTGCAGGTGTTACGTGCTGTCTCTTCTCACTTTATAGATCTCTTGGGTATGGAACAACAAGTTTTGATGGAGAAATCATTGCAATAAGTGAAAGTCTCAGGAATCTTCTATGCCACATCAATAAATTTAAGAATGCAGTTATATTGTCAGACTCCAAAGCAGCTATTCTATCAATAGTCTCTAAACACACACCTTCATCTCAAACAGCAGAAATAACTAAAATGCTCTCTCAATTAATATCACTCAATAAAAGAATTGTATTCCAATGGATACCATCCCATTGTGGAATTCTGGGAAACGAGAATGCGGATGCTTTAGCAAAGAAGGGCAGCACTGCTACTTACAGACCTGTTACTAAATCTACGTATTACTCTGTGAAAAGATTTATTAAATCTACATACTTAGACTTCAACAAACAAAATTTGATAACACAATCCCAAGGGAAAAAATGGAACTCTCTGCATCAAAATCCACAGTTAATTCCCGATTTACCACGAAAATCGTCTGTAGCTGCATTTAGATTGGCAACAGGCCATGATTTTTTGGCCAAACACCTGCATAGAATTGGAATATATCAGTCCCCTAACTGCCCATTGTGCAACTCAAACCAAGAAATGGATTCGGAACACCTCAAAATCTGTGCTTCAGTGGCTGGCCATGATAATATCTTTGAAAAATATTGGAGTGCAAGAGGTCAAATGACTTCATTGTCAAACGCCTGGCATTAGAAAACAACAACACCAACAACAACTTTTAGCCACATTGATGCTGCTTACCTTGCTGTGCAAGTTTCAATGTCTCGATTGGCGTATCTGATTGAAATCATTCGAGATATTCTATACATACCATCGTTTTATATCGATTATTCATACACACGTATCGAATATTTCGAGATGAACATCAGTCAGAATAAAATGGTTTAAATGTAGGCCTATGTATGGGTCAGTTCAAGTGACTACATAATACCATAGTCTAGTATATACAGTCGCGAAGCTCAATACGTAGTAAATATGCAAACATTAGATAGTTGCTCACCACTAGGATCGCTAATATCGCCTCATTACAGGCAATGCAAAATAGTACCGTCACAGTCTATTGTTTCTAGCACCCTCAAAACTCAAGCTTCGTGACTTTATATAGTAGACTGTGATAATACTTTGTATCTGGATATAATAATCTGTGTCTAAAATGGAAAATTTTTGCCGCTGTTCGTGAAATTGAACACAAATTCCACAATTCAATTGTAAATTGCTGCCAGAGAGGTAATTAGCAACTAACGGCACAAAGATGAAACCCGAAGTTGCGACGTGAGCAGTCTGTGTAGGGAATTATAACTAGTATAGTTGGCAGTGTCCACGCGTAGCTCGTGTTTATGAAGGCCATGGCGACTGACAATGGCCGAAAATGTAAACGTCGTCTTAAAAGTAACCGTAGGGGAAGAAATAATGTATTCTGTTCAAACAATGGGTTTCATAAACATTTTGTAAGTTAATTTTATTAATATAACTCTAAAATTCTTGAGAATTTTACGTGAATGCCATAAAAATATTGGTAAAATCTAAAATATGTTTTCATCTATCCTAAGTAAGCTCAGCTTCAAAGATGACGATGAAATGACAAAAAAAATATCTGCAGGTGATGACGAATATGGTAATTGTATGTTATTGGTTTTAGTTATATTATATTCAGGGAGAAACATTGAATCTACGTATATTTCGAATATGTGCTCTGCATTGAATTTATTCATTTTATAGTTATTTTGTGCTATAGCAATAGGTTATGATTTCATTATTTCATTATGTGGAATGTTTACACATTATTATTTTATGAGAGTTTCCCAAAATAGGAATAGCTCGCTTTTGTCTCTACCCATGACTCTCACTTTCTAGCCGGTTCTATTAAAATATATATTATATTAAACGAAAAATCCTGTTTATGTAACGATATAGCCTACCTACATGACTACAATTTGTAGATGAAGCGTGAATATATTGCAAAATTATAATTTTATTGCACTTTTAATTATTCCAGATATTCTAGCCATATTTTTTCTGATTCTCTCCTTCAGACTGTTTTGGTAATCAGTGGAAATTATAATTTTCTTTAATTGCTTATTTTACTACGCTCTATCAACTGCTGTGGTTATCTAGCGTCTGAGTGAGATGAAGTTGATAATGCCGGCGAAATGAGTCCGAGGTCCAACGCCGAAAGTTATCCAACATTTGCTATTAAAGGATAGAGGGAAAAAACCTGAAACAGGTAACTTGTCTCAACCAGGATTTAAACCCGGACCCGCTCGTTGTTGAGTCAGGCATGCTAACCGTTATTCCACAGAGGTGGACTAATTATAAAAATTGATAAACACATTAATCACGTATTTAATTTTCTGCATTACAACAATATTTATGCATAAATAAAATAAAACTATTGTTGCCCTCTACAATAAAGAAAATACGTAGTGTAAGTTTCTTAACCCATTTATGCCCAGATTATTTTTTTTTTTTAATTTTTGTTTCACATATCATATTAAGTGAATCAGAGGGACGTTGTAAGCATGAGGAACTATGAAAATACTGATTTAGTTACTTCGGTAAAAATTTATGGGGTGGGTCGATAACGACCCACTAGGCACTTCCTCTAGAATTTGTTCATTATGATGTTTTGTAGATTTCTTGTTTTATTTATGTTTTTGCGTAGTATGTAACTTGTTAAATTTAAAAGTAATGTATAAATAAATCATTACCATATTAAAAACGCATACCATTTTTTTAAAATATTGAATAATTTCCCTCAGAGCTATATTCACATTTACATGTATTTTACATTCACACATCTGAAAGGAACCTTGTACTGGAAGAAATAAATAATTTGAAACAAACAATAAATTATGGTACATGACATAAGGTCCACACCTGTGGTTAGCGCGTCTTGCCGCGAAACCAGGTTGACCGGGTTCGAATCCCGGTCGGGGCAAGTTACCTGGTTGAGGTTTTTTTCCCGGGTTTTTCCCTCAACCCAATATGAGCAAATGCTGGGTAACTATCGGTGCTGGACCCCAGACGCTTTTCACCGGCATTATCACCTTCATCTCATTCAGACACTAAATAACCTGAGATTTTGGTACAGCGTCGTAAAATAACCTACTAAAAATACATGACATAAGTTCTTAGTTCTACTCATGATATGGTGCATCTCTGACATGCTTTTATATTGCTACAATCTTGTATCGCCGTCTTTGTTGTTGGGCTATAGTGCCCACAGTGATCCTTCCTCCGGTGTTCTTTGATTGTATCGAAGGAACGAACTCGTCTTCCACTCTTTGGAGAAGTGTCAAATTTTGGCTTGCATTATTTCGTGGCCGAAGGCAAATGCATTCAAAGACTTTCCATATGATCGATTGACTGAGAAGCCAAGTATTGTTCATGCACACCTCTAATAACCACGAAAGTAATGATATGTGCCATTTTTTCCACGTATATCAGAAGTATTTACTCCACTCATATTGCAATTATATTTACGGAAAACATAAGGCAGACGAACTTTGATTTCCTCTTCTTGTAAAGGGGCTACTTCATGTTCGTTAGACGTGATGCTCACCTTTATTTCTTTCTCGCTTTATTCTACGTGTCGGTGGTGGGGAATTGTTAATTTCATTGCTGATAAGATCTGAATCTTTTCTAATATCGGTGCCCCCTTCCTCATTATAAGGCTGAACAATGTCTAGTAGCTCTGTCACTAACTCAGATGCGGCTTGTAGTTGAGCTCGGTCGGAGTCCTTGCAATCTTATGGAAACTGTTATGAAGGATCTCAGTTTTCAGATGCGGCCAGTAGAGAACTCTCATGAAGATAATGAAAAGACAAAACGGGGTCATTCTGATTGTTATTCACACCCGGCTCTCATAGGTGCCGCTAGTGCTGAGAATTATGAACTACTTAGTTCGTCAAAGATTATCCAGAGTGCATCCAAAGCGGTGAGATATATCATTACACAAATAAAAGAATGTTGTAAACGAAAGCGGTAATAAGCCTGGGATATTCTGAGAAATGCTATCAGAATTATCATCCCCAAAAGCACTCCTAATCCTTACACAAACTTCTATTGAGGTAGTTGTTCGTAAAAACATCACTCAAAGAAAAATAATAAGAAAACAAAATGATTTCATAGTGAAAAGCTATGTGAAAGGTAATCCTCGAGTAAGTGCTTAGTGGATCGTTATCGACCCACACTAAATTCTAAGCCCTACTGTACAGCAAATAGCGTAAATATTGACAAAAACATACAAGATACATATTCTCCTGAATCTTCTTGGCAGGAAACACTGATTGTTAATACAATTCACGGATTGAACAGAGGTTTTACTCACTTTTTCTTCTCCAAGGCAGACAGTAGTTGCGTCATATTTATTCGGCAAGTTCCGGCGCAATAATGACGTGTTCTGTTGTTTTCCCGCGTGTTCCACAAGTGCATTGTACCTTTGTGTATCTAAGAAAAGTAGACACGTAGTGTTGTCTACATTAATTCGCGTGGAAAATAATTTTAATCAATGGGTCGAAAACGACCCACCTGGACATAAATGGGTTAATATCGATGTGGCTTGATAACATGATTGCTAAGTGAATTGAGAGGTGAAGGAGTTGCAGTGTTTTAAGCAGTAGTGGGAGCCAATGCTAGTGTGAAATTATATTGTAAGCAAATGTTAAATTATTGCTGTTATTACTATTACTACTACTACTACTACTACTACTACTACTACTACTACTACTACTACTGCTATTACAATTCTGTTGAGACTAATACGGTCAATAACTTATTCTTTCTCCACGCCTGATTCACTTCTAATACAGATGAGGAGGCGAGACCTGGCATCTGACAAGCAAACGTTCTGGTGGGGGCAGATAAAAAAAGTTAAATTTTTTTCTTCCACCATGTTAATAATGTCAAAAGAAATGCTTATACAAATTTTGGCCACTCGACCGCAATTACGAGGGCCGTAAAAATAAGTTCCCCAGGAATTATTAAAAGGAAAAAAAAAAAAAAAACACAATTTCATTGGATAAATTTATTGGAACAGACACAGCAATTGTTGAGTTATTTTTCAATATATTTTCCGTCGGAATTGAGACATTTGTCATATCATGGCATCGACAGAGAGAGGTGCAGACGCAGTCAAACGCTGGTTCCGATCTGAGGCGGCTGACTTCAGCGACACAAAAATTGATTCCACGGTATGACAAATGTATCAATTCTAGTAGGGGATATGTTTAGAAATAGCGCAACAATTGCTGTATCTGTTTTAATAAATATTTCAATGCAATTGTGCTTTTTCTATAAACGGCCCCAGGGAAAATTACTTTCTGGACGGCCTCGTAATTGCAGTCGAGTGGCCAAAATTTGTATAAGCACTTCTTTTGACATTAACATGGTAGAAGAAAACAAATTAACTTTTTATGTGCCCCCATCAGAACGTTTACTTGTGAGCTGTGTGAGAGGGGAAAGAATGAGCTATCGGAAAAAGAGTCTGTTTTTTTATGGTTAGCATTACACGAATCTGCCGACATGGAAGTTCAACTCAGATTAAAACCGATCTTCCTCTTCTTACTCATTGGTGATATAGTCACGGCACATGAAGGTCACAGGACAGGTCTTCTTCCTCTAATGTACTTGGCTCTTTACATTAGTGAGATCTGAACTAGAATATGCAGCTCATGTAGCTTCTAAGGAGTTGGATCACAAATTGGTCCGTTCCGGTCTCATATTTGAGGTCGAGAAGTCTCTTCATTGGTCTTTCAGGATTTCTTGTACCCGCCGGGGTGTAATTTTTTAGTAATCTAGGATATTTATTTTTTTAGTCGTTTATTTAACGACGCTGTGTCAACTACAGGGACATCATTTTATTTTTACTAACATTTTTAATATTAACCTGTCTATACCTTTAGAGAACCGGAAACACCGCTTGCTCCCCCCTCCAAGACTGGAGTTCGATGATACTGGCGTAAAACACAAATCACTCTGCTAGGTATAGGAAGGAAGAAAAGTAGTTCATCCATTTACGTAAACTAGGAAATATCGCGATTTTGAGTTTGATAATTTTCATTAGGTTTTTCTTTAATCAAAGTACAGTACTGTATTAAGAATAAGTGTTTTTACTCACGAAGTGAGTTATCTATGCGAACGTATTCATTATGCAGTGTATATTATACTGTCTACAGCACATTAGCGTACAATATAGAGAAAGAAGTTAAATTGAAAAATAATCATAATATGAATATTCAAACACAATTTTGAAAATGGTGGCCGTTCATTTCGATACAGGCTTCAGTTCTTTTGTGCATATTATCGCACTATAGACTATTGCATCTAATTCCAATTGCCAGTTTCGTCCTTCGTACTAGTAACTCATGTTGAAATAATTCTGTACCTACTCTACGTACTGTAAATTCAATCTTCACTTCTGCCCGACCCGAAAATATAAAATTACTCAGACATGCTATCTACTCTCCGTCCAAGTGGTTATGCCGCAGGATTGTAGAAAGGGAGGAAATCACGTGACAGTTAATTACTTAACGAGGCCCTTTTATTTAAGTTAAATTAAACAGCTGTATAATATTACGTAAACTTCCAATTCCTAAGAGAAATTAATGTTTTCAGAAAAGAGCTAAGACAGCCCAGCTATTACAGAGGGGCGAGCAGAAGCAGGTGGGGGAAATCGGGATGCGACGTAGGCAAACGGACAGTACCTGTGCGAAAATATGATTCAATATTGAAAGCTCTTTCGTCACTGGAAAACGCGAACATATTTCTGGAACGTACTATACTCAGTAACTCAGTACTGCTTACTATCTGCGGTCTTGGTTCTGTGTGGAGTTGGAACTTCCTTAGTAGAAGGGGTGGGAGTGAAGTACATTAAAAAACTCAGGTACAATAAAAATTAAAGTAAAAATAAAATGATGTTCCTGTACTAGGTTATATAGCGTCGATGAGATTTGGTGATAGCGAGATGAGGCCGAGGATTCACCATAGATTATCTGGCATTCATCTTATGGTTGGAAAAAACCTCGGAAAAACCCAACCAGGTAATCAGCCCAAGCGGGGCTCGAACCCGTGCCCGAACGCAATTTCAGACCGGCAGGCAAGCGCCTTAACCGAATGAGCCACGCCGGCGGTGGCCTGGATGTTTGTTGTATCACTTTCACTTATAATTTAAAATCCGTTTAAAGGATGTCATCCCCAATTCTTCCAAAATTTCTATATTTGTTATGTAGTCGTTCCCTTTATAAACTGCTGTTCTTCTCAAATATTTCATTTCCGCCGCACTTATTCTTGATTTATCTTTTGTCTTGATTGTCAGATTCTCACAACCATGATACAGTCGAGTCAGAAGAATCAGTACGTTTCACAATCTTATCCGGATTGTAGTTAAAGTTTGTTTTGATTTAAACACATTGTTAATGACGCCAGTAACCTTAATGAAATTATTTAATTTATTATTGATATCAAATTCAGTTTCGCATGAAGTAGTATTACCTAAATAAGTGATTTCCTTCTCCGATAATTTCGTTAATTATTACAATTTTGCTTCATGTCGGTGACTGACCTTTAAAAATTCAGTATAGATTTGGTTAAATTGTACTATTATATTATTTTATAAGTATTTATGTTGCTTATATAGGATATGTTCAGAATTGGATATTACAAACTGATCATGTGCAAATAGTACACTTATGAGTTGTTTATTTTGTGAAATTGGAATTTCCAATTATATCTTCCTTTTGCTATTTCAAAATGATATCGTTTAAGTAATGTTGAATAACGCTAATGATAATGAACATCCTTGGCGTAGGGCCTACTCCTTTATCTATAATGATTTTGTCAGACAATTTTTAGTTCTAATTGGTATGTATTACGTATGTATCAAAATATTTGTTGACTTTTTGGACGCTGTATGTATTATTTCATGCCAAATTCTATGTTATTGTTATTCAATTATGTTTTGTATTTACAGATATCATTTTTCAATGTATTTCGTATAATTAAGCGCTTTCTTTATGATTGATGTAGACTTCTCATGTGTTTGTGCTGATAGTTGTAACTGTCGTAAAATTAAGTTTACACTTCTCTTATTCATGACATCGACAGAAAAAAAAAGTTAAAATGTATTTACATTATATTATCTCAAGTAAATAGAAAACTTTAACCCTAATATACTCATGTAAAATAGGGTTTTTATGTGGAAAATAAAAAAAAAATGGTATGTATTTGAATGCACCGGTCCCACTAGCCCAGTGCATAGCACTACCACCGGCAACGAATGACCACATATCCACGGGGTCCAAGTTCGATGGCGGCCCTCAGCCAACATCGAAGCAAAACCGAAATCTAGGAAATAAACGGACATGATGATGAAAGAGGGGAAGTGTAATTATGATGGCGAAATGAATCCGAAGTCCAACGCCGAAAGTTACTCAGCAATTTTGCTATAATTGGTTAAGAGAAAACCTCGAAGAAAAAAAAACTCAGTTCGTTTCACGGTCAGACGTGCTAATCGTTACTTCATAGCAGTGGACCCTGAAATTATGTTACAACTGATTGCTAAATTATAAAACATTCAATGCAAACTCACATAAATTATATTCATACCTATTTCTGACCAGTTACTCCAGGAACAGTTTGTATTGCAAAGGCCATAAATTTGATTCTCTATTTTTATTCAAGCTTCTTAAAGGTGATAAATAACCTGTGATTCTTTCATAAACAACGTTAGCTTTCATATTGATATGGAAGATGAGAATTCACAAATTTTTCTGTAACAAAAATTATAAATTTCTGTCCCCTGTCCTCAGATGCATTAAAATTGCTAACTTGTACAGCAGTGAATTCTGTCAACTCAATAAATTAATAATTTATAGGCTTAGTTTTTTCATATCTGTAAAATACTGTATATACCATAATAATATGTAATAATAATAATAATAATAGTAATAATAATTATTGTTATTACTGTTATTATTATTATTATTATTATTATTATTATTATTATTATTATTATTATTATCAATTTTAATAATTTTCATTATTTTTGTTGTGTTATTATTCTAACCATTGTGCTGTCATATGTTTGGCTAATCGCTGTTCTCTAGTATATTCATATTAAAAGATCTACGTTATTATTAATTTACTTTTGATTCAACTTCATCATGAAGTATACTGTAGAGGTCATTGTTAAGTATTATTTATACACGCTTTAAAACACCTATCGCGTGTCTAGGATCTTTGTGTATATCAGTAGGCTCTTTTTTATTATTGTTGTCACAGTGGCGCCAACTTATATGGGCCCGTCGGGCTCGAACCCACCCAATAATTTGTCCTGTTATTATTATTATTATTATTGTTATTATTATTATTATTATTATTATTAAGATATATTTATTTATTTTAACTTATAACTCGAATGTTCGAGCCCACCCAGTGTTTTCCAAAAGTTGGCGCCACTGATTGTTGAGTTCCTGTTTCTATTGTCACATAGCCACGCCATTGTCATGTTGCTTGTGTTCATGTAACTGGTATAGATTTTGATTAATATTTATGGTATAATTTCGCCATTTGTGCATTTATTTATAAATCTTTCAGTGTAATAGTATTGTTTCTTTTTTTCATAACTTATTTTGTAACTAGCCATACCCATGCGCGTCGCTGCAATTGCTACAAACAAATAACATTTTTTCTCAGCATGACTCAGTAACTTATGGTACGAAAGGAATTAATAATTTTTTAATAACAACTTATAAACAACTTCCATTAGAATATAAAGCTTTACCAAATTTCCGGTGTTTTAAGACATGTTTAAGAAAAACGTTTCGGTTGGTTTATTTAGGCCTATTTGATGATTTCAAACTTATTCTTCTTTCTCCCTTAAACTTCAGTGATACTTTACTGTTCTTATTTATTTTCTTTCTTTAATTCTTGTCACTTTTTTCACAGACTAGCTTTATGATTTGTTATATTGTGTTGTACAACAATGTATCAATTTTTGTACAGCCCCTGAATATAAGTTTTAACTTACTCGTTCGGGCAAACTAAATAAATTAGAAAAAGTGTTCAGTAATTATCTTCTGCTTGTTGTACAAGACCGCCTTAAATAATCGCAGAGTCATTAGTTTTCATTTTATTATATCAGCCTGACTGAGGCGTCACGGATATAAAGCGCATTGTTATTTTAAAACTCATACATCTCGTTAAATATCGGCGCTATAAAAATTTTGCTTAGGATAACATTAATTGTCTGAACTATATTTCAAGCAAGTTTTGTTATGTAATATTATCCTAAAATAATCCACAATAAGCGAGATATTTCGATTTATTTACTTCAGTCCGCCTTATAATCCTCCTTTTAAAGAAAGTATCTTGAATATCATATAACCTAAAATATAAGTGGGATCTAACTTATTTTATATAACAATTTTAGTAGAAATCGGCTCAGGCATTATCGCGTGAAAAGATAACAAACATACAGACAGACAGACAGACGTACAAGCAACAATTTAAAATATGCTATTTTTGGTCTCAGGATAGTTAATTATAGGTACATATTAACACTAATTACGTATATACGTCCGTTGATGTGACATATTAATGAATTTAAATGCTTTATAGTCACAATCATGCCATGGTATGAAAGAAAAATTTCACAACCTCGAGCGGGATTCCAACCTGCGACTTCCTGTACTCCGGTCAGGCGCTCTACCAACTGAGCTATTGAGTTCGTCTCACGCCAAACGCTCGGAATCATCCTTTCATACTGGCGACTCTGTTATAGAGTACTGTCCATAGCGTCTGATTTAGTCAGCACTGCTTATGGGTGGGAAGAAACATTACAAATGTAATCTTCATCTTGCGATGTTGGATGACGTATATACGTCCGTTGATGTGACATATTAATGAATTTAAATGCTTTATAGTTACAATCATGCCATGGTATGAAAGAAAAATTTCACAGCCTCGAGCGGGATTCGAACCTGCGACTTCCTGTACTCATACCATGGCATGATTGTGACTATAAAGCATTTAAATTCATCAACACTAATTATTGTTGTAAAAGGAAAAATTACCAGAAAAGCTTAGGTTAGAGTATTATTATTATTATTAGTAGTAGTAATTAAATTATTAGTCAGCGTACGTTCCCAGTGTTTAGGTCGGCCGATCAGCGTCAGGTCCCCCACACTACCTTCGCTGTTTGCATCCGCTAACTCACGGCGCTCGGCAGATTAAAATTCACATTCGGTAGGCCTACTCACCCTCTTCACAGTAGCTGCTGGAAATGTTGTCCATCTTTTGTGACACGTAATTCACATCATGGTAAGGGAATATCTTTCTACGACTACGTCCCTAATCAGCCCCTACTTCATTCAGTTCTTTTTTCGATAAGGAAATGAAGTTGTCACTGATCGGCCGATAAGAACAACGGGAAAATTCAATTAGACGTACTGCATAATAATAGTACCATATACAATGAGCCTATAATGGTAGTAATTAAGATGCGAGTATGTTTATGAAACGAGCGCAAGCTCGACCGTATTTCTAACTTGAAATTATTCATAAGTATTCATGTTAATCTTATCTGACTGGGAAGCGGAACTTACCTTGTGCAATAGGCCTATCTCGTAAATTGTGAGATGTGCGCAGACGCGAAAGTATTGATTTTTTCCAAGAAACAAATGCCATTGACCTTGATATAATCTAGAGAGTAAAATAAACATTAATCTTGATATAACCTTGAAATTGATTTAGACATTGAAAAACGAGACGACAAATTGAATTTATTTTAATATTACAATTAACGCTAATTATTATAGTAACAGAACATAACCTTCTGCGACAGTATTGGATTTCCAGCCTCCGTGACGTTTCGCTAATTATCTTTCGATTGCATATTCGAGAATAATCGATACTTGCGCTTTCATATTGCTACAATGGTGTTTTCTGATTGGTGGAACACCTGAACTTTAATGAATAGGTGTACTTTAATGAGGTCCATTAAAGGGCTGCTACCAGGTGTATAATTACTACATTTCGGCATGGTCGAGCATAAAAATATATATGTGCATAACACATTAGTGAAAGATTCTCGTCTGATGCACAGATGTTAGGAGACACTAGGACTGGACTGTGAAATTTTTACAACTTTAATATGATTTATTTCATTTTTTTAACACTTTGTTAGATGCATTAAGGATAAGGTGTGTGCAAATTTTGAGCTCAATCCGACTGCTAGTTTTGAAAATAATTTTATATTAATTATGCAAATTAGTGATGTAAGCAAAATGTTTTATGTGTATTAAATTCAAATACAACAATTTCATATTTTTTAAAAATATGAATCTAAATTCACAGAAAGTATTTTAAAGTTGAGAAATTCATGATATCTAGTTTAGTTTTGTCACAATACATTTTTGAAAATCAAACATTAATTTTTTCGTAATTTTTATTTACATACTAATTTGTTTTACTCCCAATTTTCAAGATAATTAAAATATCTCAACGTTAAATGTCAGATAATATATGCTTGGACATTTACGAATATTTTCATTGAGTTTTGTTAAACTGCATGCATATAGAGCATTTTAAACATAAAAAATATAGTTTCGAAAAAAAAGGCAAATTTATGAGAAGAGATACATTACTGACATATGGAGCAGGTCTGTGTAAAATTCGCTCCTGGACCTCAAAGAAGACATAGAGGCTAAAAAGAAAAGAAAACCATATCATTTTCGTACAAAAATGGAAAAATAATATTTTGGCTATTTTTTTGTAAAAGACTCATTTCTAGTGTCCCTTAAAATAATTCAGTATGAGATTCAGAATAGTGAAAGTAATTTCTTATGCCATCTGTAATATTTGTTTCAGATTTCGGCTTTTGGCAGTTTGCAGTAAAGGTAAGTGACTACTTTTGTCAATCACAGCTAACACCATAATTATGTGTGTTTGGTATTTCCTGTTTATTACACAAAGCTTGGTAGTGTTCTGGAGTAGAGATGTGTGCAGCACTAATTCTATCACGGTTTCCTTTCTAACTTCAAGTGTAATGTACGTAGTATCAATCAAAGTAAGGGAGAAAAACTCCAAACGGTTTAAAGTTAAACTACTTAAGTTATAGCGCTCCACATTTTTGTTCTCATATTTTTAAATAGCGCCAGGCCATTTGGGTCAAATGAGCATTTTTTCTAGCTTCTTTTATGTATAACATGAACTTTTAAGTTTTATGATATTAAGAGGAGACTCCATTGAAAATCATGAAAATTTTCCAAAATATTTTTATTGACTATTTTACTTATTTAGAATGTATATTTTCATACAGCAAATGCATTTAGGTCTATTCTGATTACAAATATGTTGAAACATTTTTGAATTACGGTTGTAAGGGGGCGTGGCATTTAAATACCTGTTAAAATTATTTTTTTTATCAAAAAATTCTTTTTTACAAATTTCTGATTACAAATCTAGCAACTTTTTGTTCTAAAGTTGGCTCGCTCAAGTTACTAGATGAATATAGCGGAGGAGAATTTTAATAGGCAAGTGTTACATAAATGTTCATGTTACTTTCAAATCCATTTTTTTCGTAAGTTTATTTTTCTTGATTCAACACCAACTTTCCTATGACTAATATTAATCAATTTGGATGAAATTTTTACTGCAAGTATTTGTGAGGTAGCGTCATGTTTCTATGCATTTTGTAAGAAATGTTGCTAGCTTATTTTATTAATATTTTTTGCATGAATTATATAAAAAATAACTTTTTAAAAATTAAAAAAAAATTGAAAGTGAATAAAAGAGGTATTTCATAAAATGAATGCATTTAAATGTTTCTCTATGTCTTGTTAATGTAACCAAAAAAAAAAAAAAGGAAGCTAAAAATTGAGATCTTCTACTAAAATATTGGGTTTGAATGTATTTCTAAAAATAATAGTAAATAATAATAGTCAAAAGTCAAAAATATTTGGGAGTTCAAAATTTGGATTTTGTTAGTCCTTTATATAGTAAACATGCTCTCAAAATTTGATTGAAATAATTCTTGGACATATATATTTTTTAAATATTGATATTAAATTTTAGCCAAAAATTGTGGAATTAAAAAAAAAATTGTATCTCAATACCTATTAACATTCTTCAATTTGTAGTAGGTATTTTTAAAGATCAAGAATGTAAAAACATTCTTTGAAAATCTTGTTTGGATATCTGTAACAGTTTTTTAGTAACGTGCACCCAAACTTCATGAAATAAACATTGTCGAAATAGACAGCGCCTTCTTATCTTAACATTTGCTTTGTTAGGTTTATGAAAACCTACCGGTACGTATATGCTGCTGAAAATCGTAATATACTAATGTTCGCTGCAAATTTAAGAATCTTCGGACACAGTTCATAGTGTAAGGAATTGTAAAAGCTATTGAAGTCCTTGTTTTTATATGTACAGAAGTGGCAAAAAAAAAAAAAAAAACGGACCGACCTTTGTAGCTGATTTCAGAGCCTTGTTCACTCCAGAGCACGATAGACTGGTAACTAAGACTTTCGTGTTTCGAATCCTGCTTGGGAAGGAAACTTTTTTTTATTCCTTATTCCTTATTCTTCGGACACAGTTCATAGTGTAAGGAATTGTAAAAGCTATTGAAGTCCTTGTTTTTATATGTACAGAAGTGGCAAAAAAAAAAAAACGGACCGACCTTTGTAGCTGATTTCAGAGCCTTGTTCACTCCAGAGCACGATAGACTGGTAACTAAGACTTTCGTGCTTCGAATCCTGCTTGGGAAGGAAACTTTTTTTTATTCCTTATTCCTTATTCTTCGGACACAGTTCATAGTGTAAGGAATTGTAAAAGCTATTGAAGTCCTTGTTTTTATATGTACAGAAGTGGCAAAAAAAAAAAAAAACCGGACCGACCCTTGTAGCTGATTTCAGAGCCTTGTTCACTCCAGAGCACGATAGACTGGTAACTAAGACTTTCGTGCTTCGAATCCTGCTTGGGAAGGAAACTTTTTTTTTATTCCTTATTCAAATTTATTCCCAATACTTTTCGATTCCAGCGATATTTTACTACTTAATTAACTTATTATTCCCAGAACATGAATTTTACCGGCTATCGAAAAGTATTGGGAATAAATTTGAATAAGGAAAAAAAAAAAGTTTCCTTCCCAGGCAGGATTCGAACCACGAAAGTCTTAGTTACCAGTCTATCGTGCTCTGGAGTGAACAAGGCTCTGACATCAGCTACAAGGGTCGGACGGTTTTTTTGCCACTACTGTACATTTAAGCAGTGCAGTATGTGAAAGATCAATTAATTTTATCTGTAACTCTGAAGGAAAATGTCTTGTATTTGCGGAATGGAGGTGATAGAAGAGCTCTAATTTATGTTGAATCATTTCCATGTAGTGCCTCTTAATACTTCATTTCTTAATAATGCGATGTTTTCCACATATTAAAGACAGTATATCTTCTTGTTCTATACATCACTGCTCTACTTAAGGTATGCATAGACAACCTTTGCGCAGCTACCCCTCTTTCGATGCGTTCTAAAGTAGGGAAAGGAAGGTATCCCGCGCGTAGAGCGATCTTCCCACTGAGCGCTTCAGCCCGTACGGCCTTCGATATGCACCGCTGACCTATAGTGTGGAAGTGAAATAACCCTGTAGATTTTCAGAGCGAATAGCCCATGTTGTATGTAACAAAACAGTGCCATACCATATTGGTGAAAAGTTCATAGTTTTCCCAGAAAAAAAAAATGTTTAAAATCCTCTTATTCGGTAACTATTGCAAGTACTATCGTGATTTTTTGTTATATCGATAGAAAATCATTTATCCTTCTGGCGTATTTCAATAGCGTGGACGATTTTCGTGTAAATTAATTTAACAACCACTAATTTCAAGCTACTGAACGATGCGCATAGATTGCAACGTCGTAGCGAGACAGGTAGGCTCGCGTACAGAGACAGATCTGAGTTCGTTGACCTCTTACATTTTTATTACTAAAAGGAAGATTACTGTGTTAGCGGCGATGTTGCCGGACTACTGAAACTTATTATTTTAATTAATCATACATTTAATCACTCTATGTTTTCTATTTCTTTAAGTGTACCTTATCGTCCCTTTTAATCTGCAGGGTTATTTCACTTCCATCCTGTATGGATCGTACATCTTAGAAAATCCGCGGTTTTGCAATCAGCTTTCTAAATAAAAATAATAATACATTTCTTGAACACAATTTCTTATTATATGAGTGATATATATTTATCATCTTACGAATAATATAACTATTTGCAGTTTACGTTTTACATTTTATCAAAAGATATATCGAAATGAAGTCATTTAATACCTACCCAAGTAAAAGACGAACTTTCCTTTCTTACTGCACACAAGACGTTTTCTCTGAATTAAAAACCAAGACTTTTATTCCATTTATAAACTGTATGGTTCAAGTAGATTTGCGTAGTCTAATTAATTTTTCATAAATTTACATAAAATAGCTATTTATATATGTATTTTAAATAGTTTATAACATTTTTATATTCATGAAAAGAAGTATTTAGAAGTGATATAAATTATGACACAGTGATATATTGATACCTCTGCCTTTTAATATCAAGTTTTATAGTCTCGCTTCATTGGTTCACGCTTACATAAGAATTATATTTACAAAGCATGGTAAATATTTGGATAATAAGCCTACTCTCTCCTGTTCTTGCTATATCTGTCCTGCGGACTTTTAAACGTAAAAAATAATCACAATGAAGAACAAGATAATTTTGTAGATTATAGCAATTCATTTCTCTTCGCCAAAAGTTTTTCCGTCTGTACTAAGTGATCCATTACATTATTTTGTCAGCTTATTCCACATTATACAATAATAATGAAGACAATCATCTGATGGTAATAGAAATTGAAAGCCATTATGTATTTTCACTTTGAAATGAAATCTTATGATGCTTTAGTAGAATCTAAAATAAAGTTTTTATTATTTGATGTGCATATGTTAAGAATTGACTATTAGGCGAAAGGTTGCGAAAAGTACTTCTAATATCAGTGCAAAAATTATTTTTAACACAGACTTTCAACTGTTTGTACCGATTGTCGATTGTTTCCCGGCAAATGTCATACGGCAGCAATCACAACCTATCAATAAAGCGGTTTGAACAATGGCAGGCCTACTTTTAGAATGACTATTTTTGGTTAAGAAACGTATACAAATTAAACAAATGATTAGTTTCAACAACCATTATATTGATAATGAAACAGTTCAGAATTAAATGTAAGCCTGATTATAAAAATAGGAAGTAGGGGAATTTTTATAATTAGGCTTAAATTTAATTCTTAACGAACATTTCTTATTCTGTTGTGGATTGGTATGTGTTGGCACAAGGTTATTGACAATGGAATTCACGTTCAGTTGAAATGTAAACAAATAATTAGACTACTATGAATCTTAAAAATAAGGTATTTTGAAAATTAAAAATAAAATTATAAGGAATAATTAAATTTCACTAGATATATTTTTTTTAAGTTGACCGATGTGTACTTTCTATATAATTTTGGAAGTTTATAGCGTTCACATATATTATAATATTTATATTTATATACATAAATGTTAAATTTTATGTTTTATTTAACGACGCTCACAATTGCCGAGGTTATATCAGCGTTGCCGGTGTGCCGGAATTGTGTCCCGCAGGGGTTCTTTTACATGCCAGTAAATCTACTGACGTGAGCCTATCGCATTTAAGCACACTTAAATACCACTTCCGCTAAATATTTTTATTTGCATGCGCACCACTACTATACTATATTGCCAGAGTATGTCAATTTCTTAACTTTTAAGGGAAATGTTAATGAATTAACGACTAAACTTCGACTCAAGCTGAGGACGCGGTTAGATCTCTACAGCAGACAAATACAAAATTTAGCTGTCCACACCAACTGTAAGGATGTCAATATTGATTTCGAATGTTAAATTAAGAAGGAACTGTTCTAGTTGGAGAGAGTAGTTGAATTGCCATCCTGCGTGAACACATATCCTGTCACGTGATAGGCGAGTTAGATCGTGTATTCAACGCACTCCGCCTACTCAGTGAGGACTACTTACTCAGTCCTTCGATTACTTTTTATTCATGCTCTAATTTCGCAACCTTACATTTATGGGCAGCTAATGTGTTGTATATTTTATGAATCTGCTGCAGAGTTTGAATTTATATTCCAATATGAAGTCATGAATAGTTTCCTTGTCAAAAAAGTCAGATAAATATCCTTATAAGAATAATAGTTATTTATGGTACTTGTGAGGTAAGTGCATCTTTATTGCGCGAGTGGAAAGATTTAAGCACGAGGCGTCAACCGAGTGCTTAAATTACACGAGCGAAATAAAGATCACGCTCACAAGTGCCATACGTAATTTTATCCATGACCATAACGAAAAATTATGTTTTATAAAAGAAAATATGTTGAAAATAAGTCCTCATATAATCATATTTATCATGGCATGGATTTTAGAATCGATACGTGTACTAGGTAGGTTATGATGTAGGAGGCCATGGTTAGTGAAGAATGGTATCTAAGGTGTTGGATAAATAACAAATTATATAATTTGAATATATATTTTTGTGCGAGATCGTGCGTATTTGCTTGTTTTCCGCACAGAACCAATACGCGGTAAGTGTGAAATACCACATTCAGTATTCCCAACGTAACACACAACAATTTCCCTCTTCTTACCGCTTAAGCGCGACATTCATTTTACTGCTTTAGGCTTTCAACATAATATTTTTAGAGACGTTTAACATAGTAATAATTATAAATTGGAAACTTACCACTGCAAGTTCACCTAAATTACAATGTTAATTATTGTTTTTAAATATTTGCAAAAATTAAGTAAAGTCTACTACTCCACGAAACTTATTGCATTCCTGATACAAGTAACATTAAGGAAGCCGTGAAAAAATCAACAAGATTCCAGATGCCGATGTTATTACTGCAATATGTTATATAAATAATATTGTTAAAATATTAAAATGAAAATTAAATCATTACATAACTTTAACGTTTGTTTTAAGTTCGCATTTATAGACTGCGGGGAAAAAAAAGACAGACGTATATCACGGCCAGCTGGAGTATAGTAAACACAGAAAACATTTTATAGCAACAAATTTGAAGAAAGATATTTTGGTTTTCCGAAGTTGCCGTCATTAAACAGAAACCAACATGGAGATTTCATTGCAAATAATTAGAAATTCGTCTTTCAGGTATGTAATAAACGATCTTCGCACAAAATAATGTACGATACACGAGCGGTATGTTTGTTTTCATGTTCTCGGAAATTAAAAAAGCTCAACTACGTTTCGCTTTTTCAATCTTTTCCTCGAACATGAAAACGTCAACATACCGCTCTTGTAACGTATATTACTATTTCATTTTAAACGTGTATTTTCGTCTTTTTGAAGTTTCAGGGATTATTTAGAAGTGTTCACGGGACTAATATGATTAAAATAATTCACATTTTACTTCTGTAAATTTAAGAGGAATATTAAAACGTAATTAATCATCATGTCTGTTTAGCTCAGTTGACTAACGTGTGTTGTGTGTTGTTATAAAAGTTATAAAATCCTATAAACCCAACTTCGCAGGTTCAAGTCTCCTCGCATCCCAAAAGATAAATTATTACAAAATAAAAAAAAATCATATTAGATATGGATGCAATGCACAAATTGCGACGTAGTAGATAGAGAAAAGAGAAGGAGATTGATTGTATGTATATTTAAGAAATGGTAATAAAGAAGTAGAGGTAGTGACATCTAGTAACTAATATATTAACTTCTTGAGTAATAGTTGAATGGAAAATTATACCTGTGTGCCCGGGTACTAGGAAAATACTAATGAACTGTGAGATAAAGTTCAAACTGTGGAATAAAGAGTAATGTTGAATAAAAGCCTACTTTACAAACGCAAGAGTATTTAGTAAAGGCATGTTTTTTGTTATGGTCATGGATAAAATTTATTGTTATTTTTGTAATATTGAAATATATAGGTCTATAGTGAACTGATTCCTGATGAAACAGAGTAGTATGTCAAATAGCGTTGACTAGAACGTCTGAAAAACTATTTCCAGTATAAAATCTTTTTCAATTACATTTCCTATGTTTAACTGCAATTACTGTGACAATGCCTTGTTGCTGCTTAGCATAGTGATGTTACAGTAGTGACGGTCGTTATGGTAAATGATTACGGTATAAATTGTAATTATGATGGTATTATTGTTTGACATAATTACGACGATTTATTATCTACATTTATGCAAGGTGTTTGTAATTCTGTTCAGGACAGACTGCACCAATTATATGGAGGGAAAATGGTTCTGCGAGTGTAATACATACCCCAGTGCAACATCCACAAGACAAACAAGCCAAGAATGAATGGGATACTAACAGTAAAAGCTCGGGATTCATAGTTCAAACAAGTACGGAATATAATGTGGGAGATGTGCCTGTGAAGGAATATATTCCAAATAAATTAGTTTATGAAAAGAGACCCAGACATAAATTACTATATTCTGGTAATAGGACAAAGAGGAAAACTCCACTACATCTAATGCTTGAAGGTATTCATGAGAATAAAGACCGGATGTCATCACGAAAACAATATTTATTGTCTTCATTATCAGATAAGAATAGAAGTGAAACAGATATCAACAACAAAATCGACATCACCAATAAACTCTGGGAAACTATACCTCAGACCAGTACTGAAAACACTGTAAGAGACGTGATTCTAAAGAAGTATAGTCCGAATAAATATGCTTACGGTAACAGACCGAGGCCACCACAGACATATCTTGTTAACAGAACAAGGAAAACAAAACCACCATTATTATTCCGAGAAAGATTTCACGAAAATGAAAAGTCCATGTCATCACGGAAACATAAATTATTACTTTCACCGTCAACTAATGGAACAAATGGAACAGAAGTTGGATATAAAAGAGGCAACAGGCACAAACTTTGGGAAACCATACCTCGTAACACAATGGAACACAGTGTGGGGGACGTAATTGTAAAGAAATATAATGCAAATAAAAATTCTTACAGATACAGACTCAAGCGACCTCGTGATAGAATAAACAGGACAGCGATATCATTTCCACGACGAGAAATAATTCATACAAATAAAGAATCAAGGTCATTACAGACACAACGATTATTACCTTCACTGTCAGTTAATGAAAGAAGTGAAACAAAAGTTATAAATAGAAGGGACAAAAAATATAAAAGTTGGGAAATTATACCTCAAACGACTACGAAACACAATTTGAGAGACTTTATTTTAAATAAATATAATCCGATTACTTTTAGAAACAGACTAAGGAGACCAAGGACATACCATGGCAATGTAACAAAGGGGACAAAACCAACATCTCTACGGTCAATTAGAATTCATGATAATAGGAATTCATTGTCCTCAAACACACAACAATTATTACCTTCACCGTTAAGTAAAGAAGAAAATGAAACAAAAGCTAGAAATGAAAGAGATAACAGCAATGAACGATGGAAAATCATACCTCAAACTACTACAGAATATGATGTGGGAGATGTGATTATTAGGGAATATGATCCAAATAAATATGCTTATAAAAACAAATACAAGCGACCATGGACATATCCTGGTACTAAAATAATGCCACCTTTTCTAGAAAGTGACGAGATTATTACACACCAAGTGCCAGTATCAACAACAGGAAGCAATCCATGGGATACCAGCAATGGACGTTGGAAAGTTATACCTCAAACCACTACAGAGTACGCTGTAGGAGATGTGATTATAAAGGAATATGATCCAAATAAATATGCTTATAGAAATAAGCCCAGAAGGCCATGGTCACATCCACGTGGTGAAACAAAGCCACCGTTTTTGGAAAAAGAGCAAGAGACAGTATCATCACCGACAGCTTATGAAATAAGTGAAACGACAGTGAGCAGTAAATGGGACAGCGGAAATGAACGTTGGAAAATCATACCACAAACCACTACGGAGTACGCTGTAGGAGATGTGATTATAAAGGAATATGATCCAAATAAATATGCTTATAGAAATAAACCCAGAAGGCCATGGTCACATCCACGTGGTGAAACAAAGCCACCGTTTTTGGAAAAAGATCAAGAGACAGTATCATCACCGACATTTTACGAAATAAGTGAAACAACAGTGAGCAATAAATGGGACAGCGGAAATGAACGTTGGAAAGTCATACCACAAACCACTACGGAGTACGCTGTAGGAGATGTGATTATAAAGGAATATGATCCAAATAAATATGCTTATAGAAATAAACCCAGAAGACCATGGTCATATCCACGTGGTGAAACAAAGCCACCGTTTTTGGAAAAAGATCAAGAGACAGTATCATCACCGACAGCTTATGAAGTAAGTGAAACAACAGTGAGCAGTAAATGGGACAGCAGCAATGAACGTTGGAAAGTCATACCACAAACCACTACGGAGTACGCTGTAGGAGATGTGATTATGAAGGAATATGATCCAAATAAATATGCTTATAGAAATAAAACCAGAAGGCCATGGTCATATCCACGTGGTGAAACAAAGCCACCGTTTTTGGAAAAAGATAAGGAGACAGTATCATCACCGACAGCTTATGAAGTAAGTGAAACGACAGTGAGCAGTAAATGGGACAGCGGAAATGAACGTTGGAAAGTTATACCTCAAACCACTACGGAGTACGCTGTAGGAGATGTGATTATAAAGGAATATAATCCAAATAAATATGCTTATAGAAATAAACCCAGGAAGCCATGGTCACATCCACGTGGTAAAACAAAGCCACCGTTTTTGGAAAAAGATCAAGAGACAGTATCTTCACCGACATTTTACGAAATAAGTGAAACAACAGTGAACAATAAATGGGACAGCGGAAATGAACGTTGGAAAGTCATACCTCAAACCACTACAGAGTACGCTATGGGAGATGTGATTATAAAGGAATATGATCCAAATAAATATGCTTATAGAAATAAACCCAGAAGACCATGGTCATATCCACGTGGTGAAACAAAGCCACCGTTTTTGGAAAAAGATCAAGAGACAGTATCATCACCGACAGTTTATGAAGTAAGTGAAACGACAGTGAGCAGTAAATGGGACAGCGGAAATGAACGTTGGAAAGTTATACCTCAAACCACTACGGAGTACGCTGTAGGAGATGTGATTATAAAGGAATATGATCCAAATAAATATGCTTATAGAAATAAACCCAGGAGGCCATGGTCATATCCACGTGGTGAAACAAAGCCACTGTTTTTGGAAAAAGATCAAGAGACAGTATCATCACCGACAGCTTATGAAGTAAGTGAAACAACAGTGAGCAGTAAATGGGACAGCAGCAATGAACGTTGGAAAGTCATACCACAAACCACTACGGAGTACGCTGTAGGAGATGTGATTATGAAGGAATATGATCCAAATAAATATGCTTATAGAAATAAAACCAGAAGGCCATGGTCATATCCACGTGGTGAAACAAAGCCACCGTTTTTGGAAAAAGATAAGGAGACAGTATCATCACCGACAGCTTATGAAGTAAGTGAAACGACAGTGAGCAGTAAATGGGACAGCGGAAATGAACGTTGGAAAGTTATACCTCAAACCACTACGGAGTACGCTGTAGGAGATGTGGTTATAAAGGAATATAATCCAAATAAATATGCTTATAGAAATAAACCCAGGAAGCCATGGTCACATCCACGTGGTGAAACAAAGCCACCGTTTTTGGAAAAAGAGCAAGAGACAGTATCATCACCGACAGCTTATGAAGTAAGTGAAACAACAGTGAGCAGTAAATGGGACAGCAGAAATGGACGTTGGAAAGTCATACCACAAACAACTACGGAGTACGCTGTAGGAGATGTGATTATAAAGGAATATGATCCAAATAAATATGCTTATAGAAATAAACCCAGAAGGCCATGGTCATATCCACGTGGTGAAACAAAGCCACCGTTTTTGGAAAAATATCAAGAGACGGTATCATCACCGACAGCTTATGAAGTAAGTGAAACAACAGTAAGCAGTAAATGGGACAGCGGAAATGAACGTTGGAAAGTCATACCTCAAACAACTACGGAGTACGCTGTAGGAGATGTGATTATAAAGGAATATGATCCAAATAAATATGCTTATAGAAATAAACCCAGAAGGCCATGGTCTTATCCACGTGGTAAAACAAAGCCACCGTTTTTGGAAAAAGAGCAAGAGACAGTATCATCACCGACAGTTTATGAAGTAAGTGAAACAACAGTGATGAGTAGCACTGAACGTTCGAAAGGCATACTTGAAACTACTACGAAATACTCTGTTGAGAACGTGAGTATAAAAGAATATGACCCAAATAAATATGATTACAGAAACGAACTCAAAGGGCCATGGGCATATTCTGATAATTTGACAATGCTACCGTTCCCATGGGGAGAAAGTATCCATGCAATTAAAGAGTTGACGTCGTCACAAACTGAACAATTGTTACCTTCACAGCTAGTTTATACGGGTGTATGGACAAATTATGAAGTAAGTGAAATCTTATTAGAATCACTTTCTGTGAGGCAAACATTGTTATCTTCACTTACATTTTCTCAATACGAAAAAGAAAAGATTTTAGTTTCACCTACTATTGCCATACAGCTTTCAATTCTACCTTCAATGTCTTATGAAGAAAGTGAAGTGACTTTAGAAACAACTACAACGGAAAAGCTGTCACCTTCACTGACATCATATAAAGAAACAAAATTGGCGCATTTTGAGGAAAGTGAAATAACTGTAGCATCATATTCTTCAGCGGCAATAATATTACCTTCGCCTTCAATGTTGCATTATGAAGATAGTGAGAAGATTTCAGCTTCACGTCCTACAACGGAAAAATTGACATCTCCTTATTCAGCTTATGACATAACATTAATAAAACATGAAGAAAAGAAAGTGTCTTTAGAAACACTTTTTTCAAAGGAAAAATTATTATCCACGTCGTCTTACAAAGGAGAACTGATACAATATGAAAAGAGTGAAATAACGGAAGCTTTACATTCTGCAACAGATAAATTATCATTTTCATCTTCAACTACTGAACGAACGTTAACGCAATATGAAGACAGTGAAAAGAGTTTTGTTTCAACTTCGAAAACGGAAGAAAAACCAATTTCTAGTTTAACTTATGTACAGACATTCACGCAATACAAAGAAATAGAAATGACTTTACAAACACCTTCGTTAGCAGAATATTTAACTTCTTACATATCTGCTTATAAAGAGACAGTTATGTATTATAAAGAAAGTCATGTGACGGAAATAACAACTTTCGTCACCGAAGAATTGTCACCTTCATTTTCAGGTGGTGAAGAAAGTAAATTGATATTAGCAACATCTTCGGCAAAGGAGGAATTGTTAATTTCACTCTCACCTTATGAAAGGAGCTTCATGCTCACAATGAAAGTAACATCTTCCTCAAGGGAAGAATTATTACTTTCATCTTCAGATGTATTTCCTCAATATAAGGAAAGCGAAGAGGCGCTGGGAAAACCTTTGTCTAAGGAACTGATATCATCTACTTCAACTATTGAAGAGACAATGAAACAATATGAAAGAAGTGAAGTAACGATAGCATTTTCTGCAATGGAAACGTTACTACCTTCACTTTCAACTGGTCGTGAGGCAATACTAAGTTATAAAGAAATTGAAAGTGTACTGATTTCTGTTCCAAGAATAGAACAACTTTTAAGTAGCGAGTCACTTTACAAAGAGACATTGGCTCAATATGAAGAAACTGAAAGGACTTTAGTAGAGCCGTTATCAACAGAAACTTTATTTCCTTCATTGTTAATTTTTGAAGAAAGTGAAGTAACGGAAGTATCACATTTGAGAACGGAAACATTATTACTCTTACTATCGATTAGTGACGAGAAATCCGTGAAATATAAGGAAAGTGAAGTGACTTTAATAACATTTTCGGAAAGTGAGGAATTATCGCTTTATGAAGGGACGTTAAGACGTTATGACGGAAGTGAAATAATAGGAGATACAACTAGACCGGAAACATATTATTCATCCTCAGTAGCGCATTATGAAAGAAGTGAACCATTTTTAGTTTTACTTGCCACAACAGAACAATTTTTATCTTCTTATTCAGCCTTTGAAGAGACATTCGTCGAATATAAAGACACTGAAAAGATTTTACAAATACCTTCAGCTACGGAAGAACTATTACCTTTACCATCAATGGTGAAGGACGAGGAAAGAAAAAGTATTTTGTTTTCTCCTGCGGTAGAGCAAGATATATTATTTTCACATTCAGCTTATAAAGACACATTTACGCCATATGAAGAAAGCGAAATTACTTTAGGGACAGCTATTATAACGGAAGAAATGCTACTTTCACTGTCATCTTACGAATGGACATTGACACATTATGAAGGAATCGAAGTAACTGAAGTATCATTGGTAACATCAGAAAAAATGTTGTCAACTCTTTCAACTGGTGAACAGATATTCGGGGAACACGAAAGAAGTGAAATCACTTTGGAAATGCCTCCGTCAGAAGAGAAAGTCATATCATCACTGTCACTTTATGAAGGTATATTTTCGCAACATAAAGAAATTCATGTGACTTCAGAAATTTCGTCATCAACTGAAGAATTGTTACCTTCATTCTCACTACATGAAGAAACATTGTCATATTATGCAGGAAGTGGAATAACGGAAGTATCTCTTTTCCAAACTGAAAAATTATTACCTTCTCTGTTAATTGGTGAAAATATATTTTCGCAATACAATGAAAGTGATATAGGATTAGACACAACTTCGTTAGAAGTGGGATTATCTTCACCGTCACCTTATGAAGGGAGTGAAATAATGGCATTATTCCATTCTGAAAGAAGAAAATTTCTTTCACTGTATATTGGTGATGATATAACCCGCAAATATGAAGAAATTGAAGAAATGTTAATTTCGTCAAAGGAGGAATTGTCGTTTTTGTTACCTTCTGAATGGACACTTGATTCTTATGAAAGAAGCGAAATAACGGGAAGAAAAACTTCTGTAATCGTCGAACTGTTTTCATCTGGAGTGGCTCAATATGAAGAGAATGGAATTATTTCGGTTTCATCTCCAAAACAGGAGCCGTATTTATCATCTTATTCGTCTTATGAAATGTTCTTTCCGGAATATGTAGCCACTGAAGAGATTTTGGAAATTACGGTAGAAACAACAGAACTATTATCTTCCCTTTCAATGGCGCAATACGAAGAAAGCGAGACTATTTTGATTTCTTCCTCAGAAACGGAGGTTCTTCTATTTTCGCTCTCAGATTACGAAAAAATGATCACCCCTTATAAAGAAAGTGATGTAACTTTAGAAACATCTATCACGGATGAAATACTAACTTCACTCCCATCTTACGAATTAACATCGATATATTATGAAGGAAGTGGAATAACGAATACATCATATTCATATTCAGTCCGTGAAGAAATTTTATCGGAATATAAGGGAACTGAACAAGTTTCAGTTTCACCTTCCGTGGAAGAAATATTTTTATTTGCGCAATCTAATGGGAGATCTTTAGAGACATTTGAAGCAAATGAAACCACTTTGCGAACATCTTCGGCAGCGGAACAAATATTAAGTTTCCAGTCGCCTTACGGGTGGACATTGAAACAATATGTTGAAAGTGAAGTAATGAAAGTATCACCTATCATAACCGAGAAATTATTATATCCTCTTACATCTGTTGAAGAAAAATTCGTAGAATTTGAAATATATTCACTTCCAGCAACAGCCCATGAAGAAACGTTTGCGAAATATGATAAAAGCGAAGCGACTGTTGAAACATTTCCACATTTACTTTCATTTATTGAAGAGGCACGGACGCATTCACATGACGTGGAAAATATTTTAATTTCATCTTTGGCAACAATACCATTTGTATTTCCCACTTTTCTTCCTAAGGAGACATTCGTAGAGTACGAAAATGTTGAAGTGACTTCAGAAATAATTTGGACAACACAGATTCTTTTATCTTCAGCATTTGTTTATGAAGCAACGGTCTCACGTTATGATGTAATAGAATTAGCAAAACAGTCACCTTCCGTATCCGAAACATTATTTCCACTTTCAAGTGAGATATTCTCACATTATTTTGAAAGTGAAATGGAGTTGGACACACGTTACACTATGGAGCATTTGTTATTTTCACATTTAGAGCATGAAGAAATATTGACACTTCTTGAAAAAAGTGAAGTGACAAAAGTTCCTGCTTCCACAACTGAAATAGTATTTCTTGCAAGTCCACCGGCTGAAGAAACACTAGCAATGCTTGAAGGAAGTGAAATGACATTGGAAATTCCTTCAAAAACTGAAGAATTCTTCTCAGAATTAGCTTATGAATCATTATTCACGTATGTTGGAGAAGGGGAAATAATGGAATTATCACCTTTCGTAAGCGAGAAAGTATTACGCCCTCATACGGGCGATGAAAAGAAATTCGTGCAATATGAAATATATTCAGTTCTAGAAACAATTTCTCATTCAGTCTACAAAGAAACGATAACGCATTATGAGAAAAGTGAAGTGTCTCTAAAAACACCTTCGGTAACAGAGGAGTTACCTTTAAAATCTCATTTTGAGTCGATATCGGCATATTATGAAGAAAGTAAACTAACGAAATCATCACCTTCTCCAACTGGAAAATTTGTACCTTCAGTTACATTTGGAGAAGACATATGGGCGGACAGTGAAAGGAGTGAAATAATTTTATCTTGGACAACGGAACCACTTTTATTTTCTACTCCGATTTATGAAGAGGCATTCACGCAGTATGAGGACAGTGTAGTAAGTTTAGGACTATTTTCGGATATAGAGTTACTGTTGTCTTCAAAATTTGTTTATGAAGAAACAATATCACCTTATGAGGGAACAGAACAATTACCTTTCACAACTCACACACTACTACTTTCATTGGCAGAAGAAACAACCGAAACGGTAGAAATCCTACATTTTCCGTCAGCTGGTGAGGAGACACTCGCAACATCTGAAGAAAGTAAAGTGACTTTAGGAATACTTTCAGAAACGGAAGAATTACTCTTACAGTCAACAGATGAAGGAATATTATCATATGATGTAGCAAGTGACACAATTATAACATTACCTTTCACAAGTGAGAAGTTATTAAGTTTATCTGCTTCAGTTACTGTTGAAGATAAATTCGTGCATTATGAAATATATTCACTCCAAACAATACCAGATCTTTTTTACTCGCATTCAGTTTCTGAGGAAATTTTAACGCACTATGAAGAAAGGCTAACTGTAGAATCCCTTTCGACAAGAGAAGTGCTCCTTCCAGAGTCAGCATATGAAACAATATTACTACATTATAAAGAACACGAACTAACGCAATTCACACTTTCCGAAATGAGAAAATTTCTATCTCCATTTTCATCTGGTACAGAGGAATGGACGCAATACGAAGAAAGTGAAAAAAATTTAATTTCACCTTCGACAACACAACTATTTTCATTTACCCCTTCAGCAGAGGTATTATCTGCTGAATCTTATTATGAAAGAATGCCGACAAGTTATGAAGGAATCGAAGAAGCAGAAAAGTCACTCACAACCGAAGAATTATTATCTTCATTCGAAGGTGAGATATTCACACATTACGTTGAAAGTGAATTGAAGTTAGAAACAATTTCCACGATGGTAATGTTATTACCTACACGGTTAGACTATGGAGGAATGCTGTCAGTATACGGAATATATAATACAACGAACATTTCATCTCCGACAGTCGAAGGAGTCTTATTTGTACATTCAGCTAGTGAAGAGACATTCGCAACTCCTGAAGAAATTGAAATAGCCTTAGGAACACCTTCAGAAACGGTAAAATTGTTTTCAAAATCAACTCTTGAAGAGCTCTTGGAGTATGATAGAGAAATTGATATAATGAAACGATCACGTTTAACAAGTGAGAAATTAACTTATTTTTCAACTATTGAAGAGAAATTCGTGCAATATGAAATGTATTCACTTCCCCCAACAGATTTATTTTTATTCTCACATTCAGGTCTTAAAAGTACCTATATGGAACATGAAGAACGAAGAGTGTCTGTAAAAATATCTCTAGAAACAGAGGAGTTTTATTCACTGTCATCAATTGAATCGATATTCGCATCTCAAGAAAAAAGCGAATTAATAGAATTGTCATCAACCGCAACTGGAAAATTTCCTCTTTCACTTTCATTTAGTGAAGAGACATGGACGCAATATGAAGACATTAAAGAGGACCTAATTTCATCTTCGATAACGAGACAATTTTTATTTCCATCTTCAATATATGAAGATACATTCACACACTTCGAAGATAGTACAGTCAGTTTAAAAATACTTTCAGCAAGAGACACGTTGTTTCCAGAATTTTATTTTAAAGGAACGTTGTCACTTTACGAAGAAAGCGTACAAGTAGAACTATCAACTCCTGCAACTGAAACGCTATTATTTTCATCACAAAGTGAAACATTCACACATTATGCTGAAAGTGAAGTGAAGTTAGAAACACCTTTCACGGTGGAAGCATCATTACCTTCACGATCAGATTATGAAACGCTATTAACACATTCCGAGAAAAGTGTAGTAACGAAAGATTCATTTCTCACAACCGAACAAATCTTATTTTTTACTTCAGCTGGTAGAGAAACTCTTTCAATATCTGAAGGACATGAAGTTGCCTCAGGAACACTTTCAGAAACGGAAGAATTACCATTACAGTCATCTTTTGAAGGAATATCGACATATGCTGTGGAAAGTGAAATAATGAAAGATTTACCTTTCTCAAGCGACAAATTATCACCTCTTACAATTTCTGCGGAGAAATTCGTGCACTACGAAATATATTCACTTCCAGCTACAGAACTATTTTTATATTCCCTTTCAGCTTATGAGGAAATTACTACACAATATACGGAAATTGAAGTGACTGTAGAAATAAAAGAGTCCCTTCAAAAGCTAAAATATGACACTATATTGACACATTACGATAAAAGTGCACTAATGGAATTCTCACCTTCCGAAACGAAAAAATTCCTACCTTCAGTGTCATTGGGTGTTGAGGGATGGACGCATTATGAAGAAAGTGAAATTATTTTCATTTCACCTTCGGCAGAGGAACAATATGTATTTTCCTCACCAGTTTATGTAGAGACATTAGCAGATGTTGGGGAAAGTAAAGTGACTTCTGAATCAATGTCGGAAACAGAAGTACCAGTATTGTTATCTTCCGAAACTTATCTCGAAGAAATCCTGGTAAGTTACAAACGAATCGAACCACCAGAAGAATCGGTCTCTGCTACCGAATCGTCACTACTTTCACTCTCAATGGAGATATCAAACTATAGTACTGAGAGTGAAGTGAGGTTAGAAACATTTTCCACGACGGAAGAATTATTACTTTTACAAACAGATTATGAAGAAATTTTGACTCATTATGAGGGAAGCGAAATAACAAGTGGTTTATCTTCCGCAACCGAAGGAATATTTCTTTTTCCTTCAATTGATATAGAAACACTCGCAACATCTGAAGAAAATGAAACGATATTAGGAATAATTTCTGAAACTAAAACGCTACATACAGAGGCAATCTCTGAATCAATATTGACATACTATACAGAAGGTGAAATAATGAAAACATTGCCTTTCACAGGTGAAAAATTATTGGATTCTATTACAGATATGAAAGAGAAGTTCCTGCTATATGACATACATTCACTTTCAACAAAAGTACCTTTACTGTCACATGCATCTGATGAGGCAACTTTTACACAATTTTATGAAAGTGAAGTTACTATAGCAGCTTCTTCGTCAATAGCAGAGAGCCTTTCACAGTTAACTTTCAAAGCGAAGTTGGCATATTACGAAAAGAGTGTACTAACAGAATTACCGCCTTCCTCATCAACAACAACATTTCCACCTTTACTTTCGTATAGAGAAGACACATGGACACATTATGAAGAAATGATAAAAATTTTTGTCTCAACTTTCACCACGAAACCAGTTGCAGTTTCCACTTCGATTTATGAAGAAACATTAGCGAAGTATGAAAAGAGTGAAATTGCTTTAGGAATACTATCGACAAGAGAGATATCATCTTCAGAATCTGAATATGAAAGGACTTGGTCCCATTATGAAGGAATCGAATCAACAGAGCAGTCGCCTTCAGCTTCTGAAACTCCACTTCCTTTCGCTTCCAAAATTCCACTCCCAGGCGACACTCACATACAGTCTGTTGCAAGTGAAGTGATGTTAGAGACACGTTACACTATGGAAGAATTATTACTTTCACAATTACATTATGAAGAAAGTGAAGTAAGAGTAATTTCTTCTCCAACAATCGAAGTAAAATTTCTTGTAACCCCAACTGCTCGAGAAACATTAACATTAGCCGAGTACGAAAAAAGTGAAATTACTTTAGGAGTACTTTCGACAACAGAGGTATTATCTTCAGAATCAGAATATGTAAGGACCTTGTCACATTATGAAGGAATCGATTCAAGAGAACAGACACTTTCAGCTTCAGGAACTCCACTCCCTTTTCCTTCCGAAAGTCCACTCCCAGGCGAGACACTCCGGCAGCATATTGAAAGTGAAGTGACGTTAGAGACACGTTACACTAAGAAAGAATTATTACTTTCACAATTAGTTTATGAAGAAAGTGAAGCAAGAGTAATTTCCGCTCCAAAAATCGAAGTAACATTTCTTGTAACCCCAACTGCTGAAGAAACGTTAACATTAGCGGAGTACGAAAAGAGTGAGATTACTTTAGGAGTACTTTCGACAACAGAGGTATTATCTTCAGAATCTGAATATGAAAAGAAGTTGTCACATTATGAAGGAATCGAATCAAGAGAACATTCGCCTTCAGCTTCAGAAACTCCACTCCCTTTCGTTTCCGAAACTCCACTCCCAGGGGAGACATTCAGAGAGTATGTTGAAAGTGAAGTGAGGTTAGAGACACGTTACACAATGGAAGAATTATTACTTTCACAGTTAGGTTATGAAGGAAGTGAACTAAGAGTAGTTTCTGTTCCAACAATCGAACATTCATTTCTTGTAACTCCAGCTGCTGAAGAAACATTAACATTAGCGGAATACGAAAAGAGTGACATTACTTTAGGAGTACAGACAACAGAGTTATTATCTACAGAATATAAATATGAAAGGACGTCCCCACATTATGAAGAAATCCGATCAACAGACCAGTCTCCTTCATCCTCAGAAACTCCACTCTCTTTCGCTTCCGAAACTTCACTACCAGGCGACACTTTCATACAGTATGTTGAAAGTGAAATAAAGTTAGAGACACGTTACACAATGGAAGAATTATTACTTTCACAGTTAGGTTATGAAGAAAGCGAAGTAAGTGTAGTTTCTTCCTCAACACTTGAAGTAACATTTCTTGTAACCCCAGGTGCTGAAGAAACATTAACAATGTCGGAGTACGAAAAGAGTGAAATTACTTTAGGAGTACTTTCAACAACAGAGGTATTATCTTCAGGCCCTGAATATGAAAGGACGTTGTCACATTATGAAGGAATCGAATCAAGAGAACATTCACCTTCAGCTTCAGAAACTCCACGACCTTTCGCTTCCGAAACTCCACTCCCAGGTGAGACATTCATACAGTATGTTGAAAGTGAAGTGAGGTTAGAAACACGTTACTCCAAGGAAGAATTATTACTTTCACAGTTAGGTTATGAAGGAAGCGAAATAAGAGTAGTTTCTGCTCCAACAATCGAAGTAACATTTCTTGTAACCCCAGCTGCTCAAGAAACATTAACAATATCGGAGTACGAAAAAAGTGAAATTACTTTAGGAGTACTTTCGACAACAGAGGTATTATCTTCAGAACCTGAATATGAAAGGACGTTGTCACATTATGAAGGAATCGAATCAACAGAACAGACACTTTCAGCTTCAGAAACTCGACTTCCTTTTGCTTCCGAAACTCCACTCCCAGGCGAGACACTCCGGCGGTATATAGAAAGTGAAGTGAGGTTAGAGACACGTTACACTATGGAAGAATTATTGCCTTCAGGGTTAGGTTATGAAGAAAGTGAAGAAAGAGTAGTTTCTGCTCCAACAATCGAACAAATATTTCTTGTAACCTCAGTTGCTGAAGAAACATTAACAATATCGGAGTACGTAAAGAGTGAAATTGTTTTAGGAGTACTTTCGACAACAGAGCCATTATCTTCAGAATTTGAATTTGAAAGCACGTTATCACGTTTAGAAGGGTTCGAAACAACAGAACAGTCTCCTTTAGCTTCAGAAACTCCACTCCTTTTCGCTTCCGAAATTCCACTCCCAGCCGAGACACTCAGACAGTATGTTGAAAGTGAAATGAGGTTAGAGACACGTCACACTATGGAAGAATTTTTACTTTCACAGTTAGGTTACGAAGAAAGTGAAGTAAGAGTAGTTTCAGCCTCAACAATCGAAGTAACATTTCTTGTAACTCCAGCTGCTGAAGAAACATTAACATTAGCGGAATACGAAAAGATTGAAATGACTTTAGGAGTAAAGACAATAGAGATATTATCTTCAGAATTTGAATTTGAAAGGACGTTGTCACATTATGAAGGATTCGAATCAACAGAACAGTCTCCTTCAATTTTAGAAACTCCACTCCCTTTTGCTTCCGAAAGTCCACTTTCAAGCGAGACACTCAGGCAGTATGTTGAAAGTGAAATGAGGTTAGAAACACGTTACATTATGGAAGAATTGTTACTTTCACGGTTAGGTTATGAAGAAAGTGAAATAAGAGTAACTTCTGCTCCAACAATCGAAGTAACATTTGTTGTAACCCCAGCTGCTGAAGAAACACTAACAATATCGGAGTACGAAAAGAGTGAAATTACTTTAGGAGTACTTTCGACAACAGAGCCATTATCTTCAGAATTTGAATATCAAAGGACGTCATATTATGAAAGAATTGAATTAACAGAACAGTCTCCTTCAGCTTCAGAAACTCCACTCCTTTTCGCTTCCGAAACTCCACTCCCAGGCGAGACTCTCATACAGTATATTGAAAGTGAAGTAAGATTAGAGACACGTTACACAATGGAAGAATTATTTCTTTCAAAGTTAGGTTACGAAGAAAGTGAAGTAAGAGTAGTTTCTGCCTCAACACTCGAAGTAACATTTCTTGTAACCCCAGCTGCTGAAGAAACATTAATAATAGCGGAGTACGAAAAAAGTGAAATTACTTTAGGAGAACTTTCGACAACAGAGGTATTATCTTCAGAATCTGAATATGAAAAGACGTTGTCACATTATGAAGAAATCGATTCAAGAGAACATTCGCCTTCAGCTTCAGAAACTCCACTCCCTTTCGTTTCCGAAACTCCACTCCCAGGGGAGACATTAAGAGAGTATGTTGAAAGTGAAGTGAGGTTAGAGACACTTTACACTATGGGAGAATTATTAATTTCACAGTTAGGTTATGAAGGAAGTGAACTAAGAGTAGTTCCTGCTCCAACAATCGAACATTCATATCTTGTAACTCCAGCTGCTGAAGAAACATTAACATTAGCGGAATACGAAAAGAGTGAAATTACTTTAGGAGTACAGACAACAGAGTTATTATCTATAGAATTTGAATATGAAAGGACGTTGCCACATTATGAAGAAATCCAATCAACAGAACAGTCTCCTTCATCTTCAGAAACTCCACTCTCTTTCGCTTCCGAAACTTCACTACCAGGCGAGACTCTCATACAGTATGTTGAAAGTGAAATAAGGTTAGAGACACGTTACACAATGGAAGAATTATTACTTTCACAGTTAGGTTATGAAGAAAGCGAAGTAAGAGTAGTTTCTTCCTCAACACTCGAAGTAACATTTCTTGTAACCCCAGCTATTGAAGAAACAATAATATCGGAGTACGGAAAAAGTGAAATTACTTTAGGAGTACTTTCGACAACAGAGGTATTATCTTCAGAACCTGAATATGAAAGGACGTTGTCACATTATGAAGGAATCGAATCAAGAGAACATTCACCTTCAGCTTCAGAAACTCCACGACCTTTCGCTTCCGAAATTCCACTCCCAGGCGACATTCACATACAGTCTGTTGCAAGTGAAGAGAGGTTAGAGACACGTTACACTATGGAAGAATTTTTACTTTCACAATTACATTATGAAGAAAGTGAAGTAAGATTAATTTCTTCTCCAACAATCGAAGTAACATTTCTTGTAACCCTAACTGCTGAAGAAACATTAACATTAGCGGAATACGAAAAGAGTGAAATTATTTTAGAAGTACTTTCGACAACAGAGGTATTATCTTCAGAGGCTGAATTTGAAAGAACTTTGCCACATTTTGACAGAATCGAATCAACAGAACAGTCATCTTCAGCTTCAGAAACTCCACTCCCTTCAGCTTCAGAAATTCCACTCCCTTTTCCTTCTGAAACTCCACTCCCAGGCGAGACACTGCTGCAGTATATTGAAAGTGAAGTGAGGGTAGAGACACGTTATACTATGGAAGAATTATTACCTTCACGGTTAGGTTATGAAGAAAGTGAAGTAAGAGTAGTTTCTGCTCCAACAATCGAACAAACATTTCTTGTAACCCTAGCTGCTGGAGAAAAATTAACAATATCGGAGTACGAAAAGAGTGAAATTACTTTAGGAGTACTTTCGACAACAGAGCCATTATCTTCAGAATTTGAAACCATGTTATCAGTTTATGAAGGGTTCGAATCAACAGAACAGCCTCCAGCTTCAGAAACTCCAATCCTTTTCGCTTCCGAAACTCCACTCCCAGGCGAGACACTCAGACAGTATGTTGAAAGTGAAATGAGGTTCGAGACACGTCACACTAAGGAAGAATTTTTACTTTCACAGTTAGGTTACGAAGAAAGTGAAGTAAGAGTAGTTTCTGCCTCAACAATCGAAGTAACATTTCTTGTAACTCCAATTCCTGAAGAAACATTAACATTAGCGGAATACCAAAAGAGTGAAATTAGTTTAGGAGTACAGACAACAGAGGTATTATCTTCAGAATTTGAATATGAAAGTACGTTGCCACATTATGAAGGAATCCAATCAACAGAACAGTCTCCTTCAGCTTCAGAAATTCCACTCCCTTTCGCTTCCGATACTTTACTTCCAATCGACACTCTCATACAGTATGTTGAAAGTGAAGTAAGGTTAGAGACACGTTACACTATGGAAGAATTATTACTTTCACAGTTAGGTTATGAAGAAAGTGAATTAAGAGTAATTTCTGCTCCAACAATTGAAGTAACATTTCTTGTATCCCCAACTGCTGAAGAAACTTTAACATTAGCGCAGTACGAAAAGAGTGAGATTACTTTTGGAGTACTTTTGACAACCGAAGTATTATCTTCAGAATTTGCATATGAAAGGACGTTGTCACATTATGAAGGAATCGAATCAACAGAGCTGTCTCCTTCAGCTTCAGAACCTCCACTCCCTTTCGCTTCCGAAGCTCCACTTTCAGGCGACACTGTCATACAGTATGTTGGAAGTAAAGTGAGGTTAGAAACACGTTACACTGAGGAAGAATTATTACTTTCACAGTTAGGTTATGAAGGAAGTGAAATAAGAGTAGTTCCTGCTCCAACAATCGAAGTGACATTTCTTGTAACTCCGGCTGCTGAAGCAACATTAACATTAGCGGAATACGAAAAGAGTGAAATATCTTTAGGAGCTCTTTCGACAACAGAGGTATTATCTTCACAATTTGAATATGAAAGGACATTGTCACTTTATGAAGGAATCGAATTAACAGGGCAGTCTGCTTCAGCTTCAGAAACTACTTCACTCCCAGGCGAGATTCTCATACAGTATATTGAAAGCGAAGTAAGGTTAGAGACACTTTACACTATGGAAGAATTATTACTTTCACAGTTAGGTTATGAAGAAAGTGAAGTAAGAGTAGTTCCTATCTCTACACTTGAAGTAACATTTCTTGTAACTCCAGCTGCCGAAGAAACATTAACAATAGCGGAGTACGAAAAGAGTGAAATCATTTTAGGAGTGCTTTCGACAACAGAGGTGTTATCTTCAGAATATGAATTTGAAAGGACGTTGTCACATTATGAAGGAATCGAATCAACAGAGCTGTCTCCTTCGCCTTCAGAAATTCCACTTCCTTTCGCGTCCGAAACTTCACTTCCAGACGAGACATTCATACAGTATGTTGGAAGTGAAGTGAGGATAGAGACACGATACACTATGGAAGAATTATTACTTTCACAGTTCGGTTATGAAGAAAGTGAAGTAAGAGTAATTTCTCCTCCAACAATCGAAGTAACATTTCTTGTAAGCCCAACAGCTGAAGAAACAGTAACATTAGCGGAGTACGAAAAGAGTGAAATTACTTTAGGAATACTTTCGACAACAGAGCTGTTATATTCGGAATTTGAATATGAAATGACTTTGTCACATTATGAGGGAATCCAATCAACAGAACAGTCTCCTTCAGCTTCAGAAACTCGACTCCCTTTTGCTTCCGATACTCCACTGTCAGAGACACTCATACAATATATTCAAAGTGAAGCGAAGTTAGAAACACGTTACACTAAGGGAGAATTATTACTTTCACAGTTAGATTATGAAGGAAGCGAAGTAAGTGTAGTTTCTGCCCCAAGAATCGAAGTAACATTTCTTGTTTCCCCAACTGCAGAAGAAACATTAACAATGTCTGAAGGAAGTGAAGTGACGGAACAATTTTTAGAAACAGAATCAACTTATGAATCGTTATTGACATACTTTTCACAAAGTGAAGTAACGAAAGTATCACCATTCGTAAGCGAGAAAATATTATCTTCAGTTACAGATGATCAAAAGAAATTCGTGCAATATGAAAGTTATTCACTTTCAGCAACAGACGTGTTACTATTTTCACATTTATTCTACGAAGAAACTGTTACGCCACATGAAAAAAGTGAAGTGTCTATGGTAAGACCCTGGATAATAGAGGAGTATCCTTTAAAGTCTGTTTTTGAATCGATATCAGAATATTATGAAGAAAGTGAACTAACGGCATTATCACCTTCTACAACCGAAACATTTCTATCTATAATTACATATGGAGAAATGGTATCGGAATATGATGAAGGAAGAAGTGAGATTATAATTCCACCTTCGACAACGGCACCATTTTTATTTTTAATTTCCTCTTCGTTATTTGAAGCAATACTTACACAGTATGAAGACAGAGTAGAAAGCTTAGGAACATTATCAACAACAGAGGTATCATTAACTTCAGAATTCGATTATGAAGAATCCATATCAAATTATGTAGGTGTCGAAGTAGCAGAACAGTTACCTTCCGCAACTGAAACATTGCAGCCTTCACTCTCAGATGAAATATTCGCGCATTATCTTGAAAGTGAAGTGAGTTTAGAAACAGATTTTACAACGGAATTGCTTTCACGATTACAATATGGACGAATCCCAATTTATGAAGATAGTGAAAGTGAAGTAACGAAACTGTCGTCTCCAGCAACTGAACAAACGTTACTTATATCTTCACCAGGTGAAGAGTCATTAGCAACATCTCAAGAAAGTGAAGTGACTTTACCATTACTTTCAGAAACTGTAGAATTACCCTCAAAGACAACTTTTGAAATGATATTGACATCTCATGCAGAAAGCGAAATAATACAACGATCACCCGTCTCAAGCCAGGAATCGTTATCTTTTGTTGCAGATGTTGAAAGTAAATTCGTGCATTATGAAATATACTCAGTTCCAGCTACAGAATTATTTCTATATTCCTATTCAGATTATGAAGAAATGCTTGCTCAGTATGACAAAAGTGACCTGACTCTAGGATCACTTATTGGAACAGAAGAATTATTATCTTCCACGTCTGTTTATGAAATAATGACAGGCTATGGAGGAGGCGAGGTAACGGAGGAATCGTATTCAGAAAGTATTATGTTAATGTCACCTTCAATTATTGATGTAGAAACATTAGGTCTATATGAAAAAGGTGAAGTTAAAACAACGGGGTTATTACCTTCAGAGTCGGAATATGAAGGGTTGATACATCACGAAGGAAGTGAACTAACTCAAAAATTAATAATTGCTACTAAAAGAACATTAGACTTATCTGAACTTGATCAAATGATGTTCAAACTATACGAGAAAAGTCAAATAATTTCAGGAACAGTTTCTACAGCGTATGTATTTTTGTCTTCTCTCTTTTATAACCAGACATTGATACACACTGAAGAAAGTTTTATAACGGAACAATCATCTTCAGCGATAAAAGAATTAATACTTCCGCTTTCAGCTGAAGATTACACATTCACCAAATATATGGAAAGTGATTCAAGTGTAGGACAACTTTCGGCAACGATAGAATTATTACCTTCTCTTTCAGATTACGATGAAGAGACACCACGTTATGAGAAAATAGAAAGAACGGAAGAATTAATTTTCGCGACCGAAAAATTATCACTTTCATTAACATTTCTTGAAGAGGCAATGTCGCAATATGAAGATTTTGAAAAGCCTTTAGTTTCATCTTCTGAAGCGAAAGGATTTACATTTTCATATTCAACTTATGGAGAGACATCAGCGCAATATCAAGAAAGTGTAGGGACCTTGACATATTATGAAGGAATTGAAGTTGAATTAGAATCTCCTTCCATGATAGAAATATTTTTAGCATCTTCACCTTCAGTTTTATCTTCTGGAGCGGAAGACTTTACACTTTCATATACAACTTATGAAGAGACATCAGCGAAATATAAAGAAATTGAAGGAAAGTTAACATATTATGAAGGAATTGAAATTAAATTAGAATCTCCTTCCACAACAGACACATTTTTATCATCTTCAGTTTCATCTTCTGGTGCGGAAGAATTTACAGTTTCATATTCAACTTATGGAGATACATCAGCGGAATATGAAGAAAGTGAAGGGACCTTGACATATTATGAAGGAATTGAAGTTGAATTAGAATCTCCTTCCACGATAGAGACATTTTTATCATCTTCACCTTCAGTTTTATCTTCTGGAGCGGAAGACTTTACACTTTCATATACAACTTATGAAGAGACATCAGCGAAATATAAAGAAATTGAAGGAAAGTTAACATATTATGAAGGAATTGAAATTAAATTAGAATCTCCTTCCACAACAGACACATTTTTATCATCTTCAGTTTCATCTTCTGGTGCGGAAGAATTTACAGTTTCATATTCAACTTATGGAGATACATCAGCGGAATATGAAGAAAGTGAAGGGACCTTGACATATTATGAAGGAATTGAAGTTGAATTAGAATCTCCTTCCACGATAGAGACATTTTTATCATCTTCACCTTCAGTTTCATCTTCTGGAGCGGAAGAATTTACAGTTTCATATTCAACTTATGAAGAGACATCAGTGAAATATGAAGAAACTGAAGGGACGTTAACATATTATGAAGGAATTGAAATGAAATTAGAGTCTCCTTCCACAATAGAGACATTTTTATCATCTTCACCTTCAGTTTCATCTTCTGGAGCGGAAGAATTTTCATATTCAACTTATGAAGAGACATCAGCGAAATATGAAGAAATTGAAGGAACGTTAACATATTATGAAGGAATTGAAATTAAATTAGAATCTCCTTTCACAACAGAGATATTTATATCATCTTCAGTTTCATCTTCTGGTGCGGAAGAATTTACAGTTTCACATTCAACTTATGGAGAGACATCAGCGCAATATGAGGAAAGTGAAAGGACCTTGACATATTATGGAGAAATTGAAATGAAATTAGAATCTCCTTCCACAACAGAAATATTTTTATCATCTTCACCTTCAGTTTCATCTTCTGGTGCGGAAGAATTTACAGTTTCATATTCAACTTATGGAGATACATCAGCAGAATATGAAGAAATTGAAACGACGTTAACGTATTATGAAGGAATTGAAATTAAATTAGAATCTCCTTCCACAACACAGACATTTTTACCATCTTCACTTTCAGTTTCATATTCTGGAGCGCAAGAATTTACAGTTTCATATTCAACTTATGAAGAGACATCAGCGAAATATGAAGAAATTGAAGGGACGTTAATATATTATGAAGGAATTGAAATTAAATTAGAATCTCCTTCCACAACAGAGACATTTTTATCATCATCTTCAGTTTCATCTTCTGGAGTAAAAGAATTTACAGTGTCATATTCAATTTATGTAGAGACATCAGCGAAATATGAAGAAATTGAAGGAACGTTAACATATTATGAAGGAATTGAAGTTGAATTAGAATCTTCTTCCATGATAGAGACATTTTTAGCATCTTCACCTTCAGTTTCATCTTCTGGAGTGGAAGAATTTACAGTTTCATATTCAACTTATGAAGAGACATCAGCGAAATATGAAGAAATTGAAGGGACTTTAACATATTATGAAGGAATTGAAATGAAATTAGAATCTCCTTCCACAACAGAAACATTTTTATCATCCTCACCTTCAGTTTCATCTTCTGGTGCGGAAAAATTTACAGTTTCATATTCAACTTATGGAGAGACATCAGCGGGATATGAAGAAATTGAAAGGACGTTAACATATTATGAAGGAATTGAAATTAAATTAGAATCTCCTTCCACAACACAGACATTTTTACCATCTTCACTTTCAGTTTCATATTCTGGAGCGGAAGAATTTACAGTTTCATATTCAACTTATGAAGAGACATCAGCGAAATACGAAGAAATTGAAGGGACGTTAACATGTTATGAAGGAATTAAAATTAAATTAGAATCTCCTTTCACAACAGAGACATTTTTATCACCTTCAGTTTCATCTTCTGGTGCGGAAGAATTTACAGTTGCATATTCAACTTATGGAGAGACGTCAGCGGAATATGATGAAATTGAAGGGACGTTAACATATTATGAAGCAATTGAAATTAAATTAGAATCTCCTTCCACAACAGAGATATTTTTATCATCTTCACCTTCAGTTTCATCTTCTGGAGTGGAAGAATTTACAATTTCATATTCAACTTATGAAGAGACATCAGCGCAATATGAAGAAATTGAAGGGACGTTAACATATTATGAAGGAATTGAAATGAAATTAGAATCTCTTTCCACAACAGAGACTTTTTTATCACCTTTAGTTTCATCTTCTGGTGCGGAAGAATTTACAGTTTCATATTCAACTTATGGAGAGACATCAGCGGAATATGAAGAAATTGAAGGGACGTTAACATATTATGAAGGAATTGAAATGAAATTAGAATTTCCTTCCACAACATATACATTTTTATCATCTTCACCTTCAGTTTCATCTTCTGGAGCGGAAGAATTTACAGTTTCATATTCAACTTTTGAAGAGACATCAGTGCAATATCAAGAAATTGAAGGGACGTTAACATATTATAAAGGAATTGAAATGAAATTAGAATCTCCTTCCACAACAGAGACGTTTTTATCATTTTCAATTTCATCTTCTGGTGCGAAAGAATTTACAGTCTCATATTCAACTTATGAAGAAACACCAGCGAAATTTGAAGAAATTGAAGGGACGTTTACATATTATGAAGGAATTGAAATGAAATTAGAATCTCCTTTCACAACAGAGATATTTTTATCATCTTCAGTTTCATCTTCTGGTGCGGAAGAATTTACAGTTTCATATTCAACTTATGGAGATACGTCAGCGGAATATGAAGAAAGTGAAGGGAGCTTGACATATTATGAAGGAATTGAAATGAGATTAGAATCTCCTTCCACGATAGAGACATTTTTATCATATTCATCTTCAGTTTCATCTTCTGGTGCGGAAGAATTTACAGTTTCATATTCAACTTATGGAGATACATCAGCGGAATATGAAGAAAGTGAAGGGACTTTGACTTATTATTATGAAGGAATTGAAATTGAATTAGAATCTCCTTCCACAACAGAGACATTTTTATCATCACTGTTAGATTATGAGGAAATAATGGCTCATTATGTAAAAAGTAAAGAGAGTTTAGGTTTAACTCCGACAACGGAAGAACTGCCGTTTACGCATTCGGCTTACGGAGAAATATTCGAGGAACTTGAAGAAAGTGAAATAACTGTAGCAACATATTCCGTAAGAGAAGAGTTATTGTTGTCTTCTCCGTCATATTATGAATGGACAGTGACGCATTATGAAAGTAGCGAATTAACATTTAGATCATTTTCCGAAACGAGAGAAACATCTTCATTTTTGACTGATGTAGAACGATTGATAGAATATAGTAAAAGTGAACACTTTTCTGAATTATCTACGTCGAAGGAGGAGTATATATTTCCATATTCAGCTTTCAAAGAAACATTCATACACCTTGAAGAAAGTGAAATAACTTTAGGAAGACCTTCAATAACAGAGGAGTCATTACCTTCGCCTGCAGTTTACGAAAGGACATTGAAATACTGCGAAGCAACTAAATTGGCAGTAGAATCATCTTTGGCACCGCAGAAACCTGTGCCTTCACCTTCAGCTGATAGTTGGACACTGGTAAGTGAATGAGATATTAGAAGTCTGGCAGTTATGTTCAATTTGGTGTGGGAAACTTTATTTCTTTCAAAGAAACTGCTCTTTACATGACATTAATGAAGTAGAGTTATATTCTCCTGTTGTATACCCTTTAATTGGTATCCTATCTTTGAGCAATATTGGATGCATACTGCACTTTTCAATATTGTAGTCTTATTTGTTTTATTGAGAGAAATAACGAATACATCTTATGTTAGAAATAATTGTGATAATATTTATGCCGCTGTATCTGATTAAGTAAACATTACTCTTTAAAATGTAAGAGGGAAATGATGGGAAAAGTACTCAAAACGAAAATATTGATTTATTTTGTTAGGTTACACGAACCTCAACAGTCCACACCTGTGGAGTAACGGTCAGCGCGTCTGGCCGCGAAACCAGGTGGCCTGGGTTCGAATCCCGGTCGGGGCAAGTTACCTGGTTGAGGTTTTTTTCGGGGTTTTCCCTCAACTCAATATGAGCAAATGCTGGGTAATTTTCGGTGCTGGACCCCGGACTCATTTCACCGGCATTATCACCTTCATTTCATTCAGACGCTAAATAACCTAGATGTTGATACAGCGTCGTAAAATAACCCAATAAAATGAAAAAAAAAAAAAACGATAAGTGGCGCTACAGCCCATTGAGGGCCCGGGCCTCCTTCAATATTTGCAGCCATTCTGTCCTGTTCCGTACTATTCTCCTCCAACTCCTACTGTCGGTGACTCAGGGGAAGACGAGAGCGGACTGAGGGGGAAGGGATGTGAACAGATAACGTACGACAACACGTCAATATTTGTAATGTAGTAAGCGGAAACATTAGGTCTCCTTCTGTTCAACTTAGCTTTAATTTCCATACGCATTGTTACTCATGTTTCCTGCACGTGTAATAACCTGGCTACTGGGATGCTTATCTGAGCGATGTTTATAATCAGCAGCGATGGTCAAGGTCACATTCTTGCCCCTCGTCTTCTCCTGAGTAACGGACAGTAACTCCAATTTTCCTTAAATCACCCTCCACATCTTGCAGCCATCTAAGCCTGGGTCTTCCTCTTCGTCTTGCTTCCCCTGGGTGTCCATACAATGCTCGCCTGGATAACCTAGAGTCTGGCATCCGCTCTACATGACACACTTTCTAAGGATCTAAGCCATCCTCCTTTAATAAAGGATATTATGTTTGGTTCTCCAAACATCTCCATCAGCTCTTTGTTTTTTCTATTCACAAACTGTCCATTTATAGTTCTAAGTGCATATATTTTTCTAAGAATCTTTCTTTCCTATATTTCTAGCGTATTTTCATTGTATTTTGTTAACGTCCAAGTTTCGCCTGCGTACATTACTTACTTACTGGCTTTTAAGGAACCCGAAGGTTCATTGCCGCCGTCACATAAGCCCGCCACAGGTCCCTATCCTGAGCAAGATTAATCCAGTCTCTATCGTCATATCCCATCTCCCTCAATTCCATTTTAATATTATCTTCCCATCTACGTCTCGGTCTCCCCAAAGGTCTTTTTCCATCCGGCCTACCAACTAACACTCTATATGAATTTCTAGATTCGCCCATACGTGCTACATGCCCTGCCCAACTCAAACGTCTGGATATTATGTTCCTAATTATGTCAAGTGAAGAATACAATGCGTGCAGTTCTGCGTTGTGTAACTTTCTCAATTCTTCTCTAACTTCACCCCTCTTAGCCCCAAATATTTTTCTAAGCACCTTATTCTCAAACACCCTTAACCTATGTTCTTATCTCAAAGTGAGAGTCCACGTTTCACAACCATAAAGAACAACCGGTAATATAACTGTTTTATAAATTCTAACTTTCAGATTTTTTGACAGCAGACTGGATGATAAAAGCTTCTGAACCGAATAATAACAGGCATTTCCCATATTTATTCTGTGTTTAATTTCCTCTCGAGTATCATTTATATTTGTTACTGTTGCTCCAAGGTATTTGTATTTTTCGACCTCTTCAAAAGATAAATTTCCAATGTTTATATTTCCATTTCGTACAATATTCCCGTCACGAGACTTAATCATATACTTTGTCGCGTACATTATTACAGGTCGTATTATGATTTTAGAAACTATTTTTTTTAGCATACCTAGATAAAGCTTTGAATTTTATTACTTTTTCAAGGGCATAGAAACATCTGTTGCCAGCCATAATGCGTGCCTTTATTTCCAGTGATATATCATTATTAGTATTTACCATCGCACCCATGTACTTAAAGGTCGTGCAATTATCAAATTCATGTTGATGAAACCGAATATTCTTCTCTGTCTCTCCATTGACCTTCTATAGGACACCCTCATCATTACATTAACTTAGAGTAAGATGCCGGTTTATGCACGTACCGGTAAGAAATAAGTTTAATAGCACATACGTTATCAACTTCGAATATTCCGGATTATTTCCCCGTATGAACTTAGAAATAGTTAACAGAAAAATTTAATTGAAACCCCAATAAATAACAGTGTTCCTCTTAGGAAGCATAGTCCACATAAAATAGAGTAGAATTTGTACTATTATGTTTCCCCGTATATTACAGTATTAATGAGTTATCTGAGTTACAAATACGTAAGTTACAAGAATTTTGTAGAAATCTGTAGGATCTATATTAGTCATCTGCATTTAGTTTGCGTGCCTTGGTTAATATTAAGAATGATATACAGGGTGATTCACGAGGATTTATCGTCCTTAAGGAGCTTATTTCCGAAGACATTCTGAGCAAAAAATATCATATAAAAATTTGTTCTATTCTCAATATTTTCAGAGTGACACTAATTTGAAGTTGATTTAAACACCATTATTCTCCAGTTTTAAGGATAAAAGAATGTTACAGATTAATAATGAATTATTCAGGAGTATCATTTATTTAATTAGCTAATATTATGAAGCTAAAAGTGTGTTATGAAGCCAATAGTTGCTTCGTACAGGTTTTTTTCTTTCGATTTTTAACTACAAAATTACATTTCCTTAGAAATTTATCACAGCAATTGTTACAAAGCAAGCCACGATTGTAAATTCTTTAAGGCTGTACATAGTCGTATGATTTGTAACAATTTTTGTGATAAGTGCATAAGAATGATGTAATTTTTAGTTTAAAATTGAAAAACAAAATCTGTACAAAACAATTAACAACACATTCTAACTTTTAAATGTGTGGTTACTACTCGTATGTTGAAGTGTATGTGTATGTGTTGTAGCAGATTTTTTATTTGTTATGTATGTGAGTCGTAGTTACTGTACTCCAACCACGAGAAAGTCTCTGCGGAATGAGATGAACCGGTGTGATGCTATGAATAAATGTTGATGTCATAAGATGTCATAAGGTCACACACGTGGGTATACGCACCTCCATTGGCTAACTCTAAAAGCACAAATGATAATATTGATACATACATATTTATACTACACTAGTTACAAAATTAGATCACTGTTAATCTCCTGGTATTTTAGTCTTTCAATACAGGAAATAACATATGCAGGAGAGCGCATGTTTTTTAAACTGATGCTATAACGGTAAAGTTATCTACCTACTTCGCTCCAATAGATGACGCAATAGTAAGCACATTCCTATCACGGTTAATCTCCTGGTTGGAGAACAGTACTGTGTTGTTACTGCTTTTTTGTATGTCTGAAATTGACGCCTGATATTTGCTTTGCAATCGCAATGTCTAAATTACGGATTGTTTATTTTTGTTTTCATTGTGTAAGCTAATTTATTTTTCTTTTCCAATTGTCTTTATGCTTATCTTTTTTTGTGTAAAACTATAGCCCTAGCATACATATGTAAAATATGGCTACCCCCCCACCCATTGGAAATACAATAATAATAATTAACAACACATTTTTAGCTTCAGAACACTCGCCAATTAAAGAAATGACAATCCTGAATAGTTCATTCTCTATTTGTAATATATTTTTTTTTTACCCTTAAAACTAAAGAAGAATATTAATTTTACTAACAACTTGAAATTAGTGTAACTCTGAAAATATTAAGATTAGAACAGATGTTTACATGGCATTTTTTGCTCAGAATGTCTTCGGAAATGAGCTGCGTAAGTGACGGTAAATCCTCGTGAATGACCCTGTATAGGAATGCATTTTGTTCTTATGTATTACAGATTAACCGCCTAGAACTTGGATATCTTCTTGTTATCATAGCGATCGCTGCATATTGCGTTCTTTCCGTAAGGAATCAGATTGCAGATTGAGAGATGAGAATATACTTGAGACATTCAACGGAACAAAACTTTATGTAGAGACAGTAAGTCCTGAAAGTACATAGTTCTCAAGTTATGGAGCCCATACAAACATATGAACTCTACGAGTATAAAAAATACTTTGCAAATGCATAGTAATTGCTCTAATCGGACCGAACTTGAAGTTTTCATCTACATGTTATGAAACTGAAGTGGCACCATTATTAACTTTCGCCGAGCAACAGTTATTGCTGTCATAGTTACTGAATATACTATATTAACAACTATGTATTTGATGTGACATTGTTATGATCTCATGCAACAACTGTCTTAATCATGATGATCAGATCATGAAGAGTTATTGCTCCTGTACTATGAAGTGTAACGTTAGTGCTATCATCTGCAACATATGTTTCGTCATCAATCAGCTATTAAAGGAAGTTTGTCTGTTTACAAAAGCATACCAGCTGAAGCATTTCCAACAGTAACTGATTTTACCTTCAGTACCAGCGTGTGAAGATCCTTTACTATAATGGTGCACAAGCAAAATAAGATTAGTAGCAGCTGACGGGACCGAGGTTAAACAGTCATAATCAGATAATGAAAAGCATTACTACTTTAATGTAAAACAGTAAGTGACGAGGAATTAACGCCTAATGATATTGTCATAATGGTCGCACTATTTTTGAACATGCAGCATATATCCATGTGGTAAGTACAGGACTTACGAAAATCACTCACTTATTACACTACTAATACATAAGAAAAATTGTATAAAACATCCGTATTTATATTCCTCATTTGCATTGAACTGAATTGTAGAGCAGAATCAGTGGACTATTTGTAAACGATGCAACATGTTTTTTTTGCCTTGAAGGTCGTTGAATCTGAACTCACTTTCCCACATAGGCCTATTGATAATGATAGTTCTGAAAGGCTGGGTTTTAACTCTCTTTGATGCTGTATCAATATTAAATATATACTTAAAATTTCTTCTCCACTTTTGTTTGGGGAATAATTCTCCTTAGGCCATTTATGCCATTATCTAACAATTGTATATGGTCCATTGATTCTAGTTTTCTGTCAGGACTGTGTGTAAAATTTTTGGTTCTTTTGTGCATACATACGCCTAAATAACACTATTGTCAATTGTAATTTTGTACTAGATATAGGCTATAAGATTCTAATTTTTAATTATTTCGACTTGCTGAATTCAAATGTAACCGACAAAATATTTCATTAGTTAACAGTTTTGAGAAGAGCAATATATTGTGAATTTTTTTATAAATATTTTCCTTCAAGTTTTTATCTTTAGGGAAGCTTTTGTGCTACTGTGATATTACTTTTATGTAGAAATTGATATTTTGAGAATGAGACCACTCTATTCGAGCCAATTTGTATTTCAGAAATAGTTTTATTGCTTTAATACTCTGCCAAATGGTTCATTAAGAATCGAAATAGGTTGCCTGTATGAACGCTCGTTAGTGTAACTGAAATTTTTTAAAGGATGTAGTAACTTTTTTGAGAAGTGTCTTTAATGTTAAAAGTGTGATTTTATAAGTGAAGTTGTAATATGTCACAGAATTGTGTTAATAAAACTGATTATTTTTGTTATATTAGTGGTGAATTTACTATATTGAAGTAAATGGGAAAGTTAACCCTATTAATTGATAAAATAAATGCATTATATACGGTACTTTAGACCAAATGTGGGAAATGACGATAGGATATGAACATATTTTACACACATGCATATACTGTACAGTAGTGGCAAAAAGAACCGGACCGACCCTTGTAGCTGATTTCAGAGCCTTGTTCACTCCAGAGCACGATAGACTGGTAGCTAAGACTTTCGTGGTTCGAATCCTGCCTGGAAACTTTTTTTTGTTCCTTATTCAAATTTATTTCTAATACTTTCCGATTACAGCGATATTTTACTACTCAATTAACTTATTATTCCCGGAAAATGCATTTTACCAGCAATCGAAAAGTATTGGGAATAAATTTGAATAAGGAACAAAAAAAAGTTTCCTTCCCAGGCAGGATTCGAACCACGAAAGTTTTAGTTATCAGTCTTTCGTGCTCTGGAGTGAACAAGGCTCTGAAATCAGCTACAAGGGTCGGTCCGTTTTTTTTTTTTTCCACTACTGTACATATAGATGAGGAGGTGAGACCTGGCATGTGAGCTGCGCGAGAGAGGAAGGAATGAGCTATCAGAAAGAGAGTTTATTTCATGGTGGTTAATATTATACAAATATACCGACACGGAAGTTCATCTCAATCTAAAACCTCTCCCTCCATACCTATTGGTGATATAGCCACGGCACATGTTAAGGTCACAGAACAGGTCTTGCCTCCTCTGCTGTATACAAACATAACTACGTACATAGGCCTACATGCACGCACATGCATAACATACATACATACATACATATATACGTACGTACGTATTTTTTAATCAGCATCTCTATACTAAAGACAAAATAATGAAGAAGAGAAGAAGAAGAAGATGATGATGATGATGATGATAAATATAATAATACATTTATTTAGCTTTTACGCAATATTTAAAATGATTTATTTTATAATTAACTCACTCTCGAAAAAGCTAAAACTTATGCTCGGAAGTATTTTTAATGAATGTGTGATTTATTTTCCATAAAATGTAGGCTATATATATATTTAAAAATACATCATTCAAAATTACGTATGAGTATAAGCTCTGTGGAAGAGAATTTAAAATATAACCATAAGATTCAAGCAAGTCAGTTGTCCCTTTTCTCCAGTCCCAGCCAAAACCCTCCATGCACTGTCATATTTAGTCCCCTTTGTTTCATTCTGATTGGTATCGGCGTCTTGGGAATGACTTTGAGGTTGAAACGAGACAGCAAGTGTGCTAGCGCCAGTTTAGATTCCATAAGTGCGAAGCGATTGCCTGAAACACAACAGAGAATAAATCTTACAATATGGAGTAGACGAATTTCTTTATTTTATCACATCATTTAAACAGCAGAGGAATATAATATTATTATTGATATAACAAAAATGGCAATTTAAAAGTACTCTCTTGAGTTCAGACTGCAGACATTTTACAATATTTCATTATTGATTTTAAGGAACACTAGGACTGAATTTTTGGCCGAAATGGTAAAAATAATTTTTTTTTCACATAAATAATTATTTTATACATTTGCTTAACACTCTGTCCTATATTTAGCCATCGCTTACTATTTTTAAAGGTTTGGTGGCCGTTTTTTAAATTCTACGCGTAACTCTTTTAAACCTACCACATCCATTAAAAATGAAGTTTTCTCAAAACTACGGTACTTTTCTGGTCAATAATAAAGTTCCTAGCGGTTTCCATTTGCTTCGATTTACATGAAACTTTCTTTTTCGTTGTTGGTAATTCTATAACATCTATTAGATGCATTATGGTTGTGCTAACAGATGGAATTACTTGTCAACAATGTGACGCTGAAAGGTTTGTTCAGGTTACTGCCCAGCGACAGTCCTGTGTATTTTATATTTTGATGATTGGCTAATTAATATTAACCGGGCACAATCACACTCAAATTCATACAAATTTCCAGACTCTAGACACCCAGGTAATTTTTCGTCTTCAAGAAAAATTCACCGAGAGCCGAGCCCGGGAATCGACCCAGGACCTCCTGATCTGTAAGCCAGCATGCTGACCAACAGAGGCAGAGACAGTCACATGAAACTTTGCAAGAATAGGCTGTACTCAGGATACTCCAATACACAAAATTGTGCATGGAATCAACTCTTTACTGAAAACGTTTCATGATATATATATTTTTGAACTTTTAAAAAATTAAAGGAAATTATGAAGCAAAAATTATGATTTGTAAGAAAATTTTTATCTCATAAACCGATTCTCAAATTTAAAAATCCATCCGCAGTTTTCTTTATCATGAAATGTAAGTCCTTCACAGAAAATATTGAATTTAAGTAAAACCAATTCTGAAGCCGTCAGGGATGTTTTGAATTTAATCATAATTTAATATCATTAAAATATGTGAAATTTAATATATATGGAACCAATGAATGAAACGTGATGAAATTTGGTACTGCTATTTAAATGTACAGGTACAACCAATCGCCGAATTTGAATGAAATTAATAGTAAACTTTTAAAATTTCAAAACTCATTCCCAGTGTTCTTTAATGTGTTAAGCCTGTTGGCAACTTCAAGATATGTATCTTATTTGGTGATCTGTATAGAATTCAATATGAAGAATAAACTATGGACTTTTCTTTGTTGGGACATGCCTAAAGATTTATACTAGTAGAGTCAAAAAGTAACCGAACATGTGTAGATACATGTGTTGCAGATGAGCTATGACCATTTACACATCACCGTCTTCAAAGTACGATCCCTGGACAGTGACACACTTCTCCCAGCGTCCATACCACTTCTCGAAACATTCCTGCAGCCCAAATTTGGTCACTTTCTGCAGAGCGCGCGTCGCATGAATTTTCACCTCTTCAGTAAACGTAAACCGCCGTGTCATGAGTAGGGATTTGACCTCTGGAAATAGGTAGAAATCTGCTGGAGAATATGGTGGCTGTAGATGGACATGTATTTTGTGTTGTGCGAGGTTTTTCTCTTACCAAGAGCGACTGATATCCTGGGGTATTGTCATGATGAAGACCCCAATTCTATCCTCGTCACAAATTGGGTCTTTTTCGTCGAATTGCATCTCGAAGACATCGAAGAATTGCAACATACTCTTTACTGACAGTTTGACACTCAGGAATAAACTCGAAATTTACGAGAGCCTGAATATCGAAGAACACTTCAAGCATTACTTCCCCCCTTTGATAGGTCGGCACACTGAGGTCCATACGCCCGGAGATTAGGCACATACCATACTGACAAGGCAGAGAAGTTGCCTACAGAGCATGGCGTTGCCACCCGAAGTTCGGGTAGAGCCCGGACGAGAAGTTATGGCATCGGCGCGAGGGACGCATTTTAGTTCGTTTGCTTGGACTCGCCCTCACACTCAACTGGAGGGGTGTTGGGTTAGTTGGTTACTAGCATTCCGAGTGTTCAGATCGTTCTGCTACTACCGCTATTGCTAATACTGAAAACATTGTCCTTCTGAGCGCCCTCATTATGGCATTGTCTAAGGTGTGAAATCATAGAGTAGTTCATAGTCAAGGACATGAAATAGTATACTCGTACAATGTGTGGAAATTCATGTCAGAAGAGGCTGTAGATGGAATACCAATTCCATTGAAAAGCGTATGTGCAAGAGTACTGACTGCCACTAGTATTTCAAAGCGAACCTTGGCAAGAATCAGGAAAGAAGGGAAAAATATTGAGGCAGGAACAGCAGATCTTTCTCCAGTCCGGAAAAATCACAGCCGAAGAAGAAGATTGTTGCAGCTGTAGACAGTTTTGATGAGGAAGTCATAAGAAGACTCATTTATAATTTCTACACTACGCATAAGCAGAGGCCGACTCTGCAATCGCTTCTTCCAAAAATGGATATCAGTGTATGATTATGTGAAGAAAGTAGAGATTAATTACATTGAAATTGAGCACGTGATGGACAGTATTTTTTAGAACATTTCCATAAACTTAGGGACATCTTATTCCAGCACAGATCAGTCGTCTGATTCGGACGGAGAATAAGAATGTAAAGATGGAATAGCGGGCGTAATTCCATTAGGTACCTTCGGACTCTTGAGTAGGAAAGTGGTGATACTAAGGTAAGACGAATGTTTTTAGAAAGAGATGAAACGGATATGCCTGTCGCTCTGAGCTTGAGAACCTTAACCCAAACAACCCCCACTCCTGTACCCTGCTGGGCGGCAATTTAAAACTTCGCGCAGGTTGGTGCCATAACAACTCGTCTCAGCTCTACTTTCTGACTCTACTGGTAAACTCTATGACAGCCGTGGCGAATATGTAGTTGTGCGCCTAGCCACTGTGTCACCTGCAACATGCATAGCACCTATGGAGGGAGGCGGATACCCGAAGGGGAAGTGAAGCAACTGTCTGACTTATTAACGGATTTTCATTTTTATTACGTCAAGCGCTTAAATATAATTTTATACAGTGCAAGGCTACAAACTAATGTTTAGTAAGTGTAACGAAGAAAGAACTGAACAATAAATGAACAATATCACACCTAAAATTAACTGTCTTCAAAATGTCTCTGCGACAAAGTTTCAAATTAAGGAATTATGTCACTTACTGCCAGTCGTAGTTGATCACGAAGGTATTTTTTCTGTCAGTCGTGATCTGAATTTGGTTTTTACTATTTTCATTGTTGAAAATAATTTTTCACAAACGTAAGTTGTAGCGAACATGGCTTCAACAGAGCAAGCGAAAGAACGAAGCTTAGGATATTTATTTTTGGCAAAGATTTGAAAGTTCAACATTTGTCAAGTCCTTACATCTATCTTCCATTTAACATCACATAGTAAATCAGTGAGTTCAAATTGAAGAGCTAACCGCATTATTCGTACATCTGCTGAAAAAGGTTCGACGTACAGAGATGATATTATTATTATTATTATTATTAGGTCCGGGGTTCGATCCCAGGTGGTGACAGGATTTTTTCTCGTTGCCAAACTTTCAGAACGGCCCCGAGGTTCACTCAGCCTCCTATAAAATTGAGTACCGGGACTTTCCCGGGGGTAAAAGGCGGTCAGAGCGTGGTGCCGACCACACCACCTCATTCTAGTGCCGAGGTCACGGAAAGCATGGGGCTCTACCTCCATGCCCCCCAAATGCCTTCATGGCATGTTACGGGGATACCTTTACCTTTTTTACCTTTTATTATTATTATTATTATTATTATTATTATCATTATTATTATTATTATTATTATTATTATTATTATTATTATTAACACCTAACTTTTAATGTTTCATGAGTGACATGTAGTATAATGCTGTTTTATGTTATACAACCCTTTTCCTCGTAATATTCGCGAACAAATCAGAGGCCTACATTTAATATTCTCATCATATTGACAGCAAAAAAAAAAAAATGCGTCCTCCCATCCTATTTGAAACTTTCGTTTTTGCAGAGGTACATGGTTTCGAGAGAGACATATGCCACTCGCAGGTCAGGGACAAATACAAATGGAACGGAGTTTGACTCCAGTGAGTGAGAGGGTGGGGGTTGGGGAAGGTTAGAAGCAAGATAAATGCTCAGCTCTCACTGCGAGCCACGATGTCTCGCGAGTCGCATTCTCGCCACGGCTGCTCTATGAAATACGATGTTTAGTAGGTATAATAGCTGCTTGGTAAGAGTACAACGTCGAAATTATATTTTTCAATTATAAAATTTATTAAATGTTAAATTAGCAAACATCGCAAGAATCAGTGTTGAGACTCGATGAGATAGCAACTTCACGTCAGATCATTGTTAACAGTGCACGTCCGACATAAAAGGCAAGTGCTTGTTGACTTCTAGTCTATCGATATATCGAATGGACTAGGTAAGTGACAGTTCATTTTTGACCGAGTGAAGTGACACTACAATTTACTCACCAATACAGCTCCTGGGTCCCACTCCAAAGGGAAAGTACGTCAGGGGATTGATTTTGTGTTTGTTCTCGTCACTGAATCGCTCAGGATCGAAACGTTCTGGGTCTGGGAAGTATCGGGGATCACGGTGCAGCCCGATGATCGGTAGAAAGATGCCATCTCCGGGCTCCAAGTCGAGAGGTGGGTCAGCCTTGATTGTGTACTTTCGAACACATTCTCTATCCACAGCAGGAAGAGGAGGGTACAGCCTTAGTGTTTCTGCGGTGTAAAGAAGATTTTATCACATTTTTAGCATTCAGCAATAGTTGCGAGCTATAATTTTGCTACGTATGATTTCCTTCGTAACACTTTTGAATGACATGATACTTTTGGATGAATGCTGATAAGTACAGAGTGGAAGTTCACATTGTAAACCGTCAAAATAAAAGGACAATCCTGTACCCTAATGTTAATTAATTTCATCACACTTCAGAGTGAGAATTGAAGATTCATGTAGATACTGTGCAATATTAGAACCCCCAAATATGAATTTAGCATTCCATCTTAAAAATTATTTAGAGTAATATGCCTATGCAATCTAAAAGTCTTAGACTTGATTGAGCACTGCTAGCAAATGAAGTCATTTAAATTTATTATCAACTATCTTACAATTGAGTGGCCTAGAATCAAACTGCACTTTCTCCAAAATTATGAAAAATAGGATTAAGATATTTTTCAATGCAGAATATCACAGTGACAGGTCTGCTGTTAGGGTCCGCGGAACAGTCCCTAAATTTTTGGGTGACGTGGAAAGGGAAATATAAACTAGGCAAAGATATTCAAGACCAAATTGTCCAAAACATAGTTAAATTTTCAGTTGCCATCTTAAAAAATCACCTATATAGTAAACACTCCACATAATTGTTTAATTATATATTTGTGATTGAAAATCTCTATTTTTATCTTGAATTTTTATCTATATATTTTTTCATGTACAACCATTATTGTAAATTGTGTGTTATTCTGTGTCTATAGGCAAGCCTTGGAAGGTTAGATAGTAAAAAAAAATAATAAAAGGACTGCTCAGTTGGAAGCGAACTACACTTTATCTGCTTCAACTTCAGTAGTAAAATCATCCTTTAGAGTCAAACTGCACTTTCTTCAATGGAGAAACTGCAGTTTGACTTCATGATCGACCAATCAGAGCCTGTCATTTTCGGCCATAATTTTTTGTTGCTTCTAAAGAGTATCGGTTGCGTATATTGTGATATAAAATGTATAATTATGCCATTCGTTATCTCGTGAAACGGAGGGGAAGAAGAAATTGGACTGCGAAGATCTTCTACCTCACTATGCTTCCACTTTCAGCTAGTTAGTTCACTTACCTCTATAATATTCTTACTGTAACATATGGCGTTTGGTTTCACGAGATAACGAACGGCCTATATTGCAGTGCATTGAAAGACACTCTTTCAGTTTTCCCAATAACGGGACTGCCTCATTGGACAAAGCATAACTAACACACAGAGTGAAAACAAAACTGACCACAAAAGAGAAATGTGGGGAATGAACAAAAAGGAAAATTAAGTACAGGAAAGATAATAGCATGCATATAACAGGCCTAAACATAATAAACAAACAGATTAGACATTCGAGCAAAATTCTTCCTTTTTAGGAAACAAAGTACAGATGGTATTTTAAAATAGCAAGTGATCCTCTGATAGCGGCAAACAGACATAGCGGCATAATACAGTATTATACTATTGTGTAACTGTTGCAATGTACTTACTTACTTAAATGACAGGGAATTTGTATTGCAATACGATACAAAGAAAGAATGTATGACTTACATATTTATAAAGAGAAATTAGTAATATCAAAGATTTGAAAATTTACTGGAAATGGGTTGGGTCCTATTCCTGTCTGGCTTTCAATTCCAAGATCTTATATTGAATGTATTCATTAATGTTTTAAACGTGATTGTTCTGGATTAGTTAATATTTATTTAAAAAAATATATTAATAAGTTGAAGTGCAATGCATTTTGATAATATTTTTTATGTAAAATTGCTAAAAATGATTTTGAGAGAATATATGACTGTTTTATAATAAATTATTACATATATTACATATTTTTCTTTTATTTAGTGCAGAGGTACACCCTCCTGGCACGTACCACCTAAAAAATAATAATACAATGACATATTGCAATGAAACTGCACTTTATCTACTTTGCTTAGTTGTACTTTTTCAAAACTTGGTGGCAAAGTGAACTTTCTCTCTTGAAAAAAAAAATAAATAAAAAAAAACGCTTAAAATTTTTCAGTACGTCGAAGAAATCGGAGTTTTACCACTTTAAGTACACTTTTGAAGCTTACATTTTAAATTGGATGTATCCGTTTCTTCCAATATCTTTCAGACAAGATAAAAATTAGTTTTTCGTCTTTCCTGAAAAATCAGATTTTTGGGTAGGCGACTCAACTCATCCCAATATTGAACACAGATAGAAAAGTCTCACTAAGATTACCTGACACAACCATGTCGAGGTATTTCATGCCTTGAAGCGCCTCGTATGAGATTTCTCCATCGCATTCCTGAAGTGTCTCGTCTATTTCGTTTTGTAGACGACTTTGTATTTCTGGATGAACGGCCAACAGATGAGAGACAAAACACAGAAGCGTTGCTGTTGTGTCGAAGCCGGCCAGGAAAAACAAGGCGCACTGGGCAACGATATCTTCGTCATCAAGTTCTGTAAAAGAAAACTCCTTTGTTGTTGTTGTTGTTGTCAGGACTATGAAGTAGGAGCCAATAAAAATATTCAGCTCCGATCTAGTCAAACAGTTTAGAAAAAATGTAGTTTTTACTTCTTTGTTACCATGGTAACCGCCAATTTTCTTCACTTAATTAAATTCAATTATTCGTTGAGCCACATGTTTTTAGCCAAGGAGTTTTAATTCCGTAATTTTTAAATAAATGGGCTATATAATAATAATCCTTTGTCGGTGGTTATAAAAATAGCATGTAGTAGTACCACAGTCTAGTATATACAGTCACGAAGCTTGGGATGATTTTTTGCATTTCTCGCGATAGTTGCTATCCCCTTGGAGCGCTGTGAGTTCTAGGAACGAAAGACTATGCCACTTCCATCGTAATCTAATACAGCCCTTAAGGCAGACCATGTAACTCGCTTAGCCCGATCACGAAGGGCGGCGTTTCAACCATAGAAATTAGTTGGAATGCATAAAGAGTAACATATATTTCTCTAAAATGTAGTGTAATTGCGTTAATAAAATTTAAAACAATGATTATGAGACACTTCAGACATAATTCACTTGCGAGTTAAGGTGTAATATTTTTGGTGTGAAAATTACGTTGTTCGTACTGTATGTGTAATACCTGCCTTTAGTTCGATTAAATATTGCGAAATTCTTGTACACTCATTTATGCACGATTCAATAATTTTCAGTTGCACCTCACCGATATTTAGATATGTTGAAATTATAGGTTATGTTTACTGTACCATTTGCCCCTTTCTGTCTAATTTTAGTGTTCTCCAATGCCCTACCATTCATACGGAAATTATAGGTTATGTTTACTACGAGCATGTAGTATATTTAAGTTATATTCATAAATTCGCAATCATACATTATAATTAAGCATAATGACATGTATGATACCCCTCACATTCAATTTGTCTGTATTTTAATGCTACAATTGAGTACTGAATTATTGTATTTATCTACTACCTAAGAGACGAAGAAACACAATCGTGCGTACACTATTTTCATAGGAGTGGTATGGTAAATTTTCTGTCTATAATTAAGGAAGGTATATGTGCTAAATTAAAGTCACAATATAAATACTTTTTTATTAAACCTCAAAATAGCTTCCATTCTAAACTTAAAATGTTGATGCGAACAGATTATGTTAACATGCAAAATTCTATTCACATTAAAATAAGAGAGTTTTCTAATTATTTCTGCAACATATTATGCAACAAGAAGTAAACGGAACTTATGGACACATTACACTAAATTAAACTTTGCAATGATACGCAATAAAGTTATAATATAATATTTCTCTGAGCTCCATACACTGAAATAGAAAACCCGAACATACATTACGGCCTAGATCGAAAAGGCATTGACTGTACCGTATTTTGCATTATTGTGAAAAGTTGCGTAAACTGTGAAATGTTCGTTATCGGTTGTAATAACTGTAAATGGCTAAAATACAATAATTTGAACAATAATATGGGACAAGGAGACGTTTGTAGGACTATAAATTATAAGAAAAAGAGATCAGAGTTATCCTTCTTCTGAAAGATCCAGGAAGGTGAGATCATGAAATATAATATATACTTCGGAATATGTATGATAAGACTTTCCTGTGTTAAATTTCAACGTACCTCGTTTACATGTTTCGACCTATTTATGGGTCATCTTCAGAATTGGTCGTTGTTGGTCTTGGCGCCACTTGTTCTGTTTCCTGTGAGAGTATGTTCGTGTGGTATAGTGTAGAGTCAAAGAGTATGTGTGTTTTGAAGTTGAGTTGTGTGTTGAGAATTTCGTTGGGGTGTGTTTTTGTGTGTCTGTATATTTCATATTGTTCTATTGTGTTTAGTTTCTGGCTTTTTGGTTGGATGTGTAGTATTTCCATGTCTGTGTTGATGTCTCTGTAGGTGTGGTTAGCATTTGTGATGTGTTCTGCATATGTGGAGGTGTTTTGTATTTTTGTTATGGCTGTGATGTGTTTTTTGTAACGTGTTTGAAACGATCTGCCTGTCTGTCCTATGTAGAAGTTGTTGCAGGTGTTACATTTGAATTTGTATACGTCTGTGTGGTTGTATTTGTTTGTTTGTGTTGTTTGTGTGTTGAGATGTCAACATGTACTGTCATTCTCGTTGTGGTTTCCGTTCCTGGTTTATTGTGAACCAGCCTTAACAGCTCGCTTAGCGATGATTCAGCGTATCCGCTTCCGGCAGTAAAATCCTGCGATCTATGCATTACATTACTGAAGTAATTTATTATATTACTTATAATAAAAGAGTTTTAATGAGCTCTACTTCACTACTCGTGCGGCGTGCGGGATTTTGTGCAACTACGCCGTGTATCGCCGTTTCGACTCTACATTCGCGAGTGGAGGAATATAAAATGTATGAACTGTATAAAGAGCATTTATTCTTTGGTTGTAATACTTACGTTTCTTGTCATTTTTATGGTGATGATGGTCTGTAGAATTTTCGTCGTGTAATGTTCCTTTTTGGGCCTGCATCAACAAGTGCAGCATGTCTGGTCTTACAATGCCTTCTCGCTCCCTCGTTGCCATTGTGTCCTTCACCAAACCTCTGAAGAAATTTGCTATGTTTCCAGGAATCAGTCTGAATCCCACAGTCTGAAAGACACAACATTTATGACTATCGTCAAAGGACAGAAGTTCAGAAATTACGTTCACATTGCTTGACTAAGTTAATTCACATTTAGTGATAGGTGGTGTATAGATACGGAAATAAAATTTGGAGCTCTCTTATTGTTTGAAAGGAACTCACCTGCAGCAGCTTTGGGAACATTAAACAGAGGAACAATTTAGCCTGTTTGAAATTGCTTGCTTCTTGACCCATCTTATAGAACTCGTTTTTCGGTTGCTTTAAGGAGTCCACACTTAGTCCAAAAGCTGTTGTGGCAATGACATCATTTGTGTATCTGGTGTACAAGTCTTTGAGTTCTAGTATGAGCAATGCGCCGTCTGCACAGATTAAAATAAAAATATCATACAGTTTGGAAATAAACTTAACATAATGTTACGATGAAAGAGTAGTGGAACGGAGAAAAATTATCTCCGGCACCGGGATTTGAACCCGGGTTTTCAGCTCTACGTGCGGATGCTTTATCCACTAAGCCACAATGCTTACATTATCTTTAGCAAACCATAAAAGTAATATTACCTTTTTGAACAGCGGAGTCATTTTCAGGTGGTTTTTCATAGCATTCTTCCAAGAAATTAATCAACTGTTTGCTACACTCTGATACCAGCAAGAACATGGTCTTCATCTTGCTTGATGTAAAAGCAGGAGTCAGTGTTGACCGCATATCTTTCCAGGTGCGACCTGTTGGAAGCAAGCAAACTACAATTGTAATAATTGATTTAAAGATATTTTACAAGAAATTAAGTTTTGTTATAAAAGCTGATCGTTTGAGAAGATTCTCAGTTTTCACTATATGAATTTGGTAGAAGCGAGACAAACCCACGAACAATGAAGTCACAGATGTGGGCATCAAATTTTTAAGTGGACGAGATTTTGTCTCGAACCCGAAAACCTACAATAAGGATGTAATGTGCCACACATACGTGCTTGTCGCGCATGTAGCTCTCATACGGGACATACCGCTAGTGGAAAACGAGAAAAGAAAGGGTTGAACATGGTGACATACAGTAACGATAGAGGGGAGAAATAAATCATATATTAAGTTCTAGTCCTTATTTTTTATGCACAGAATATACAGGGTCATTTACTTCAGGGGGTTATTCTTTGAGGTATTTAGAAAAAAAAACAGTTTAATTCAATTTTACTCGTTCTTGCTTCCTTCTCCAGAAAATGGTTGTACATGGAACATTTTATAGCGTGTTTCGGGAAAGCCATTGATTGAATTCCCAACACGCTCAGTCAATTTAAGAGAGCAGTGTATTATGAAAACAAATGATTAAAAAAAACTGGAACAATTTTGTTTCACGACTAGAAAGAGATCTAACACTACCAAAACTTAAAACTTTCAAAATATTGAAGAAAATAAACTCGGATATAAAAGAAAATGTTGTTATAAACCCTATACCAAAGGAGACTCTACTTAAACAATTTCAGAATATATGGTTTGACTAAAATCACTCTCTTACATTTAAAAGCTTTGAAAATAATACCACAGATTTTATCTCCTATGAAGAATTGATTAAAATATATAAATGTTCAAAGAATGGAAAAGCCCCAGGAGATGGGCTGAACTCTGAGCTCTTTAAATATGCTGGAGAAAAATTTACATGTAGGTTTTTATATTTCTTAAACAATATTTGGCAAGGGCCGAATCCTCCAGAATGTTGGCAAAAAGCTATTATAATACCCATTTATAAGAAAGGAAACAAAAATAAATATACGAACTACAGAGGCATCAGTCTTCTCAAATCAGGCTACAAATTTTATACAGCCATAATAAAAAATAAATTGGCTCAATTCTATGAACATAAACATGAACATATAAATGATTGGAATGACCTACCTGCAGCGGTCTTTGAGGGCTGTCCTTCCTTAAGGAGATTCAAGAATAATTTAAAAAGTTGTGTATAAAGTGCAAATTAAAATTAAGGCGACATTTAACATTTAATTTTTTAAGGTGACATGTATTTATTTAGCCTGACGAGTTACTTCCTTGGTTTGAATTGTAAATTATTTAAAAATAGCATGTAAGTGGGTCTTAGACTAGAAATGTTTAGTTTAAATGTAGTTCTGTTTATAAGTACAGTATGCATAAGGGTGTAATTATTTAACTTATTTGAACTGTTGTATCAGTGAAGCGAGGTGAGTCAGTGAAGTTATGGTTTTACAGTGCAGTGAATAGTTCCGATCAGTGATAATTTATAGCGTCAATGAAATGTGTTCTATAGTGTCAGTGAAATGTGTGCTAAAGTGTCAGTGAAATGCGTCATAGTGCCACTACAGTGAGTGAGATGAGAATAAAGTGAAAGACTATTGAAACTTATGTAGGGCCTGTACATAATAATGTAGGTTGTAATGTAAAATTAGATATTTTATTTATGTTTTATTATTATTGTGTTAAATTATATTGTGTATTCTTATTGTATTGTGTATAAAATTGTAGGCCTATTGTGTATTGTATAATTGTATTGTGTATTGTAAATATTGCTTATCATTTCTTTATTGTTTATATTGTGTATACCACTGCCACCGGGTGCATGCCCACTTGCAGTGTAAATAAATACATACATACACACATACATACATACATACATACATACATACATACATACATACATACATACATACATACATAAAATTACAGAAGAACAAAATGGCTTTCAACGAGGTCGCTCTTGTTGCGATAGTTACTTCACTATGAAAATTTTAATAGAAAAAAAAAACAGATAATTCAATATTGAAACACACTTAGCATTCACTGTTTTCGTGAAAGTATTTGACAAAGTAAACAGAAACATTCTTATCGAAATTCTATGCCACGATAATGCACCAAATCAAATTATCTCCATTATCTACAACTTATATAACCAGAATGAAATTACCATACTAACTGAACATGAAACATCTAACTGGGTTGCAATAAATCAAGGACAAGGATGTCAACTCTCACCACTTTTGTTTATCATATATATGAACCACATCCTCAAAACTTGGATGGAAGGCCACCATGCCAGAATACAAATCAACGGGAACTCTTGGCTCGACACTCTGCTGTTTGCTGACGATCAAGTTATCATTGCAACACCAGAAGATGAACTGCAACGAGCCGTCCACAACTTATAAATAACTGCTTCAAAATTTAACAAGGAAATATCAACCGAAAATACCAAAAACATTGTCTTTTTAGGAAAAGATCCAGTTCCATCCAAAATCATTATAAATTGCACATTAATACAGTGATGTCAAAGCAAGCGCATTTTTCTGACATTGACGTCGTGCGCGGACATCAAGCGCTAAGTATGGAAAGAGGAAGGGTTGTGTATATGAATAAGCAGCCTGTTGAATTAAGAAAACAGTGGTGCACAAACTTCAAACGGAACGTGAAATTTGATGTCGTTATTTTTATATGGCTTCTTTCTGTTTGATATTATCTATATTTTCTCTAAAACAAAAGTACTAATACCAATTTCTTAATATTGCAGTTGTGTTTTAAATGTTCATAACATAATAAAGAGTTAAGAAGGAATATTCACATAAATTCCATAATAGTACAACTATACTGTACTAAATGGATGAAACACATCATTCATAAAGAAAGTGATATTCCAAAAAAAGAGATTGAGTGTGACATGATAAGTTGGAATTGATATTGATGGTACCTTTAGCCTTATAAAAGTAATCAATAAACCAATCAAAACAATATTACAGTACAAAGCAAAGTTACCTAAGTGCTGTATATGTTTTAAGTGTAACTAATATTCCATAACAAAACCCTTATCGCATTATGCTTTTAAGGTGATATTGGTGAGCAACTTCCTGTCATCTGAATATTAAATTATTTTCTCGAAATGTGCTGAAGCTATACAACTGACATTTTTACAATACATGGGCACGTATCTTTTACTTATTATGTAACAATAGTTCCTTTCTTAATTCATTTCCTTACAAACAATTTCCATGCGAATATTTTCAAAATTTTCAATACACTATCTTCAGTAATACGTATTACGATATATTAGATTTACGAAAACATTCTATAACGCTGTTAAATAAATAGGCCTATATCTGAAAATTTCACTTTTCTATAAAAAAAAAGTTGAGAAAATATTTCTTTTGAATAAAAAAAACAAACTTGTGAAAAATGAGTATTAAAATTAAAACTTACATTCTCATAATAATAATAATAATAATAATAATAATAATAATAATAATAATAATAATAATAATAATAATAATAATGACAATGCACATACTTCTCAGACAAATCTAAAAATTAACATGGATACAGTTTTAATATGTTCTGTTCCCTTCATCCATTGAATCAGTGCTGGCCATCCCTGAATATAGCTCGACCAAGCGGCATATACTACCTCTTTCATATGTCTTTCCTTTCCGCTGTAAAGCGCTCAGGCTCTCCTGGGCTCTAAAGCGCGCGCTTGCTCCTATGGGCATCAATTGACATGACTGCATTAATAGAACGTGTGAATTCATTCAGCTATTTAGGTTATAATCTATCATACAAACATCGAACGTATTAAATAAAAACTAGTTTGCTTTTAATTTTGAGTTGATTTTATGCCCTTAGTTCATAATTTGTAGTTAGTCGAAAATGAGAGAGAGAGAGAGAGAGAGAGAGAGAGAGAGAGAGAGAGAAGTTACTCACCGTTGAGATTGAATAGACCTTTCCTCCAGATTGGATCTCCGACCTCAGAGACAACAGGGCGGTGGTCCGTGAAATGCTCGAAATCCTTCACAGTGACCGTTTTGATGAGCTCAGGATCGGTTATCATTACCATGGGCGTCAGGAATACGAAAACTGCGCCATAGGGATGGTCCTTGACCTCGTTGTAGAGCTCTAATGTTGTTTCCCCAAAAGATTGAGAATTCCGCATTGCGGACCACATATTGCCAATGAATGGCAGAGGTTTCATGTGCGGAATTCCCGGCTTAACGAAGCGCCAGTAGCTGCTCATACCCAAAAAGTACAAAAGCACTCCCAGGCTGAGCAGAAGAAGGACCCAGTCCGTGAAGGACCACGTCCATTCCAGTAACGCCATTTTGCTTGCGTAATAATATCTTGTCAAATTATCTGAAAATATTAATGAAACGATTATAGTTAGTATGGTTTACAGTATTTTTCATTTTCCCTGGTCACTTACCCACCTATTATTCCATTCATCGAGCTACGTATACAACTACCATCAATCTAACTATACATTCAATAATCAACTTCCTCACTCACCCTTCCTTCTATCCTTCTATCCTTGAACTCATCTACTTATTCTTCCCTTCTCCATCACTCAGTCCATCCACCCATCCACCAATATTCAGTTATTAATTCATTTACCCATGGGTGGGCAACTCGTGCTCTCGAACTGTCAACACAACGTCAGTCAGGTGGAACGAACTCTGTTCTAGATGATGTCTGTACGTGGTTCTCGCAAGACGGAAGTTTGCTCGAGTCTGCAGTAAGCGGCGGCTCGTTATGAGTGAAACACAGTAAAATCCGATCAGATCGTTTTCTCTTTTATTCACGACTGGGAAAAAGGTACTTTTTTTGTTCAGAAGGAAGGTACAGTTATGTATCTTATACAGGGACATCATTTTATTTTTACTTCAATTTTTATTGTACCTGAGTTTTTGAATGTACTTCACTCCCACCCTCTACTAGTAAACTTCCAACCGTTCTCCACACAGAACCAAGCGAATACAGTCAAAGTCGCCTTACAGTCATAGTACAAACAAACAGTACTGAGTTAGTGAGTATTGTACGTTCCAGAAATATGTTCGCGTTTTCCAGTGCCGAAAGAGCTTTCAATATTGAATCATATTCTCGCACAGGTACTCTCGTCCGTTTGCCTACGTCGCATCCCGGATTCCCCCGTCCGCTTCTGCTCGCCCCTTTGTAAAGGCTAGTGGCTGGGCTGTCTTGGCTCTTTTCTGAAAACATTAATTTCTGTTAGGAATTGGACGTCTACGTAATATGATACAACTGTTTAAAATAACTAAAATGAAAGGGCCTCGTTAATTAACTGTCACTTGATTTCCCTCCTTTCTACGATCCTGCGACAAAACCACTTGGACGGACAGTAGATAGCATGTCTGAGTAATTTTATCTTTTCGGATCGGGCAGAAGTGAAGATTGGATTTACAGTACGCAAGGTACTCTTTTATAGAGTAGGTACAGAATTATTTCAACATGAGTTACTAGTACGAAGGACGACACTGGTAATTGGAATTAGGTACAATAGTCTATAGTGCGATAATATGAAAAAAAAAACAGAACTGAAGCCTGTATCGAAATGAACGGCCAAATGGCCACCATTTTCAAAATTGTGTTTAAATATCCATATTATGATTATTTTTCAATTTAACTTCATTCTCTATATTGTACGCTAATGTGCTGTAGGCAGTATAATGTACACTGCATAATGAATACGTCCGAATAGATAGCTCAGTTCGTGAGTAAAAACACTTATTGTTAATACAGTACTGTATTTTGATCAAAGAAAAACCTAATGAAAATTATCAAACTCAAAATCGCGATATTTCCTAGTTTATGTAAATGGATGAACTACTTTACTTCCTTCCTGTACCTAGTAAAGTGATTTGTTTGTATTTTACGCCAGTATCATCGAACTCCAGTCGTGGAAAGTGGTAGCAAACGGTGTTTCCGGTTCTCAACCGTTAATCCAAAGGTATAGCCACGTTAATATTAGAAATGTTAGTAAAAATAAAATTATGTCCTTGTATTACGTTCTACTACAATTTTTTACGCATAATATTTTAATATCAGAAGACATTTTACAAATAAACATGATGAAAGTTTTGGTAAAGTGATACCGTATGGATCTGCAAGAGAGAAAGTTTTAAAAGAGCTGAGAGAAAAATGGGATATCAACAAGGTGAGACCGAAATCACATGTCAACACGTTATGCTTGAGAGTGACAGAATTGCGCGACATGTGATCGCCCAGCTGAGAGTATTTGTAGATATACTTAAAATAAGGCAGTATCGAGCGGAATATAAACAACTTTCCCACTTTCCTTCACTAGAAACTGTGAAGAGTGATGAAAATCTCCTTATCAAATTCTTCTTAAAATTGACATTGAGAAATATTCTGGTACTCTGTATTCTTATGCTGATGATACTGTGGTTATATTTAGCGGTTCGAGTTGGAATGAAACTTATCAAAATTCTACCAGTGGTATTAACATTATTAAAAAATGGCTGGATGCTCACTTACTTTGAACGTTTCTAAAACAAAATTAATACTATTTTCATTAACATCGCATGGCCTTGAGCAACTAAAAATAAATAATAATAAAAGTATAACAATACATGATTGTAACCTATCTATTTGCTGATGTAATGCTTTGAGTATATCCTCACAAGTTAAATATTTAGGCATTATTATTGACCAACATTTAAAATGGGACAAGCATATCTCCTTCCTGTGTAACAGATTGCGTAAAACAATTCACAAATTTTCCATTCTACCCCTCTTATTTATCTGTTTATGTTCTGCGTACTGTGTACTTAGCTCTGTTTCAATCAATAATTCAGTATGGTATTTTAGGTTGGGGAGGAATGGCAAAATCGACTCTCCATCCTTTAAATTTGCTCCAAAAAAAATTATCAAAATTTGTCTATATAAACCTTTTGATTACCCAACAAAATTAATTTTTCAGGAATTTGGTGTATCAAATCTAGAACAAATTTATAAACAAACATTGCATATTTACTTTAATAAAAACGACAATAAATTTAAATTTGATCCTCACGAATACCATACGAGACAAAACTACAGTTTCTTTCTAAATACTCCCAAATGCCACACAACTGCTGGATTAAAACACAGCAGAAATTTTGGACCCAAAATATATAATGAATTAATTAGAGCTAACCCTGAGCTAAGTAAACTTAACACACATAGATTTAAGAAACAAATTAGATTAATTATTTAATTGTTTAAGCTAATAGAGTTAAAAATTGATACTCTAGTATTTATGTACTTTTGTATTTTCTATTTGTATATAGACCCTATTATTACATGCTGTATTATTTTACCATTTATTAATGTTATTGTGCTCAATGAACTCTCTTAATTTTGTGATATATTTTGTATAACTGATCTGAACTGCGCCCGAGCACGAGCTTCTGCTCTTTCAGGCTGCAGTGCCTAATGTAGCTCAAGTGTAAAGTATTAAATAAATAAATAAAATAAAAAAATATATATAGGACTCTTCTTCAAGACGTTACAACAGAATTCACTGGTAGGTTTGGAGAGATAGTGACAATGGACAAGGACTGGAGTGTTTCTGCAATACTTTTGGCTTGCAGCCGATAGAAGCTCCTGAAGGTTTGGAGCTTGAGTTGATAAATCTACAGAACAGCATACCACTTAAGAGTTTCGGTGAAATCAGGAATGTAACTGCTCGTTATGCTGCCTAAGTCATAGTTTCCAAATCTACGCTTATTTGCCTCCTGTCTAGAAACCATATTTGCTTCTACATAATGTTTTCGAATTTGAACCAGATTTTAATGGAAGAAAGAAGTGTCGAAACTCCAAACGTACAGAAAGACCTCAGGAGTAAGTTTATTTGATTTCCGTGACATGTAAAACAATAATTACTTCCTTGAATTTCTGATTGTTTAAGAATATAGGATAATATCTTCTGAAAATAGAAGCATATATTTTAATGTATAAACACTTGTAAACTTTCAAGTTCTATGTTTCAAATAAGACAAATATTAACAAATAGTGTAATAATAAATAAGTGCTGAGGTTACCGGTGTATTTGTTGTAGTTTGAAAAGATTGTGTTCAATTTATGTTTTCAGTACGTTCAAATTCAAATTCAAATTATTCACAATTTACAATTGAAACGGTACATACGAATAGATACCCGAAATGAACATATGCTCGTTCTCGGGTACAGTCCAGTAGAGTCTACATAAATTTTACAGACATATATAATAATGTTGATGATAGAAATAATAGTAACAATAATAATAATAATAATAATAATAATAATAATAATAATAATAATAATAATAATAATAATAATAATCGTGACGGAGATAATACAAAGATAGTAGGGCCTAACACAAATTAATAATAATAATAATAATAACACAAAATATTAACAATAATAATAATAATAATAATAACACAAAATATTAACAATAATAAAATAAATACTAAGATTGATAAAATAAAATATAAAACCACTTAGCGAGAGTTAACACAACGTAAATAAGCATATAATAACGAGAAAAAAAATAACGAACTCGAAAATCAACAGAAAAGTTCGTTATATCACAGACGACAGCAACCGCAGTATTGACATTGTGATGCATTATTGGTAGGAGTGGGGAGCCGAAGGTCTACATCCTGACGTTCTCTTCGAATATTTTCATACAATCACGTGTATAGTATTATTAATGTTGATAAATCCACAAATAAACAACGATTGGTCACAGCTAAATTGCGTAATCCAGCACTGCCTTACTTTGTGATCAGTAGCGGCTACCCCTCCACCCCCACTCCTCAAACCTAGACTGAAGTATTATGGGCTGCATTCAGCAGTGATTCGGCGCTACCTATTGGACACCAAAGTTATGTTGGTATGACTGAGGGAGAAGTCTCCCACCTATTTCTGTATTTTAGAATATGGCGGACCCCGTCAGCGTACACTAGTGTACCCGAGGTTTTTTCCGGGGTCTTTCCTCATTTTAATTTGATAAAGCGTCGTAAAATAAACAAATTAAAAGCCTATCACATAAGTTATTGCGTACAAACAAGCAGAGACTCACCTATCACGTTCACTGAAGCTCTCTCTTCTGTGACCTAACTCCGTCTCCCCACCTCTGTACTAGCTATCTCTCTTATTAAACATGAACCGAGCTGACGTCACTAGACTTGTCCTTCACCAGTTTCACATTCAAACGTAAGTTCTGCAGATTATTTCAACAGCGAGAAAACCCGAGTAGAGTAGAGGTGGTAGAGACACATGGAAGATAAGCACAAGATATTCTTAATTCCTTCTTTATGCATATACTATAAGCAGTTATCATTACATCAGATTCAACAGTTACATCAGATTCAGCCAGGTCGTTGTCTCAAACCGCTTCAAGACGTCCTTCATTTCCGTTCATATACAGTACTTACTTTTATTTTTCTTTCTTATTGTTTTTCTCTCTCTCTTTCTTCCTCCAATTGTTTCTTTAATTACTTAAAGATTCTCTGTGGCGTCTCTATTTTTTTCTTGCTAGTTGTTTAAGATGATTTAGTCTCCTCTCTATCTTGTGCTTCAGAGTTTCAGTATGTTTTTCCCAGATGACCTTTGTGTCAAAAACTACTCCACAGAGAAGAAAAAAAAATCGCTTACCTTAAAATTATATATTAATTACAATTTCAAACTAAATTACCGTATTTTATCGAACTATTTTTCCGAAATACGCAAGTAAAAAATACGGATCGACGGCTAATTCGAAATGAAGTTGGCAACATTGCCCGATTTTCCTCTCGCGCAATACATAAGGTGGTAGCACATGCCATTATCTTCCCGCGCACAATCAGATATTTCAATTGTTAACATTGTTAAATGCCGTTTAGAATAGCAGTACATATGAGTAGCTTAATATCAAAGACGGACATCTGACCTCACTCGAAATTTAAATAGCTGTGGTTTTTTATACAATTTTTCATGCTCTTTCAAGTTATAGTGAAACCATATGCAAACTCAAACCCTATATTTATAAAATAAATTGTATTAAATATTACAAAGAACACTGTGAATTAAAAAATTGCCCCTAGATCAAAACTATGGAGATGACAGATGTCCGTCTTTGATATTAAGCTACTCATATATCAGAATCAAATGTGATAAGTGTATAGTTTGTGTGTTTTATATTTTCAATTCTGAAAATGAGTACCACAGGTACGGGATTGTGATCCTTTACTTGCAGCGAAAAAAATTAAAAGTGCTACAGCCCATAAATTTGTCGTACTGTAAGTGAGAGTTGCATCAGACTGGAGGAAAAAGAAGGATGTTATTAAACAACAACGGAAACAGGAGAGCTTCTCATGGTCAGAAAGCAAAATTTCCCAAGGGGAAGGCAAGCTAATCGAATCTATAACGGATAAACAGCAGCTTGACTACGCAGTTCCGGCAGAAATGTGCCAACTAAAATCTCTGTCCCTATTCCGGGATAAAATGTATCGTTAACTGAACTGTATCTGTGTTTAATTGTTTTTAATTTGTTGTGGTCGTGAATACATTTGTTGAAAGTTTCCCCACCCCCCTTTCAAAAGTGGGGTGCGCGGGGTATTCGAGAAAATATGGTACTTATATTATAAATAGAGCCCAGATTTTATGTAATTACATATTTTATTCCTATATATGTAGGCCTAGCTATAAGAAAAGCTAAAATGTCGGCGAATCACATAAAAGAGATCATTATTCCGAAGTTTTAAGTTACAAATTTTTACGTGTTTTGGTACATAATAAATATGTTGACATATTTTACATATTTTGAAGGATATTGCATATTTTGAAAGAATATGCATTTTTTTCTATAAATTTTTCCTACATTTAATTCTTAAATTATGCGTTTTAAAATTATTTATTAAGCTTATCCTTTCGTCTCTAGTTCATAAACGTAATTTAATAATTGAAAATAATAACGTATTTTGTCAAAACTGGACACGTCTTTGCAATCCTAATAGTTTGTATATCCCTTAAGAAGTAACGGTTAAGTAGGAACAAATACCATTGCGAAAGATGGGTCATTGTACTGCTAACACGGTGAAGGAAAGAGTGAAAGTTACCCTGTGGGTATGACCGTTTAGCACAAACATCCCAATCAGTTACTCAAAAAGAAAACAATTTTTTTTTTTTCTGTTTTCGTGAGAAGCTTATTTTTACATCAGGAGATACAAGTAGCTAGTCTACTGCCATTCGCATCCAAGTTAAAAGACTGGATTTCAATTGACGATTCCTTTACTATGATGATAAAATCGTGTTGTGCAAAGTGCGTGACAAAGGCATTGAGTGCTCTATGAAGTCACAATTAGAACAGCATTTAAAAATTGAACTTCATGTGAGAAATAAAAAACGTGCTCCGTCGAAAAGAAACAAGTTCTTCTAACACAAGTGGTGCTGAAACCTTCTTCGTCTTCTACCAGTGAATTTAATAAAGATTTGTGCATGGCAATATTTGCTGCAAACATACCGTGGTATAAACTTGGAGTTCCAAAGTTTCAAGCATTCCTACGCAAATACTGCAACTTCATTATTTCGCATGAATCAACACTCCTGAAAATTTATTTGACACAATGGAAACGATTAGAGCTGAACTTTATGATTCCTACGTATGGGTTGCCATTGTCTAGACGATCAATGGCAGCAGAAGATATGGAAAAATATTTAATTAATAATTGCGCCTCCAAACAATAATTAAATGAGGTTGAATCACATGCGCACCTGTAATTGTTTATAGTGCAAAATACATCTAATCAAGCTTAGATTTTAAATTACGTATTTTTTATTTATTACGTCTGGATTAGCAATAAGAAAGGTCTATCTTGTGGCCAATGGACCAAGGTATTAAAATGAACACCAATGTTATCGCAGTTAGATCTCTACCCGGTAGAAGCCTTAGCAGTACCCATTGCAGGAGATGCAATGAGCATGAAACGTTACCCCACGTGCTAGGTTTCTGCCCTCAGGGTGAATTACTGCGAATTGACAGACATAACACAGTCCGGTCAATAATTGCTAACAAATTAAGCGAACATGTTAAATACGAGGTATATGATGAAGTTCAATGTCTTCCTACGGAAGGATCTACACGGCGTGCTGACATCATACTAATTGACCGAAATAAAAAAAAATTGGTCTCATTCTTGACCTAACAGCAAGGATTGAAATTAATGAAGATCAACCAAAGCAGGTACATGAAGAGAAACGCGCTGTTTACCTTCTTTGCTGTGATGATCTCAGTCATAAATATTATATTCAAGATTGGAATGTCATTGGACTTATGTTTGGTGCGCGAGGAACAATTCCCAAATTTACATTGGAGATCCTCAGAAAATTAAAGGTTCCTGAAAAGACTCTTCAGACAATTGCATCAACCATTCTAAAATCTTCATTGAACATCATCAATCACCATCTCTATTCATCTGTAAAATATCCAATGTATATTATTTATTTTCAATGATTTTTTATCGTTTTGATAGCTACCACATCTTGTCGCAAAATATTAATTTTTTTAATTTCATTATGTATTTTTCTAAAATTAATTTACATTTTATTTTTTGTTAATTTGAATTGATTAGGATGCCGATATTTTAAATCCAAGATATGCACAGCTATCATTTCGATATACTGCTTATATACATATTTTGCCATTTTTAGCTACATAAGTTATTTATGTACATATTCCTCATTTTCATATTACATAAAATCCGGGCTCTTATAACAAGAGCATTGTCATAGCATTTTGAAACTTAATAAATAATAATGTAAGATTTTTATGGAACGTGACAAACGACTTTCATACTGGTTTTGAGGAAATGAATGAAATTGTTCTTTCCGCATATTCATGGGCAAATTAAAGACTTGGGATGGGATCCTTGGTGGTCTGGTCATTGTTGCAACTATTGCAGGTCGGTATGACTTCAGGGCTATTTCCTTAGAAGTCTCCAAACTGACACATTATGAAGACAATTTCCGGCTTTCACCGAGATTGTACGATGATTTCTTAAAATCTTCAGTACAATAAAACGTCATGGTAGTTTTGCATTTTCACCAGTTCTAAGAATTTCCAGAGTAGCTTTGCTTTCCCCTGAACCCTTTTACTGCATCTCTAACCGTCGATTACGACAGCAGTATAGCGCAAAATGCGACGATTGTCAATGACGGAAATATATCTTGGAACTTCTTTTGTTCTCAACGGCATTCTTGCTAACGAATTGACGTTGAATTGATAAATCCAACAGTCTCTATAACAACGTTCTTTACAACAAAAACAGAAGGGAAACGAAACTCAAGGAAACGTTTGTGCGAGATCGTGCGTATCTGCATGGTTTCCGCACAAAACCAATCAGCGGAAAGTCTAAAATTTCGCATTCAGTATTCCCAACCTAACACACATAACAATTTCCCTCTTCTTACCACTTAAGTGACATATTGATTTTACTGCTTTAGGCTTTTAACATTATTTTTAGAGACGTTTAATATAGTAATAATTTTAAATTGGAAACTTACCACTGCAATTTCACCTAAATGCACTGTTAATTATTGTTTTTAAATAATTCCAAAAATTAAGTAAACTCTACAACTCCACTAAAGTTACTGCATTCGTGATGCAAGTAACATTAAGGAATCCGTGAAAAAATCAACAAGATTCCAGACTGGGGGAAAAAAAGACAGACGTATATCACGGCCTGCTGGAGTATAGTAAACACAGAAAACATTTTAAAGCAACAATATTGAAGATAGATATTTTTGTTTTGCAAATTTGCCGTCATTGAACAGAAACCAAGATGGAGATTTCATTGCAACTAATTAGAAATTCCTCTTTCAGGTATGTAATAAACGATCTTCGCACAAAATAATGTACGATACAATTCTCGGAAATTAAAAAAGCTTAACTACGTTTCGCTTTTTCAAACTTTTCCTCGAACATCAAAACTTCAACATACCGCTCTTGTAACGCATATTATTATTATGATCGCGAAACTCATGCCTTTTGAGAGGAAATGACGATAAATGAATTTGAGCCATAATTTTGAAAGTAAGAGCAGAGCCACGAGTTAGAAAGAATAAAAAAACACTTCATCACTCATAACTTTATTGATAGTGTATTTACATAAAATGTTTCTGAATTTTAAAGTGGCATGTTTTTTTCCTTCACAGTGCATGCCACTTCGTCTTTGTTACTGATACAATATTTCCCAAACTTAATTTTAGCTCAAAAGGTGTCCTGTTTAGGGGAAAATACCGACAATCTGTTTTCTTTTTGATTAAAATAATTGAGTTTTCTCTGCACCGTTGTTGCAGTTTCCTCATTGCTTGGATTATTTTTGTGTTTGGTTTATTTTTTTTATTTTATTGGGTTATTTTACGACCTGTATCACCATCTAGGATTATTTTTGTGTTTAGTTTATTTTTTTTTATTTTATTGGGTTATTTTACGACCTGTATCACCATCTAGGATTATTTTTGTGTTTAGTTTATTTTTTTTTATTTTATTGGGTTATTTCACGACCTGTATCACCAACTAGGATTATTTTTGTGTTTAGTTTATTTTTTTTTATTTTATTGGGTTATTTTACGACCTGTATCACCATCTAGGATTATTTTTGTGTTTAGTTTATTTTTTTTATTTTATTGGGTTATTTCACGACCTGTATCACCATCTAGGATTATTTTTGTGTTTAGTTTATTTTTTTTATTTTATTGGGTTATTTTACGACCTGTATCACCATCTAGGATTATTTTTGTGTTTAGTTTATTTTTTTTATTTTATTGGGTTATTTTACGACCTGTATCACCATCTAGGATTATTTTTGTGTTTAGTTTATTTTTTTTTATTTTATTGGGTTATTTTACGACCTGTATCACCATCTAGGATTATTTTTGTGTTTAGTTTATTTTTTTTTATTTTATTGGGTTATTTTACGACCTGTATCACCATCTAGGATTATTTTTGTGTTTAGTTTATTTTTTTTATTTTATTGGGTTATTTTACGACCTGTATCACCATCTAGGATTATTTTTGTGTTTAGTTTATTTTTTTTATTTTATTGGGTTATTTTACGACCTGTATCACCATCTAGGATTATTTTTGTGTTTAGTTTATTTTTTTTATTTTATTGGGTTATTTTACGACCTGTATCACCATCTAGGATTATTTTTGTGTTTAGTTTATTTTTTTTATTTTATTGGGTTATTTTACGACCTGTATCACCATCTAGGATTATTTTTGTGTTTAGTTTATTTTTTTTATTTTATTGGGTTATTTTACGACCTGTATCACCATCTAGGATTATTTTTGTGTTTAGTTTATTTTTTTTATTTTATTGGGTTATTTTACGACCTGTATCACCATCTAGGATTATTTTTGTGTTTAGTTTATTTTTTTTATTTTATTGGGTTATTTTACGACCTGTATCACCATCTAGGATTATTTTTGTGTTTAGTTTATTTTTTTTTATTTTATTGGGTTATTTTACGACCTGTATCACCATCTAGGATTATTTTTGTGTTTAGTTTATTTTTTTTATTTTATTGGGTTATTTTACGACCTGTATCACCATCTAGGATTATTTTTGTGTTTAGTTTATTTTTTTATTTTATTGGGTTATTTTACGACCTGTATCACCATCTAGGATTATTTTTGTGTTTAGTTTATTTTTTTTATTTTATTGGGTTATTTTACGACCTGTATCACTATCTAGGTTATTTAGTGTCTGAATGAAATGAAGGTGATGATGCCGGTGAAATGAGTCCGGGGTCCAGCACTGAAAGTTACCCCGCATTTGCTCGTTTTGGGTTGAGGGAAAACCCCGGATAAAACCTCAACCATGTAACTTGCCCCGACCGGGATTCGAACCCGGGCCGCCTGGTTTCGCGGCCAGACGCGCTGACCGTTACTCCACAGGTGTGTGTTTAGTTTATCTTTACTGCGATGTTATTTTGAGTGCTTATCTGTTCATCCACAGTACTAAATAATCTGCATTCAGGAAATAAATAATTATGTAGGTAATGAATTATTAAGTTAAGAGATGCATCAGAAATCGCTTTACTGTTTTACATTTAGAGTAATAAGTTGATTGCAGAGTTTAATGTCTTCGACTACCGTGTGCAGTTTATTCAAATTGTAACAGTAAGCCTATTTAAATAATTAATAATGAATTCAACACCAAACTCAACATTGTCAGTTATAATTGTATTGAATGTTAAATAAAGTGTCTAGTGTTTGTGTTCCTTGGAGTTTATCTGATTTTTGTTGGTATACGACCATTATCGGTGTGTAGTGGTAGTGTTAAAGTGTATTTATAGGAATGTCCATAATTAAAAATTGGAATTTCTAAGCAAATTTGAGTTAGTAGCCAATAAAAGAAAACGGAAAACTATTGCAATTCAACAATCGGAAAAAAACAACGCTGATCATTGAGCAAATATGTTGGCTTATATGTTATTAGCAGTAGGTAACACCTTTACCCAGAGAGATCTCCAGTTTCAAAAAGTTCAGAATGTTTTAAGGAGTTAACGTACAGCTTACAGCAGTAAGATTTTTGGAAATATTCAACATTTTTTTCCTCCATTTCTGTATCTTGTACAATAATGAAAATTAGTATGTGTAAAACAATGCCATTCTGCTGTATGAAAAAAAATATTTTTACTATTTAAAAAACTTATTTACATTTTTTTTTTTTTCAAATTTCAGTTCACTGTGCAGTGATGAAGTTTTTCCCACATAACTAAAGAACTATCCAATATTCTGTGATGAAATTTTGTGTGTGTATTTATGCATGTCATATCAACAATATGATGCAAGATCAGTTCTCTATCTTTGATAGATTGATAAAAAATAAATTCATTTAAAAATGGTCAAATATCAATATTTTATTCTAACACAAAATAAAAAAAAAAAATATTATTTATTAAGGAATGCAGTTGGAAGAGCATGATATTGTAAACATGAGTTTCAACAATAAAATAAAAGCGAGAGAACATGAAAAAGTTAACAAGTTTATGAGTTTTGAGGGAAACGCTTCATCACTGCACAATAAACTGTCACCATTTGAATTTTGAAAAAAATATGTAAATAATTCTTTTTAAATCGTAAAACTATTTTTTTTTTCATATAGCAGAAGGACAGTGTTTTACACATACCAATTTCCATTATTGTACATGATACAGTAATGGAAAAAAAATGTTGAATATTTCCAAAAATTTTACTGCTGTAAGCTGTACCTAACCCCTTAACACAGACTAATGGAGATTTTAGCCTACAGAGACAACTATCCGCCACAGCTACTAAATCGTGGAGAGCTCAAGTATTTTCTTTTATACATCTTGATTATACAACTTGATTATTATTTTTTTGTATAAACCTTAGCCAGAATTTATGAAAAATAAACATTGCTTTCAAACTCCTGAATTACTGCATTAGAGCAAACTAGGGGTTCTATCGGTACTACAACGAATGCAAACAGCTTTGACTCTGCCTTGTGGCCACAGATACCTTATGGGACCATTTTATTTTTAATCCTTATCCTCAAAACAGAGATTTAATAAAAAATCTCTGTGAAATATACACATGGTGAAAGGAGATAGGTGACAAATTAAATAAAATAAGATAGGCCTAGTTATCATATACCAGAAGAAGAGGCCTCGTAAAGAAAATTAAGCTCCGGGCCTCTGAAATAGTAAATCAGGCCCTGATTTACACCATTGTTGTAAATCCCTCATTGCTTGATTTCTTCTTACGTTTACTTTCTGTTGGTCGTTTGGGTGCTCATCCATAGCACTAAATCATAAGCAAAAGAGGACTTTTATGCTTTTAGTTGCTGTCAAAAGAGGTAGTAGATTCTTAATATGTTTATGTTGAAGAGTATTGTGCTGATAACTAATCCTTGAGGTAGTCAAGTGTGTATTTGTTTATATTTTGATATGCAGGTTCCGTATTGCAATGCACAAAGTCTTTGGCTGGATATCACATTTCCTGAAATACCTAGGGTCTGCAACTTTTCGAGAAGTAAAGAGAGTAACGTAGATCGTCCATTGGAGATGTGTTCTCAATACTAGAACACAGCCAAATGATTTACAGAAATGCTACACTTCCCAATCCGAAGAGAGAGAAACATCATGAAAGTCAATGACATTATTTGCCTTTACTTTTACCTGCACAGTTCCTTTAAAATGTCAACTTTGATTCATAAGAACGATTTTACCATGCAATAGACAGAATCATATTATAGTCTGCTTAAATCCATTTTACTAGCAAATTGTTTAATGTGTGATTGATTTCATACAAAAGTAGGCTACACATAATATAATATATAAAACACACACAATTGAAAATCACATATAAATGTAGGCTCTAAATTATAAGATAACATTTTGTTTTGTGAAAGAAAATAAACACATAGTAATAAAAATGAAACAAGTTAACTGTTCCTCGGCTCCAGTCCCAGCCAAAACCCTCCATGCACTGTTAGATTTAATCCCTTTTGCTTCAGTCTGATTGGTATCGGCGTCTTGGGAATGACTTTCAAGTTGAAACGAGACAGCAAGTGTGCGATCGCCAATTTAGATTCCATAAGTGCGAAGCGATTGCCTGAAACACAAAAAGTATATCTTACAATGTGGACTACAAATTTTTTTTTATTCTATAACATCATCTAAACACTAGAAGAATCTGTTACTGTTTAAATAATAATCACAATTTAAAGGTAATCTCCTGATTTTAAGTTTTGAATGTAAACATTGTAGGCCTACAATACAACGTGTCAACAGTGAGACTCCAACACTTTGAAAGTCTATTACTTTTAAATTTCAGATTGTACAGCTGTGATTCCGGAAGGAGCAGAAGCAGAAACTTAAACAGTTTATGTGGTAATGTTGTAGTGCGCGCAATAGCCGCAATAGTAGTGGCGCTGCAATAATATATTGTTTCTAAAATGGAGGTTCGCTACAATGTACGAATGTGGGCTACATAAAACCCCCATGCATTCATAGAACACGTGCGTGACAGTACAAAAGTAAATGTTTAGTGTGGGCTTCTGCAAAATCAAATTGTTGGACCTCTTTTCTTTTAAGAGAATACTGTCACTGTTAACAGTTACTTGGATATATTGGAGAATTTGGCGTGCTACAGATAGCGGTCAACAATAACTTTTCAGCAGGATGGTGCCCCACCCCATTAGAGTCTTGACGTCTGACAGTTTTTAAATGACACATTTTCCAATCGTTGGATTGGCCGTGATGGTCCAATTCCTTGACCTCCGCGTTCCCCCGACAGTATCCCACTAGACCTTTTCTTCTGGGGGTACGTCAAAGACAGAGTATACACTACAAAAGTTAATGACATAATGGACTTAAAACGTCGCATAAGAGATGCCATAAACTCTGTTATAGAAGACATGCTGAACACATGGCGTGAAATCGACTATAGGTCTGACATTCATCGCGCCATCCGAGGCGCCCGTGTGCAAGTGCACTGAACTGAATTATATGAGTAACACTAAAACCTTGATGAGTTACATTATCATTTTCATCTATAATAGGCCTAGTATACACATTTTCCTTTCCACAATATTTGTTTAAAATATCGGGATCTCATTGTGGACATTCTGTGTTTAATTAATATGTTGTATACCTGTTGTTCTGTTTACATCTTAAAAGACATTTCATCGTCTAATCTGAAGAGAATTCCATATGAAGAGTAAACTAAGGACTTTCATTTTGGGACATGCCTAAAGATTTGCGTACTCTATGAAAACAAAGCACGTAGAACTAGTTTGTCTACGAAATATGATATGTAGTAAATGAATCGCTCCTTTCGAAAAGGGCTTCAGTTCAGTGTTTTTTGCAAAAACGAGTTTTCCTTTGGAATTGGCAGTTTAAGGATCAACGCATCATTTTACAACAAAAGAGAGTCAGTCCAGTTGATACTAATGTGTGAAATGTAGGTGTAAGAATGTAGTTCCTTTCCAAATGGACGTCAGTCCTGGAATGTGGCCCTTTTGGGAAAAAGAAAACTGTTGCCAACCATGGTTTATGTATGAGATTGGATTGATAATTATAATCGAAATATAGTCTATAATATATAATGATTTGTATTGTAATGTTCTGTTTGTAGTACTTTGACTGTTATATCGTTGTTGAAGACATTCCTGGTCCATTTTGTAAGTAAAAATGGATCAAGATAATGCTTCAAGAAAGAGGAAAGTAAATACTGTAAATTACAAGAAGAACAGAAACTTTAGCAGGATTAAGAGAGTTTTCAAACAAGAAGATCCGAAGACATGTAAATTTTCGTTTTGCAAAGGCATTTTACAATGTTACATTTGTTCGGATCAAATTTCTGCATATTTAAAGGACAAAACTAAAATTATTTCAATAATTTGTTATCATAATACATTGCTCTCTTAAAGTGACTGAGCATATTGCGAATTAAATCAATGGCTTTCCCAAAACAACAATGATATGTTTCATATAAAACAATTTTTATCTCGAAAAGGAAGGAAAAACGAGCAAAACTGTATCAAACTCTTCTCTTTTTGTTTCAAATATTTCAAAGCACAACCCCCTGAAATTAATGATATTACTTAAGGTTTACCCTATCAAGATTTTATTGTTATTATGTATCGAGGTTCGTAAAGATATTCAGAAAAAAAAATTACATTTTTTTTTGCAAATGGGTGTAAGTCCAGGATTTTGGGAACTTATTACATAAACAAAAAAAAATTTATTGTCATTTCTATGTTATAGTGATACATTATTATGACATCTATAGCAACACAATGCTAATAAAGTCATTTATTGGAAATGAGCAATACAGAACAGTTTTTTCAGCTTTTCTCAAATTTACCACTTTTGGACTATGGCCCTTCTGGAAAGAAGCGATTCAAATGTAATAGCTGCTTGGCAAGTGTAGAACTTCGAAAGTCTACTGTTTAACTATGGGAAAGTTTCATTTAATAGTTTATTATTTGTTAAATTATCAAACAGCACAAGAATCAATGTTGAGACTCAGATGTCTGATCATTGTTGACAGTGCATCATGTCCGACATAAATGGAACGTACTTGTTGACTTCTCTAGTCCCGTCGCTCTTATTTCCGGCAGCCAATCACGTTGCAAGTCGGCTACATTTAAAGTGTGCGTCTTGTGATTCGCTGGTGATGACGTTATTCACTTCCTAAGGTTCGATAAATACTTAATATAATCGCCCGCCATTTTGGCCCTTTCGTTGGCGGTCGCAGAAAGCACATGAGGACATTATTTGCCGCTCAATTATTTGCTGAATTACAGTACGTTTGATTTATTATCATAGGAGCTACGACATGATAATGTTTAACGGTGTGGCAAATAGATTTCTCGTCTGGTAGCTAGGCAACGAAATACCAAAAATGGCGAACGATACTACCTACCTAGACTTTATAGAGCCTTCACTTTCTAAGACGTAAGCAAAGAGGAGGAGTCACGCCGGGAATAACAGCGTCGCGACTGTAGTCTACTGGTATATCGAATGGACTAGATAAGTGGTTGTTCATTTTTGACAGACCGAACTGACATTCTCAATGTACTCACCAATACAGCTTCTGGGTCCCACTCCGAAGGGCAGGTACGTCATGGGATTGATTTTGTGTTTGTTCTCGTCACTGAATCGCTCAGGATCGAAACGTTCTGGGTCTGGAAAATATCGGGGATCACGGTGCAGCCCGATGATCGGTATGAAGAGGTCATCGTCAGGCTCCAAGTCGAGAGGTGGGTCAGCCTTGATTGTGTACTTTCTAACACAAAATCTGTCCACAGCAGCAGCAGGAGGATACAGCCTTAGTGTTTCTGCAGTGCACAGAAAATATCACATTATATATTGTAAACTTTTTATACTGAACAACAATGAAATTTTATTATCTCAACAATAGGATTTGCTCTCCACAAAGTAAAACAGTATTCGTTAGTGCACTCCACTGACGACAATGACAATTTACTTGGACTATTACGAACAACAGTGAACTGTTAATCTTAACTAATATTTACAAAGCACTATTTACAACACAGAACGGTCAGTTCTCAGTTCACAGCTCGTTTGTCTTGGCTAGTTCTTCTAGCTCAGTCACTCGCGTTCACAGAATCTCGAACCACAGACCTTCAGCGACGATCCGCTGAACTTCGAACTCAGGTCCCCCAACTGCGGTCCACTGTACTCGGACTCCGGGCTTCAGGCTCCACAGTTACGGACATAACTCAAGTCGCGCTCTGGTCTCGAAGCTGGCTTCACTGCTACACAAGACTGGCTTACTGACTGAATGAATGACGTTCACTTGCGTCTTCTCTTTTATAACCACAGCGACGTAGACGAGAAGGTTCCACGCGTGTCCAGAGATAGCACTCTCGAACAATCCAGATCCCTCTCCTCTCTGCCAGCACCAGATGCGCGCGCAACCTCCCCTCGCGCGCCGCAGTAGTACACCGCCCCTCTACCCTCTCGGCATCCAGATGCTCCCCTCGCCGCCACACCTAAGCGACCAACGGACACGCGTTCGAACCCCGGTGTAGCTGTCGCAATATTTTTTATTTTAGTAGGTTATTTTAGGACGCTTTATCAACAGCTTAGGTTATTTAGCGTCTGAATGAGATGAAGGTGATAATGCCAGTGAAATGGGTCCGGGGTCCAACACCCAAAGTTACCCAGCATTTGCTCATATTGGGTTGAGGGAAAACCCCCGGAAAAAACCTCAACCAGGTAACTTGTCCCGATCGGGAATAGAACCCGGGCCACCTGGTTTCGCGGTTAGACGCGCTAACCGTTACTCCACAGGTGTGGATATCACATTATAGTTTGGCTTCAGGAAGGGAAACTAACTACTACGAACAATCGGCGGAAGATATCAAGAAAAGAGTACAGAAGTGTATGTAGTATTTGTGGACCTAGAAAAGGCGTTTGACAGAGTGGGTTGGAATAAAGTGATGGGGATCCTAAAGGAAATTGGCGTGACTTGGAAAGAGAGGAGGCTGTTCAGTAACCTTTATATGCAACAACGAGTCAAAATCAGAATAGGAGAAGAAATGTCAAAAGGAAGTGAAATAGGGAGAGGATTACGACAAGGATGCTCTTTATCACCTACTCTGTTCAGCATCTACTTGGAGGATATAGTGAAGAACTGTTTTCAGAACATAGGAGGAGTGATAGTAGGCGGAAGAAGAATAAAGTGCCAGGTTAAATAAACCATTATTATTATTATTATTATTATTATTATTATTATTATTATTATCAGGGAAAGGATTTATATGTAAATACATATTTACTTATAAAGCTAATATAATTTATATTTTGCATTATCTTTATGTTTCACAATGTGTAGGGTTGAAAAATCCTACTTTTATTTTCCATATTTTTCCATATTTTAGAGTTTAGTACATATTTTCGTTAATTTCCATATATTTTCCATATTTCATATAAAACAGTCCATATTATATTAGGTTTAACAATAAAACAAAACAAAATTCCATTAACTTTTAAAAATACATTTCAACAATAGAGATTTAAACACATGTTCAGTAATCCCTTTAACATCAGAGTTATTTGAAAATTAGCAGTCCTATCAACAATGGGAAAGTAAGTTACAAAACTGTATTAATTTAATTTAAAATTTTTAACAGACTTCAGTTGTGCAGCTCAACAGTTAAATGCCAGTCAGAGTACACATAGGTTCAGTTTTGTAAATCATACTATAAAGACGGTAAATATGCCAAAAGTACGTCATTCAGTCAATTTAAAATCAAAACTAACAAGTTACATTTCAGAATTTAAAGAAGATGGTTTATCAACTGACAATAAAATATTATTTTGTAATTTGTGTCAGTGTGCAGTATCATCTACACAAAAGTTCCTGGTGCAACAACACATTACAACTAGTAAACATCAGGCCAACAAACAACTAAATTCCAAGCAGAGACAATTGTTTTTAACACAACCAACAACATCGAATGTAAGATCTGAGTTTAACATCGACCTGTGCCGTTCTCTCATCTCTGCTGATATTCCTCTCTACAAACTAAAGAATAAGGTCTTCAGGGAATTCCTTGAAAAATATACTCAACATACAATCCCGGATGAGTCAACACTTAGGAAGACGTATGCTCCATCCATCTACGATGAGACAATACAGAAGATAAGAGATGAAATTAAAGATAGTTCAATTTGGGTTTCCATTGATGAGACTCCCGACAAAGAAGGTAGACTTGTTGGTAATGTAGTTATCGGTTTGTTAAGTGAACAATATTCTGAACGAATTCTTTTACATTGTGATGTTCTAGAAAAGTGCAATAACAAAACTATAGTTAAACTGTTCAACGAAGCTATGGGTATCCTGTGGCCAAAGGGTATTATGTACGATAATGTGTTATTCTTTATTAGCGATGCTGCCCCTTATATGGTCAAAGCTGGACAAGCATTATCTGTTGTATATCCTAAATTGACTCATTTTACTTGTGTGGCGCATGCATTTCATCGTGTGGCAGAAGTGGTCAGAGACAATTTCCCTAAAGTAGATTTGTTGATTTCATCAGTGAAAAAAGTATTTCTCAAAGCTCCCAGTAGAGTTAACGTGTTGAAAGAAATGTACCCTGAAATTCCATTGCCACCAAAGCCAATTTTAACTAGATGGGGTACATGGCTAGAAGCAGTTGAATATTATGCCGAACATATAGACTCTATTAACAATGTTCTCCTTGCATTGGACTCTGAAGATGCAGTCTCAATTGATACTGCGAAAACAGTTACCTGTGACATAAGTGTGAAGAATGACTTAGCTCACATTCAGCATACATTTTCATGCATCATAAAAACGCTCAAAAGTCTCCAAAATAGGCACCTTTCACTATCTGAAAGTTTTGAAATTATAAATAGTACTGTGGAACAACTGAATCGTGGTAGAGGTAAAGTTGCAGATGCAGTAAGAGCTAAGGTGGACACTGTACTTTCAAAAAACCCTGGATATGAAGAACTACAAAAGGTTGTTGCTGTGATGAGTGGTGAATCAACAGTGAAGATTAACTTGGACTTATCCCCAGCAGACATTGTGAAATTGAATTATGTACCAGTTACTTCTTGTGACGTCGAACGCTCTTTTAGTCAGTATAAATCTATCCTCAGAGACAATAGAAGAAGATTCACTTTTCAGCACTTGAAAGAAATGTTTGTAACCTATTGTTATGGTAACAGACAATAAAAATTGTGTTTTGTTGAAACTACATTGGAAGATAAGGTACGTCCATTATATTTTTTGTTTAGTTTGATTAAAATGTACCAATATTTAACGTACATAGTCATTTTTTATAATTTTAAGTCCATATTTAATTCCATATTTTGGTAAAAATCCATATTTAATTCCATATTTTGGTAAAAATAACTACATATATATTTACATATTTCATATATTTTTAGTCCATATAAATCCGTTCCCTGATTATTATTATTATTATTATTATTATTATTATTATTATTATTATTATTATTATTATTATTATTATTATTATAAAGTGTGTAACATTTGAAATAGATGGGCTGAAAACTTTTGTGGACTGTAACAGTCCTTCTGGGACTATAAACTGTATGGCTGATGATGATGATGATGATGATGATGATGGTGATGATGATGATGATAATGATGATGATGATGATGATGATTTGCTAATGATATGGCGTTGTTAGGAGAAGAGGAAATGATACTAAGGAATATGCTGCTGAAGCTAAATGATAGCTCTGAGCAGAATGGAATGAAGGTAAATGCCAACAAGACGAAGATCATGGTCATAGCAAGAAAAGTAAAGAAGGTAAACTTGCGAATTCTAAATGAGGCAGCAAATGGACAGCTTCAAATACTTGGGGTGTACTATGAGCAGTAACATGAGCTGCTGCCAAGAAGTCAAAAGGAAAATAACAATGACAAATGAAGCTTTTAATAAAAAAGAAGCATCTTCTACGGACCTCTGGAGAAAGAACTAAGGAAGAGACTAGTGAAGTGCTTTATGTGGAGTGCAGCACTGTATGGGACAGAAACATGGACACTACGACGAAGTGAAGAGAAGCGAATAGAAGCATTTTAAATGTGGATATGGAAAAGGATGGAGCGTATGAAATGGACAGACAGAATAAGCTGTGTTATAAAGAATGCATCAAGAAAGAATGATACTGAAACTGATCAGAAAGAAGAAAAGGAATTGGCTGGTCACTGCTTCAGAAGAAACTGCCTACTGAAGAATGCACTGGAAGGAATGGTGAACGGGAGAAGAGTTCGGGGCAGAAGAAGATATCGGATGATAGACGGCATTAAGATGTATGGATCATATGCGGAAACAAAGAGGAAGGCAGAAAATAGGAAAAACTTGAGAATGCTGGGTTTGCAGTGAAAGACCTGTCCTTGGGCAGAACACTATGAATGAACAATTACAATTGTTATTGCGATCTATCATTTTGATCTATGAGTTCCTTGTTAACAATCTTGGTCGTGATACTTCGGAATGATTGCTGATAATTATTAGAGAGAAGAAGTTCTCGCTGTGAACTGTAAAATTCAATGCACATCGACTGTAGGAAACTCGAAGTTATGTCTCTCTTTAAGGAATGTTTCGTGGATGATATAATATCATATTTAAAACACACTTTGGAACGCCAATATAGGGAAAATAATCTTCAGAAGTGAAGTGATTGTCATATCGGCTGCTATTTTGATAGTGAGCTATTATATATTGAATATTTAGAAAATGTGGAATCTCAACGTGGCAAGGTAACTAGGAATGATGATTTATATACTATGCATGATACTCAATTGGTGACAGTATAGATTTTCAAAACAAGTAGGCCTCAAATTTTTACAAGAAATTTAAACCAGACTTGAATATCCTACAAACAGAAATAGGCCAATTACTCCAATTCAGCATCTATTAATTACTCTTCATTCTAGATACTGGCTCTTTTCAACGAACTATAGCCAATGTCAGTAGTGTTTCAAAATACACAGTGAGTATTATATTAAAAATGTTTCAGCAAAAATTCTTTTTTTGAGAAGTCATAATTTTAGCATTATGTACTATAACCTTACTTTGTAATAATATTATTATTCAACTAGCCGTACCCGTGCACTCCGCTGTACTTATTAGAAATTAATATAAAGTAATTACATAATTGAAATAGGACGTTTGATCCAGGGAACATTCGTGTTTGATGAAATGAATGTGCACATAAACATTATTTTAAGAAATACAGGAAACGAATGTACAGAATAGCCTATCAAGGTTTCTGTGCATAAGAAGCTATTTTAATCTTACCTGTCCTCGATTCACTAAGAAGTTACTGTAATAACATTATAGAATTATGTCGATCTAGAAAAACTACACTTTCCAATGGTGAAATAATAATTAATTATACAAATCGGTTAATTTAGCTTCCGATATTACTTCATACAAACACAGAAACATTCTCTGTATGCTATGTTTCATAGCTTTCGATTGTTGTTGTCCAAGGCCCCTTATAGACGAAATCATTTGTTTTCATTTCATTACACCGCCTTAGATGGCATTGTATTATAATTTTAAAACTCATTTATCTCATTAAATATCAGTCCTATCAAAATTTTGTATAGAATAAAACTTATCGGAAATGATTTTTAAAGATGCTTTTGTTATGTAACACATTTCACAAAAATCAATAATATGCGAGATATTTTGATTTATTTAATTCAGGCCCCCTTATAACCCTCTTTTAAATAACGTATTTTGAATTTCATATAGCCTAAAATCTAAGTTACAGCGAACTTAATTTATATTCCAATTTTCATCGAAATCCGTTCAGCCATTATTGCGTGAAAATGTAACAAACATCAAGGGAGTCAGACAGACATACTTACTTACTTATTGGCTTTTAAGGAACCCGGAGGTTCATTGCCGTCCTCACATAAGCCCGCCATTGATCCCTATCCTGAGCAAGATTAATCCAGTATCTACCATCATATCCCACCTCCCTCAAATCCATTTTAATATTATCTTCCCATCTACGTCTCGGCCTCCTCAAAGGTCTTTTTCCCGCCGGCCTCCCAACTAACACTCTATATTCATTTCTGGATTCGCCCATACGTGCTGCATGCCCTGCCCATTTCAAGCGTCTGCATTTAATGTTCCTAATTATGTCAGGTGAAGAATACAATGCGTGCAGCTCTGCGTTGTGTAACTTTCTCCATTCTCCTGTAACTTCATCCCTCTTAGCCCCAAATATTTTCCTAAGAACCTTATTCTCAAACACCCTTAATCTCTATTCCTCTCTCAAAGTGAGAGTCCAAAGTTCACAACTATATAGAACAACCGGTAATATAACTGTTTCATAAATTCTAACTTTCAGATTTTTTGACAGCAGACTAGATGACAAAAGCGTCTCAACCGAATAATAACAGGCATTTCCCATATTCATTCTGCGTTTAATTTCCTCCCGAATGACATTTATATTTGTTACTGTTGCTCCAAGATATTTGAATTTTTCCACCTCTTCGAAGGATAAATCTGCAATTTTTATATTTCCATTTCGTACAATATTCTGATCACGAGACATAATCATATACTTAGTCTTTTCGGGATTTACTTCCAACCCTATCGCTTTACTTGCTTCAAGTAGAATTTCCGTGTTTTCCCTAATCGTTTGTGGATTTTGTCCTAACATATTCACGTCATCCGCATAGACAAGAAGACAAACAAAAATTTCAAAAAAGCTATTTTCGGTTTTAGGATGATTAATTATACATGTTAACATCAATTATTTTTGGAAAATCGAAAATTACCAGAAAAATTTTGACTACAGATTTATTATTAGTATAGATAATAGTAACCTACAACTTTCATTTGTCTTCTTTATCGATCATGGCCTACTGTACCAGGTTATGACTTTATACATGTTTCATAACTTACTCTACAATACAGAATTTAAAGAATAATATCAGTCAATAAAAAATTGTCTTACATGTGCAAAATCATTACCAAGTGCTATTGAGTGGTTAAAATAGTGTTAACGACTGTTATAGTTAAGTGTTGATAGTTTTAAACAAAGTGATGTTGAAGAAATGGAAAATATATTAACAATAATGTTAAAAATAAACAGGCTGTTAATTTAACACTATTTAAGCCAAATTAAACAATTCTTGAAGAAACTGGCCACTAGACTTGTGTTAGCATTGCCACTGAACGAAGTGTTTTAAATTGATCATCAAATTATCTTGCAACTCAATGAATTATTGAACATAGATACAAAAGTCTCACTAAGCTTACCTGACACAATCATGTCGAGGTATTTCATACCGTGAAGCGCCTCGTATGAGATTTTTCCACCGCCTGCCTGAAGTGTCTCGTCAATTTCGTTCTGTAGACGACTCTGTATTTCTGGATGAACGGCCAGCAGGTGAGTGGTAAAACACAGAAGCGTGGATGTTGTGTCGAATCCGGCCAGGAAAAACAAAACGCATTGTGCAACAATGTCTTCGTCATCAAGTTCTGTAGGAAAAAATAAGTACATAAATAAGGTTTTTCTAAAATAAGGTCCCAATTTGAAATGGCTACATAATAACTTTTTGGTTCCATACCAATACCAAATCTAGACTCGCACTTAATCCAAGTAAGACTCAATCTATAATTTTTGGACATAAACGTTCATTTAACTCTCTTAATGACAGTATTCTTCCAGTCGTTTACACATAACACACCAGTCACCTACTCATCTGTTGTAAAAAATCTTGGTTCCTTTTTTTCGATAATAAACTAGATTGGAATTTTCAAGTTAAAGAAGCAATAAAAAAAATCTGTTCCTCCATTCACTGTTTGGGTCGCTTAAGGGGACACTCAACTATATTTTGGAACTTTTTTCCTATCTGACCAATCTTTTACAAAGTTGGAGAAAAAGTTTAATATACACATGGAAAGGAACATGCCAAATCTCAGCTCATTAGCTCCAATACTTTTCAAAATAAAAAATATTTCAATTTTTAATCAATCATTAATTGAAATATCACTTTTAATTATCATTTTTTATTTTTTGGCTTTGTGCATTTGCTGTGCCTTCTCAATGAAGAGGGGAAGAATTCTGCGTATTAATTTAGTTCTGTTACGTAAATTAGTGTAGAAATTTAATTTTTCATTTCTATGACTCTTTTTCTCCAATTTTTAAGTTGAGTGTCCCCTTAAGAAAATTCTTACCCCAGCAATTAAGACTCACCCTAGTAATGCCGCACTTCGATTATTGTGACGTCCTGTTAAGTGACCTAAGTTCTGAACTGTCAGACAAGTTAAGGCTGGTTCACAATTAACCGGGAACAAACACGGCAACGGGAACGAGAACGGAAATATTGTTAAAATAAATGCATTTAAATGTGAGTATTCACAATTAACTATTGTGAATGCTCACATTTAAATACATTCATTTTAGCATTATTTCCGTTCTCGTTTTTGTTGTCGTTTCCGTTTCCGGTTTATTGTGAACCAGCCTTTACAGCGAGTTCGGAATATGTGCGTCAGAAACGTGTGCAATATCCAACGATATGATCACATATCACCGTCATTTTCAAGTCTTTCGTGGCTCCGACTCAAAGAACACAGAATTTTGTGATCTTTGTCTTTACTCTTTCGAATTCTACACACCTCATCACCAAATTACCTTTCGTCTCGTTTCTCCTATCTGTATAATCTAACCACGATGTAAATAACAGATCACTTATCTGTGGCACGCTAAGTATATCTCTTCATAGAACATCTGGTTATTCATAATCTTTTACAGTATCCACCTCGCGACAATGGAATTCCTTGTCACAAAGTATTAGGGGTCGCAACACTTTTAAAAATAGCTTAAAGCATAACCTTCTTAGCAATTCATTGTTTATTATACGGACTTTACCATGTAGTCAGTGACCGTTAATTCCTTTCCTTTACATGCATTCTGATAGTGCTTTATTTTCACAAGTTGTCATAATTTATACCAATTATCTAACATTATTTTAAATATATTATCTATATTAGTTTAATTTTTCTACACAGTTTGTATTTTTTTGTTTAATTAATAGTTCATAGTACCTCTATTTCATTAATTAATAGGCCTAAATAACTCTTGTAACTTTCATCTAACCCAATTTGTTGTGTTCATTCAAACGTATGTATACTTTTTATTGCTTCAGTGGAGGAGAAGGCCTTACGGTCGTAATGCTACCAGCTAAAGTAAAACATTTCAGTTATTATTATTATTATTATTATTATTATTATTATTATTATTATTATTATTATTATGCATTAGAGGGATATTTTTTCGATGTGCAATTCGTTGCTATGGTAACTGTGTCACGCTTGTATAAATTAACAATTGCTGTTATCAATACAGAAAGCAATAACTTTTGTGCGAGATCGTGCGTATTTGCTTGTTTTCCGCACAGAACCAATACGCGGTAAGTGTGAAATACCACATTCAGTATTCCCAACGTAACACACACAACAATTTCCCTCTTCTTACCGCTTAAGCGCGACATTCATTTTACTGCTTTAGGCTTTTAACATATTATTTTTAGAGACGTTTAACATAGTAATAATTATAAATTGGAAACTTACCACTGCAAGTTCACCTAAATTGCAATGTTAATTATTGTTTTTAAATATTTGCAAAAATTAAGTAAAGTCTACTACTCTACGAAACTTATTGCATTCCTGATACAAGTAACATTAAGGAAGCCGTGAAAAAATCAACAAGATTCCAGATGCCGATGTTATTACTGCAATATGTTACATAAATAATATTGTTAAAATATTAAAATGAAAAATAAATCATTGCATAATCTTACCGTTTGTTTTAAGTTCGCATTTATAGACTGGGGGAAAAAAAAGACAGACGTATATCTTGGCCTGCTGGAGTATAGTAAACACAGAAAACATTTTATAGCAACAATGTTGAAGATAGATATTTTGGTTTTCCGAAGTTGCCGTCATTAAACAGAAACCAAGATGGAGATTTCATTGCAACTAATTAGAAATTCGTCTTTCAGGTATGTAATAAACGATCTTCGCACAAAATAATGTACGATACACGAGCGGTATGTTTGTTTTCATGTTCTCGGAAATTAAAAAAGCTCAACTACGTTTCGCTTTTTCAATCTTTTCCTCGACCATGAAAACGTCAACATACCGCTCTTATAACGTATATTACTATTACAATGGTTTTGTCTTTACGAATTCGTATTGGCCTCGTTTATTACAATTACGAATGCAATAGACAATGTTCCAATGCGTTGAGAAGATTTCAAACGTTACATGAATTGAGAAATGGACTCTTTTTTTGTATAATCATTTTGTAAGCTGGTGAACATATTTGAGTTAGGGATAAAATGCGATCGCGTAGACCGAAATTAGGGTATATTTTCTTAGTACGCCTACGAGTGAGGAATTGAAACATTCGATATCGGTTGCCATTGGAAAAATTTCTAGTAATACACTTACTATACCTTGACCAAAACTACTTCCGACTTGACAGTTTACAGAGAAGGGGGAGCAATGTTGTCATGTTGCCCATCTTTCGTGTAAGCGCGCTGCCGATAGAGTGCAGTAATGAACGGCTGACATGAACACATACATTTCTAGCAAGTTTGTTGAACACTAGGCATTAAAATTTGTGTACATTATTATTTTTATTAGTCTATAATAACAATAATAACAATAATAATAATAATAATAATAATAATAATAATAATAATAATAATAATAATAATAATAATAATAATAATCATCATCATCATCCTTCACGAATTAGGCCTCTGTAGACCTGTTTCGGCCCCATCTAGCAGTCTTCTTAAAGGTCTTCCTGGTCGACGATGTCCTCTAGGTTTATATTGCATCATAATTTTTGGGATTCATGAATTTTCCATTCTTCTTACATGATCTAGCCAATTGAATTTGTATCTGCTGATTTTTTCTTCTACTGACTCTACTTCTAATTGTTCTAAAATTTCTTCATTCCTTTTTTCGGTCTAAAAGAGTATATCCTGCTGTCCTCAAAAATTTTATTTCCGTTGCTTTGATTCTGTTCATGTCTTTTTTCTTTAATGACCAAATCTCGCTTCCGTATAAAAGGGTGGGTAATGCTAGTGTATTATATATTTTTATTCTTGTAGATTTTTGTACTAATTTAGCTTTTAATGCATTGTTTATTATTCCTAGAATTTGTGTAAATTTGGTAATTTTCTTGTTCACATCTTTTTCATTTTGATAAGATATTTCATAACCCAGATAATTGAAATTTTGCACTTGTTCGAGGCATTGGTTATTGTGTAATATCTGACTTCTGACTGGGTCTTGTCCTAAAAATGCCATTACTTTTGATTTTTGTGCTGAAATTTCTATCCCAAAATCTTTTAATATTTTATTTAATGTATACAATCCTCTTTGTAAATTATCCTCTGAATTGGAAATTATGACTTGATCATCGGCATAGAGTAAGGTATTTAATGTTAGAGCACTGGTTATTTTGATTCCTGATGTGTAGATTTGGTTCCATTTTAAAATAATTTCATTTATATAAATATTAAATAAAGTTGGTAATAGTGGACAACCTTGTCGAACTCCATTATTAACTAATTTTCTTTCGGATATACAGTTATTTATTTTGACACTTATTTTACTGTCTGTGTAGATTTCTATTATATTTTGCAAAAGCAAATTTGGAATATTTTTTTCTTGTAATATGTCGAATAAAAGGTCTCTTCGGACTTTATCAAAAGCTTTCACAAAATCAATAAAAGCTATATGGGTTTCTAAGTTAAATTCTCTTCTTTTTTCTAACAATAGTTTCATACTAAATAATGGATCTACACATGATCTTCCTTTTCTAAAGCCATTAATAATAATAATAATAATAATAATAATAATAATAATTATTATTATTATTATTAGTAGTAGTAGTAGTAGTAGTAGTAGTAGTAGTAGTATTCTTCAATGTAATACCGTTAGAAAGGCGTCGAAAGGAGTGTAAACTGTAAAAATAGGTTTAAATTTAATACGAAGCCTCTACTTTTATGAGTGTCGGTATTCTTCAATGTAATATTGTTGGAAAGACGTTGAAAAAAATTGTAAACTATAAAAATATTTATGATTAAAAATCTACACGGCCTTTTTCTTTTCCAATATCGATAACAGTGCTCTAATTAATTTTAACACAGGCAGCAGTTCTCATTACGACTTGCGCCGAAGGTGAAAGAGGCCCACCATTACCTTTTTACCTCTCAAAATACTCTCTTACATAACATAACACACCATCTCTCACGCTTGGCTTTTTAACTGGACACCTTGTACAGTATTCTTTGTTCTCCGCCTGCCTTTCCCTCCTTCCGACATTGCACAAGTCACCTTCTAGAAATTCTCGCAGAAACTAGAAAACACACACTCCACCAATGACACACTCCAAGATAATACGTGTAATATAATTTAAACACAATAAGTATCGATAAACTAAAACAATAATACAACTAAATAATATTTTTAATTCACATAAAGTACGCACTAACCAGCCAACTCAAAGTCATTTCGGACACTGTATTCACCACTGGGCCGTGGTATTCATATTCACGTGCAACTTGTAAACATAGATATGGCAACACCGTCCCGTTACCATGGTTACGCGTCTCTCGTGATTGGTTGATTTGAATGGTTGCCATGGTAACATGCTAAAAGCGCCATTTGTCAGGTCGGAAGTTGTTTTGGACAGACCATAATGCTATTTATGACATAAAGGAACGACTGTTTCTTATTCAAGAACACGGTGGTGGTCATATTAAACTTTTTTTTTTGTTTCTTGTTTGTTATTGTTATGATTTTGACATTATAACTTGTACTATAATATTACTATTACAAAACGATTTTCCGTGCAATAATATTGAATATATTACTGCTGTCATAGCAACCCTTTGTTCATGAACCATGATATCGAACGGCCCATTATTAAGAATAAAATGTTGTATATTTTTATCTTTATTAATGTTTCATAAGTCCGGATAACGCAGGGATTATCTCCGAGAGCTTCGGTGCCCCTATGGCATTCCAACAAATCTCCATCATCATCTCATCTCATCGCGGGTGTAGCGTAGACCAGCCACCTATGGCGCACCCTGGGCAACGACTCTGTCAGTAAAATCTACATAACTGCTAGCTTCATATCAAGGAATGACGTAGACAAGTACTCGCCATTATTAAAGTAGTAATAATAATAATAATAATAATAATAATAATAATAATAATAATAATAATAATAATACAAAGTAGGCTATATGATTATTTCTCGTGACCAGAACATAGTATGAAATGGAAGTATAAAAATTGAAAATTTATCCTTTGAAGAGGTGGAAAAATTCATTTATCTTGGAGCAACAGGAACAAATGAAGAGTCCACTGCAAGAATGATGCATGTCACTTTCTTGTCGCAAATGAACCAAGACTGTCAATGCATAGCTTAAGACATAATATGATGTACATAGAGAGTTATATGGCATTAACATTGATAGTCATTGTCCAGTAATGAACGGAAAATCAGAGTTCAGCTTTGAGCACTAAGCATTTCAAACTTTCAATTGCTTCTCCTGAAAAATGTATTCCAAATGACATCCATCATTCTTGCAGTGGACTCTTCAAATATAAATGACACTCGAGGGCACGTAGCACATATGGGTGAATCCAGAAATGCGTATAAAGTGTTAATTGGAAGACCTGAGGGAGAAAGACTTTTGAGGATGCCGAGATGTAGATGGGAGGATAATTGTTTAGTCAACTGTCCGAAGACAGGTCTGAACCTCACAAGTGATACCAAGAAGACACCGCTTATGAGGCAACTAGACCAGGAGATAATGGGGTAGGTTGGCCAGTTCCTTTCCCCCCTCCATTATATACATGACAGACTAGCTACATATTACACTAGTCAGACTTCAGATGTATAGAAACAATTGTTCTTCCTCTGATACATATCGTCAATATAGATGTACTGCCTGAATAGATGTACATATCAGCTAGAATCTCAGTCAGAGGATGGGAGGATAATATTAAACTGGATTTAAGAGATTTGGGATATGATGGTAGGGACTGAATTAATCTTGCTCAAGATAGGGACTGTTGGAGGACTTATGTGAGGGCGGCAATGAATCTCCGGGTTGTCTAAAAGCCATTTGTAAGTAAGTAAGTAAGTAAGTAATAATAATAATAATAATAATAAAGTAATAATAATAATAATAATAATAATAATAACAATATATAATGCCATCGTACACAAAAACTGTGCATACGAAATGCGTTTATAATGTTATACAGTTGTATTCGTCCAACGAGAAAACTCGCTTCCCATAATGTGGTTGATCATCTGATTAAATGCTTTTATTCTTCGGTTGTAATACTTACGTTTTCTATCATTTTTATGGTGATGGTCCGTAGAGTTTTCGTCGTGTAATGTTCCTTTTTGGGCCTGCATCAACAACTGCAGCATGTCTGGTCTTACGATGCCTTCGCGCTCCCTCGTTGCTATTGTGTCCTTCACCAAATTTCTGAAGAAATTTGCTATGTTTCCAGGAATGAGACTGAATCCCAGAGCCTGAAAGGCACAACACTTATGAGTAGGGACCGGCCTTTTATGTAATATCAAGGTGTGAAATATGTACAGTATATATTTATGTAAGAAAAATAAGCTGAATATGTACCAAAATATGTAAAATCATGAAAATATTTAATATCAATATCTGGCAGGTATAGGAAATGTAAGACTCTCCCGTTGTGATTTCTTAGAGCACCTGACTTTTTTACCGCACACTTGACACATTACTATTTTTCCATCTGTAGTGAAAGTTTGAAATTAAATCACAGCTGAGGTGCTGAGGCGAATGTCACACCGAACCTGTGGACGCTTTGTTTTGTGTGAAGAGAATTATGGAGGACATACCTACTATCCTTTAGACACTTAGAACACAAGTTAGTGTAAAGTGGATTTATGTCTGAATTATGAATTACTTAAATAATGTGTATATTTGAGGTATTTATAGGGGATAGCTTTGTGCCCACCCTGTAGATACTATAAAAACCCCTAACTATGCGGCTCATGTCAGACTTGACACAGGTTTTCCATGGAAGGATTAGGAAGAAGGTGAGTAAGGTTGCAAACTGCATGGGAACGGCTTGTTAAAACGTGTGCAGAACAATTATAGTTCGAGAGAAATCATGTCGTTCTCGTCCCATCCACCGCATGAAGGCAACGCTACTTTCTGAGTGATTTTTACAATATTTGTAGATGTATGAGAAAGGTTGCCTTTTGTTCATTCATATTTACAGTGGGCGGTATGGGGTAAGTGCCTCTATTACTTACTGGAACTAAGGACGTTATGTTTCATCCCGAAATATATCCTTTCTTGGATAGGTAAAAAGGCTTTTTAAATCTGTGCATTTGAAATTGTAAACTTCCCCAGCAGAAGTTTTTTTATTCCTCTTCAGAGAAGTAAAAGTGAATAAAACCCTTAAATATGTAGATTTATGTAATACCAAGTCATAATATGTAATGTTGGGTAAATATGTAAAAATATGTAGTATCAAATTTTAATATATTAATGGTAATTACAAGATTCGCAAATATTTGTTATTTATATACGGTTAGGTTGAAAGGAATATAATGTTTTTACATAAAAATCCGATCCCTAATAATAATACACGTCTTCTTGTCAGAAGTAATATTTTTGACTCAATGTGCTTTGTAAGCAGAAGCGTCCTTACAAATCTATATGAATATATAATACATCAGTTATCAGAAATGGAAATGAGATTATGTTATTGTATCACATAAAGCCTCTTTTAAAGCAGAAGTTTGTCATTTTATTTATTCGTTAATATTATATCTAAGAGCTGATTTACTGTGGTAAGATTTAGGCGAGTTTCCCTAAATTTCAATTTTAGCATGTGGATGTGAACACGTGCCAATAATATTGATTTTTAAAATAGTGGGAATAACTGGATAAGATCATTCATATGAATTTAATATATGTAAAAAGTATTTCTTTATCATGCATTATAAGGAAAGGTATGATTAATATCATACAGCGAATCGTATGTTACGTATATGATATTATAGTAGATGTATTGACAAAAGAGGAATGCTTCGTTTTCTTTTTGGACGGGCAAAGTACACTGCCTCCTGGTTACAACTGTGAGGGAAGAGACATTCACAATAAACTCACTTCTTGCAATAATTATTATTATTAATAATTACTATGTCGAGTTTAAAGTTTGGTTCCGTTAAGGAACTAAATTCTAATACCTCCTCTCTCATATACTATACCGTACTCCTAATACCAGGAGACAAATTCTGTAAGAACTCCCAAGCACACAGTTTTCGGAATTACGGAGACATCTATCAGAACAATAACAAAATGAAAACGATATTATTAGGTGAACCAGGAATGAAAAACTTGAACCCTCAAAATATTATTTTTTTTGTAAGTTGTTTCTATTTATTTTTCCAATTCTACGTTTATACACATACATTATGTACATAATAATACACGCCTTCTTGTCAGAAGTAATATTTTTGACTTAAAGTGCTTTGATTGGAAGCAGAAGCATACTTACAAGTCTTTATGAATATATGATACATGAGTTATTAGAAATGGAAATGAGATTATGTTATTGTATCACATACAGACTCTTTTACAGCTAGAGTTTGCCATTTAATTTATTCGTTAATTATATATTTAAAGGGCTGATTTACTGCGGTAAGATTTAGGCGAGTTCCCTGAATTTCAATTTTAACATGCGGATGTGAACACGTGCCAATGCTATTAATTTTTTAATTAGTGGGAATAACTGGATAAGATCATTTATATGAATTTAATATATGTATCAAGTATTTCGTTGTCATGCATTATTAGGAAAAGTATGATTAATATCATACAGTGAATCATTTGTTACGTATATGGTATTATAGTATAGTAGACGTATTGAAGAAAGAGGAATGCTTCGTTCTCTTTTTGGACGGGCAAAGTACACTGCCTCCTGGTTAGTACTCACAACTGTAAGAGAAAAAGCATTCACGATAAACTCACTTATTTCACTAATTATTATAAAATACAACCCCCCTTCACCAGCCGCTAACAGCTTGTTAGATATTTCTACGTATATAGTTAAAGGAACGAAGATCACTAGAGGGTCCCAGAGAATAAATAATTATAGGAATAATCTAAATGTAGGAATTTAAGAATGGAGATAGATTTCAAAAATGGAAGGATAATCTTGTTAGATAAAACGCCAATGTATATCAGCATTTAAAGTAAGAGGAATTGAGAAATTTATTTTAAAATGTATGTAATAGGTATATTGGACGAATACTGCTATCTACCTTTCTGACAGGGAATCTAGAAAACGGAAGGAATACGTAATCAGTGAAGAGGTATTTGGAGACATTAATTGGTATGCTTGACCTAAACTTTTGTTCTACATGCCTAGAAATGGTATCGATTGCAAAGAACCTAGACTGAGGAAAGATGCATTTGAAGATAGTTTGTGAGCTTTCGATTACAAAGTATGTAGAACCTAAGTTAGTGTCTCCTATCGGGAATACACGATAACTGAAGATGTATTTGTAGGCAATTGGTGTACTCGACCTAAACGTGTATTCTACAACCCTAGAAATGTTATCGATTTCAAACTATGTGGAGTTTAATGTTTGGTTCCGTTAAGAAACTAAATTCTAATAGCTTCTCTCTCATTATACTATACCGTACTCCTATTATCAGGAGACAAATTCTATAGGAACACAATTTTCGGAATTACAGCGACATCTATCAGAACAACAGCAAAATGAAAACGGTAATATAAGTTGAACCAAAAATGAAAAAGTTGAATCCTCAAAATATTATTATTATTTTTTTTTGTAAGTTGTTTCAATTTATTTTTTCCAATTATAATTTTATACACATACCTTATGTACATAATAATACACGCCTGCTTGTCAGAAGTAATATTTTTGAATCAATGTGTTTTGTAAGCCGAAGTGTACTTACAATCTAATACATGAGTTATTAGAAATGGAAATTAGATTATGTTATTGTATCACATACAGACTCTTTTAAATCTGCAGTTTGCCATTTGATTTATCCGTTAATATTATATCTAAAGGCTGATTTACTGTGGTAAGATTTAGGCGAGTTTCCCTAAATTTCAATTTTAGCATGTGGATGTGAACAAGTGCCAATGCTATTAATTTCTAAAATAGTGGGAATAACTGGATAACATCATTTATATGAATTTAATAAATGTATAAAGTATTTCGTTATCATACATTATTAGGAAAAAGTATGACTAATGTCATACAGCGAATCGTATGTTACGTATATTATATTATTGAAGAAAGAGGAATGCTTCTTTCTCTTTTCGGATGGGCCTCCTGATTACTATCCACAAGTGTGAGAGAGGAGGTCTTCACAATAAATCCTCTCATTTCACTAATTATAATAAAAGAAAGCTCCCCCCCCTTTTTAATGACAAATCATCATTACTTCCTCTTAAACCTAATTTATTTTCATTTTTTTCTGCAGAAATTACACTAGAATTGTCCATAAGACAGTCTACTGCACAATTTCAGGAGATGGTAGGTACTCCAAAATTAACCTTTAGTTGCAGGTCTGTCTTAACCAGATTTTGTGACAGTTTGTTTTTGTCATCTGTAAAGATGTGGCCGAGTCAAGTGATAGCTAATTCTTTCATAGCAGGCATTAGTTACTGGAATTGACATTACAAATGATAATAATTTCAGTAATTCACAGCATGTTAGCGATTTAAAAAAGTTACACTCCGTTTTTTGTCCACAGACAGATCATCAGAAGCAATAAATTCGTACACACTTCTTAGGATCGTACTGTACATCTTCATTAGCTGGATATTCAGCTCGTCCACACAGCGCGAATTCTCTGTTCCTGGATATTTCAAATTTCGGCATCCAGAGCAGGAGGAAAATGTTCCCCGAATCAAAAGTCCGCTATACTGGAGAATTACTACGGTAGCTTTGAACCGTGCCGTTACGTTTACCACAAAATTTAACTACATATACAATGTTGCCAACATAAGAACATGATTTTGGTCTGTGGTGTCGTTAGAAGGAGAAATTTGTTTCTTTTTCTCCTACCTCCTTCGTTCTGAACATTATTGAGAGATAGCACCACTGTTAACTCTCATCTATTGCAATGATTTTTCCCTGGACCACCAATTTGCTTGGACTATATTTATACATAGAAGATTAAGACAGATCTTACAAGCGATCTCCAATTACTAACAGTATGGTCATCAAAATTGTGTCTCCATTTTATCTCGAACTAAAACCTCTCTCGCATTTTCCTTTACTTCATCACGGCCAATTGGATTTATCTATTCGGTATCGATGTTTCTAGTCGGTCATGGCCGTTTTGACAGTTTTTGTTTCGTAATATTGATAGACAGTAATATAATTAAAGCGGTGAATAATTTGATGTCCCCTAAAAGTTTTTTTTTTCGTAAAAGGCTAGGTATTTTCTCTAAGCCACAAATAAAACTGCAACGCGGTCATAATTATGCACTTAATGCTTTGGCGAACATTAACCGGAAATTTACTTTCCGTTATTTGAATGATATTCCGTGAACCGCACCTTTTTCCTCTTTATTTCGTTGTCATAACCTACTTTAGGATCTTACTACATAAGCATTTTCTTTGAGTGCATTCAAAACATCGTCGTTGTACTGGATAAATCTTGCACTTGACTAATAGAGTGATTTATTTAAGAATATAGTCGCGAATTTTACTACCACCATTTCGATTATCTTCTGACACGGCTCGGTACGGCCCGGTGACTAGTGGCCAACGAGTAACGTCGACTATCGACATTGCTCTGCCGTGGGTATTATCCAGTTGTTCCCAAAAGTCATTTTCCTGGAGACTGTCCAGGTGAAACCTACCTCTAACCGCCTTCAAAGTTTCAATAGGTGAGCAAAGTATAGAGGGCTGTGAGAAAACTGTCGAGGTAGGTGAATCAAGGAAAGGGAGTGAGCGGCAATGGAGGAAGAACTTTAGCTCGGTACTTCAACTCTCCCATCCCAACTGATCTGTCACAGCGGTGACGTGTATTATGCAAATCTAACTTTCAGGTAAAGCTCCGTCAATGCTCGTCACTGTTCGTTAACAGAAAACCACAATTTAAGCCACAGAGAGTTTGTGTGCACTCAGTGTTGGTTGCTTGACGGTTGTCAGCCCACTTTGAGGTCTATGGATATAAAGGGAGAAATTGAGTCGGGTTCTGGTAGAGTTCCTGGGTAGCTCAGTTGGTAAGAGCATTGGTGAGTTTAGCCAAAGGTCCGGGGTTCAATACCCGGCCCAGGAACAATTTTTCCCTTGAAATTATTCAAATCAGCTTTACAGGGAGCTTTATCTGAAAGCTAGATTTGCATATAATGTTGTTAAGATTTGACTTTATTGAAATATATTGAAAATTAACTCACCTGCAGCAACTTTGGGATCAGTAAGAAGATGAATAATTTAGCTTGTTCGAAATTGCTTGCTTCTTGACCCATCTTATAGAACTCGTTATTCGGTTGTTTTAAGGAGTCCACACTTAGTCCAAATGCTGCCGTGGCAATGACATCATTTGTGTATCTGGTGTACAAATCTTTGAGGTTTAGAGTTAGCAATGCGCCCTCTGCACAGAGTAAAATAAAACATATTAGCAATTCTTTAAGCCTTTAAAAGATCGTTTGGAAATAAACTTAACATAATCTTTTACAATTCATTTTGTTTTCAGATAAATCTAGTTTAATATAATAAAAGATTCAAGTTCAATCTATAAGATTTATCTATTTTAAAAATAAAAAAAATAGATAAATCTTATAGATTGAAATTGAATCTTTTATACATCTTGATTACGAAACTTTTAACACTGTATCACTTCGGAATATGTATGATAAGACTTTCTTGTGTTAAATTCTAACGTACCTTGTTTACATGTTTCGACTTGGAAATACTACATAATCAACCAAAAAGCCAGAAACTAAACACACTAGAACAATATGAAATATACAGACACACGAAAAAACACCCCAACGAAATTCTCAACACACAACTCAATTTCAAAACACACACACTCTTTGACTCTACACTATACCACACGAACGCACCCTCACAGGAACCAGAACAAGAGGCGCCAAGACCAACAACAAGGTATGTTAGAATTTAACACAAGAAGGTCTTATCATACATATTTTGAATCTTTTATTATATTACCATAATCTTGCTGCATGTACAACTATTGTGTTTACAGTACGAATATCCTGATTGTAAGAAGAATTTCAGATAATGAATGACGAATTTTGGGACTTTATGATAGTTATTATTATTATTATTGTTATTATTATTATTATTATTATTATTATTATTATTATTATTATTAAGAATATATTCATAACGTCGCAGTTCCTCTTAATAAATCCAGTAACCGTGTCTAGCAAAAAAAAAAAAAACAAAACAAAACAAAAAGCAGGGGATTCACATAAATCCGATGATTTTTATTGTTTATAGTCAGTCATCCAGTGACGTCGTGACATTTTTGTCAGTATCCGGTTATATGCAGATAAAGCTATTTGCGTATTGGATAACTATATGGCCATCTAATCCAGAGTTTATACTTATTTACACATTTAATTTCCAGAAACGAACGGCACAGGCTGATACGGATGATATGGGAAGAGAATACGTCTGTATACGAAGATATTAATTGTACCTGCTAAGTTATTTCATAAATATAATTACTCTTACAATATCCACTTTTATATTCCTTCTTCTATTGCACATATTTTATCATTTTATAATGTGACATTTTATATTAGCAAATATTTTTAATTCGTATGTTTTAACGTAATATTTGATCACATATTTATATTATCAATATACAGTACAATAAGGCCATAAGGGCCATATATCGTCTGGGAACCCACAATTTTTTTAATTAATCGTATGGGGAAAAGAAAATTTTGCCTGTACGGAGCCATACGGCATATGGGTGCCTATGTTTTGTACACGAAGGTCTGTACAGATCTAAGATCATCTTTTGCTGTTCCTAATGTATTTTACTTGATGTTCATAAACAAACGTTGTCCACCTCTGCAGCACTGGAATTCAGACTTATACAAAATAATGGTTGAAAAACAAGAAGTGCTACAAATACACTCTCCAAGATTCATCGACACAAGTGTGCATCTACGGTGGGGCTACATGGTGTATTCTTTAAATCAAGCTTGTTTTACAATTAAAATGTAAAGCAAAACAATTTCTTTACTTCTTTAATATAAAAAATCATTAAATGACAGTCGGAGAGATAGAGAGAGGAAAGTAAAATATATTTCAAGGGAGAAAACAAGAGGTGGGGAGTATGGCCAATAGAAAAATTACCATGACAACACTGAGTACAATCATAACTTGCATCCAGATATTTTAACTCTAACTTATCAATGTATTCATAAAGAAAAAAATAAACTATTGGATCTGAAGATGACACTGCGAAGCCGAAAACGTTTATCAAATGTAACTAATACCACTATGCAATCAAATAAAATTTTGTACACGATAAGGTTGGGCGGCCATAACGTAATTTATCTACATTATTAGATAACGCTTGTCACTGACATTCCAGTACTGTACATTAGGTAGCATTCAACTGATGACAGCAAGCATACAATTCGGCATGCGTAGGTCCTAGCATTTAACGGAGACTTCTTGAACTTTATGTTAAGTTAAAATCGTGTATTTAAACAAAGATATGTCGGCCAAAAATTAAATAAAGATTAATATTTCGGGTCCAAGAATAAATTATATGAGTGTTATTCTGAATTATACTTGGACCATTCAGTAGCTAAAGAGACAAACGACTACCTAATAATAATAATAATAATAATAATAATAATAATAATAATAATAATAATAACAATAATAATAATAATAATAATAATAATAATAATAATAATAATAATAATCCGTGGTGCTATAGACCTTTAAGGGCCCAGACCGACTAGCCAGCTGCTGGCCTCACGCCCACATGCCGAAGCAGAAGTGGACGATCTTCGAACCAGAATGGAAGTACCGTGTGGTTAGCATGAGAGCTACTCTGATGAAGTATTATAAATCTAATGTTGAATATCGAAAATGAAAAAAAAAAGAAAATGTTGAAATAATGGCAATGATGATAATGCTAATTTAAAATTAACGTTAGCTGTAGATGTAAAAATAAACATGCGAAAAAGAACGTAATGAGGGAACTGTTTACGCCCTCATGTCGAAACTTCTCTTCAAGTCCGCACACCATTAGATCTTCCCAGCAGACAGACGAATACAAAAATCAGCTGCCCTTACTAATTGTAAGTTTGCAAAGATTGAATGAAATATTATTTTAAAATAGAGCAGACCCGCTTTGAGTAGATAGTGCTTACTCAGCTGGCGAAGTGTGTTGAGTCTTCAAGGTCTTCCCACATGTTAAGGTGCGTACACACTTAGCGAATGAACGACAAACGAATGCATTCGCCGATTGAAATCGGAACGTGTGGACGACGCAGCAAAGGCAAACCGATCGTTTTAATTGCCTTCGGTAGTGATCCGTCGCTTGTTGGTACATCACAAGAAGTTTGCATTCGTTTTGGACGGGATTTGCCACTTGTTTGGAATTCGTAGCAGAACGCAGCGGTTAATTTAATTTCACCAACAGGATGTCGAAACCGGAGTGGACTGAAGAAGATGTCATCAAACTTATTGATGTATATAGGAAGCAGAAAATTTTATGGCCCTATTTTGCACAGTAATATTTCGAAGTCTCTTTCTGAAATGCGATAGAAGTTGTGAAACTGTCCCGATTTCAATTCGACGTAAATCATGAAGCAAGTCAGTGTCTTATATCGATTGCGACTTTCGTAGAGTGGCGTCTGCCACCATTGCCTTTTGGTTTTTTTAACTTTCTTTTTATTAAACTGCCTATAATAATAACGGCTACACTTGCTATAATTATATCTTCGTCTGCTATTACTGCGGATAATCGGCGAACGCGAATGTTCTTTGACCATTTGCTGATGGTTTGTATGTTGCTCCGAACAGCGAACAAACAACGAAGTTTTGCTTCATCATTCGTTCGTTGTTCGTTCGCTACGTGTGTACGCATCTTTACTTAAGTGCATAGGGTGGTATCACAACTACTCTCTCCAATAACAGTTTCTTGTTATTTCAATATTTCAAGTAAGTTTTCATAACCTTATACTCAGTATGGGCATCAGTTTTCTACATCTGTTAATGGAGATCGAAGCACAGTCTAGTATATACAGTCGCGAAGCTCAATATGTAGTAAATATGCAAACATTATATAGTTGCTCACCACTAGGATCGCTAATATCGCCTCATTACAGGCAATGTAAAATAGTACCGTTACAGTCTATTGTTTCTAGCACCCTCAAAATTCAAGTTTCGTGACTGTATATAGTAGACTGTGATCTAACTATATGTACAGTTTACGGGAAGGTTCTCACATATCCTCATTAACAGTATCCTTGTAAAATATTACTAGGTTCAAAAAGTTCCCGGAATTTTACTACCATTTTTCGTATTAATATATAACAAGGTATATTATACATTTGTTTTGTTGGTAACATTCATGATGTCATTTCCTTAAAGTTTGTTGATAATGGCGATTGTTGGTTTTGAGTTGTAGGCAATTGTTTATCATTATGTTTTGTTTGTTCGTCGCATTTGGAATTATGTCCACAGAGCAACGTACAAACATCAAGTTCTGTGTTTTGTTACACAAAACTCCTGCAGAGACATTAAGATTGTTGGAAGAAGCATATGGCGAAGCAGCAATGAAAAAAACAGAAGTGTATGACTGGCATAAACGCTTTTCTGGTGGCCGCGATAGCATCAAAGATGACGTACGCAGCGGCCGACCAACAACTGTAACAAATGAAGCAATCGCTCAGCGTGTGCGTAACATAACTGCTTTGGATCACCCACCATACTCTCCTGATCTCTCACCACCTGATTACTTTCTGTTTCCCCGTCTGAAAAGTCATCTGAAAGGACGGAGATTCAATGCTGAAGAGGTTATCGCAAACGCGACGAGAGCACTAAGACGGGTTTCACGAAATGGCTTCCAGGCCTGCTTCCAGGAACTCTACACGCGTTGGCAAAAGTGTGTTGTTGCGGAAGGCAACTATTTTGAAGGGAGTGCTGTAGAATAGTGTTTAAGGTACGTTGTTTCTATGATACTAGCAAATTCCGGGAACTTTTTGAACCTAGTAGTACAGATGTATCCGATGCTAAGTCATTAAGTCCTAGATTTTGCTAAGCAGTAGTAAACTAATTTAGTCTTCTTGAATATTTTCAACAGATAATAAAATTTATGTTACCTTTTTGGACAAAGGATCCATTTTCGGGAGGTTTTTCATAGCAGTGTTCCAAGAAATCAACCAACTGTTTGCTGCACTCTGATACCAGCACGAACATTGTCTTCATCTTGCTGGATGTGAAAGCAGGAGTCAATGTTGACCGCATTTCTCTCCAGGTACGACCTGTTGCAACAAAACAAATTGCAATAACATTCTGATTCGAGATTTAAACATAATTTACACCGATAAATACTACTCGCGTTAAATCCTTTGATGTTATATTATGGGTCTATCTGTAAAAAAACAAAGTAGGCTATGTCGGTATAGGATCATCTCAGAAGAAGTGTTAAAGAAATCATAAATTTCTCTTTACTCAGAGTTGTTCGTATTATGAATATTGTCCCTCTTCATGAATTTGAATGTAATGGGATATATGTTTGCTTATATAAAGTTTTCATGGTGACTCAGTGTTGTCAGATTTAGTAAAGAAATTTTCCCGTTATACACTTAAAAATTCCCCGCCGTATAGGGTAAAGATGCCTAATTCCGTGATACCCCTAATCCCGTGATAAAATTTCAATTGACTGCCATGGAGTTGTGATCTCTGACTTTTAAGTTTTTGAAATGCCTAACAGATGCCAGGAGATGTCTTCTTTTCAATTCTATTGACTACCCGCCTTTTGAATTGAAGCAGTCGACTGCAGAAGCTTTTGTTCAGTGAAAGGTGGTTGACCAGGAAGTTTTTCTTTCTCTTGTTACGGCTCCTGAAGAAACATTTTATATTTGAGGTAAGAATTAATATACCATTATACAAATGATATATTACTGTAGATTAAAGTCAGCTGAATCAATGTGTATGATTATTTAAATATTGTTAGACAATAACAATGCTACAGGAGCTTTCCCATTTTCGGGTTTATTTTCATATTTCTCCTTCCTGGCTCACTCGACCAGTGATGCCAACGCTAAATTTGGGAAAATTAATGTCTATGAAAGAACATAGTTCATGGAAATAATAATGGAAATAAGTTATAGAAAACATCAATTATGATTATAATAAAATAATCAGGCATATATTTAACTTAATTACTGCTGTTGTTATGAATATAAATAATGAGAAATAATTGTGTTATAATTCAATTTATTCAAATTTAATTTTGTATTGAATTTAAATTTCAGTTTCTTTTGTTTATAATATATTAGTATGCAATATGTATTCCTGTAGTTACACAAGTATTTTCTATGAAATTTGTCACTTAGGCCCTTTTCCGTGTTGTAATTTCTTCCTTAATTCATATTAAAATAATATACCATGACTTTAAAGTGTTTTTCCAAATACACGTTTGTTTTCTGACCAGTTAGTGAGGATTATTTTAGTATCACTCAGGAATTAGGAAAACACTATCACGGAATTTGGATCCCTGTCACGGATTTAGCAGCCACTGTATCAGGGGCGAATGCTGGTCACGAAAGTTAGGCTTGCTCTTTTATTGATGGGGGAAGATGGGAGGATATAATTCATCTGGCTTGCAGACTTTTCGTGTCTTGTAATAGACAATGTTAAAGTATTTAAACTGTCAAAGCCACTTTTACACCATACACCGTTATCTGTAGAAAATAACAAACACGGCCAACAAAACAGTTTATTCAGTTTTTTCGATCCTGCCAACCAATGCGTATTGTTGTATTGAGATGCACTGAACGAGCGCACATATTCTCTATTTTTCTTCTTATGCTTTCTTTTTAAACCTGGGATCCCTGAACATGGTCTGCCGTTCTTTATAATGTCGGTCTTCTCTTGAATAGTCCTCCGGGAAAATGGATTTGATAATAAAGTTTCAATAACACACATTTCCGAACTCATTGCAACACTTCATATTAACGTTTAAGAATTAATAATACATGCAGCAACTAACATATGCATTCCGCTCATAAAATTACATTACACTCGCAAATCACAGCACATTCGCTGGTAAAAACTGCTGCTAATCAGTGTTGCCAACTCGATTCTTAAACATCCGCTGTGAAGTTTTGCAGAAACCGCTAAATTGCTATATTGTCAATGTAAAATTATATTATTTTGCCGCTGTGAGTGCTAAAAATACCCGCTAAATCCCTAGATCAGCAATACAAGTTTCATAAATTTTACCCGCTAAACTAACGCCGAAAAACGCTAGATCTAGCGGGAAGACCGCTGAATTGGCGGCAACACTGCTGCTATCTGTGTAACGTTAATTATAGTCTCTGGTGTAGCTCTCGGACCAGAGCTTCATACAGCATATAACAGAAGCATGTGCGACTGGGACGGATTAGGAAGAAGGCACTTGCGCGCGCATCATATTCTCGCTGTTTCTACGTCTTTCCTGTAGCTCCGAGAAACGAGCAAGCGTTGCGATCTTGCGGTGCGCAACCTGCGGATGGTATTATGCCTAGACATTATTACAAAAATCAAAAGAAATTTTAATGTACGTAATCCCATTTTGAGAAATACACATTCTACGAAAATATTGGGCTTGCGCAGCAAGCATAACATGCCCAGAGAAATCGCCCCTGCACTGTATAACAATGAAGAATAATATAGGCATATTATATATCAAACTTGTGAAACTGTTGACACTGAATGTTGTAAAACCTGTAGCTAAAGGTCCAAATAACGTCATTTAGATGTTATTTGAAAATGTTTAATACAATTTTGGCATAAATATAGACTTTATTAAATATGTTACGGAATTAGGCAACCTTACCCTATAGGCCTATCTACGAAAGTTTTTCACTCCTTTTCAATTAAGAAAAAAAAAATTGAACACAGAATAATTCTAAAGTAAAGGACTTTGAAGATATAAACATATACCGATTTTCTCTAGTCACTTATGTTATTATATTCTGCTAGGTAATGCTATGATTCAGTTATTCATGTAGTAACAATCTGGTAATTAATCTTACAATATTTCTAAATTGTATTGAAAAATTCGTACCACCAATCTAATGACTCATTCTTAAAATAGCGTATAAGAAAATGCGCCAAGTTAATCGTTTTCATTCAACAAACTATTGCCTGAAATTAGTAAATTAAATAAAAGTACATTATATTTTAATTGCTGCGTGCTTCAGGTCTTCAACATCCACATCTATACCGTTAATAATGAGAAATACTTGAAAATTGTGTTTTCATATTTCTTATTAATAGCGTATTTTTTAATAAATCACGAAATACAGTATCAGCATGCGCTTATTATTTCAATTAATATTTCTCGTCTTTAAGAAAAAGTTCCCTTTTCCCATTAGAGATATGAATTTCCCTTTTTTTTTTTGGAAAATTTCCCTACATCTGACAACACTGATAGTGACTGAGATGATTTTTTTTTGTGCTAGTCAAACATAACGAATAAATCGAGCAGATAATTCAACGAGTTCTTTAGAATGAAATTTGTAGTAGTTTGAAGACAGATTGTGAGCTTGATGACGATCTCAATTACAAATTATTTTGTTTTACATTTTGTGTAAATTTGATGGCTTTTGTTCATAAATTATAGTTCCTGGAAAATAAGTTCACATAGACAGAGATAAACAGAGAAAAACAAACAGGTGACTCACCGTTGAGACTGAAGAGACCTTTCTTCCAGACTGGATCTCCGACCTCAAAGACAACAGGGCGGTGGTCCGTGAAATGCTCGAAGTCCTTCACAGTGACCGTTTTGATGAGCTCAGGATCGGTTATCATTATCATGGGCGACCGAAATATGAAAACGGCGGCATAGGGATGGTTCTTGATCTCGTTGTAGAACTGTAACGTTGTTTCCGCAAAAGACTGCGAATTTCGCATTGCGGACCACATATTTCCAATGAATGGTAGAGGTTTAATGTGAGGAATTCCCGGCTTAACGAAGCGCCAATAGGTGCTCATACCCAAAAAGTACAAAAGCACTCCCAGGCTGAGTAGAAGAAGGGCCCAGTCCGTGAAGGACCACGTCCATTCCAGTAACGCCATTTTGCTTGCGTAATAATGTCTTGTCAGTTTACCTGAAAATATTAAAAAAACGAATATAGTTAGTAATGTTTAGGAATAAAATAATGTTGTGGGATTGTTGTAAGATTAATAGATAAAAAATATTTAACCGAATAATCGAGTCGATTAAAATTAATCGGTTGTAGTTGATATTAATTACTATTTTGTTATTACAAACTCATACTAAAAATTCCGACAGTATTTCTCTCCCCGAAATTTCTTACTTAAAAGCACAATAGTACTGTTATTTTCTAACTGTAAATCAGGTAGCGTAGGGAAGATCTTTGCACAAACACTTCAGAAAGAGATGGAGATATGAGGACAGTGATCTAGTCTACCTCTGTTGAAAGTTGAAACACAACACGAAACCCTTATTTTTATGGTTTTCCAAGAAAACTTCAACCTTGTCAGCTCATCTTCCTAGCATATGAAATACATACTTTTCTGGGATTCGTCCCTCTCATCCCTTATAAAATAGCCATGTCTACACTGTGTGAGAGCGTAACTACCTTCTTCTCTTTCTAAAATCTGTTAATTCCATTACAATAGGGGCCAATCTTCTGTTTCGACCACCGTACTTTTGCAGTTTCTGTACTGAGATTGTACATGAAGGTTGTGTGTTTAGTTTGACGAAGGAAAAAAAATCAGTTTTCTGTGGTTTGTGAAAAGTCTATCGAATAATCGGTTAAATTCAAATAGTTAATCGATTAAACATTTTGATCGATCAACAGCACTAGAATAAACTAGTTTCCTTCCTTTCCGCTGGCCACTTATTCACCTATTATTCCATTCATCGATAAATATATTTTTATTACGTCAAATATGGGAGTGGAAAAAACATGATGCAATTCGTGGCTTAAGGGGAGTCTGTACTTCTATATCTTACAAAGTTAAATTCCTCAATTTTGGGTACATTTTTCTCAGAAATTATTATTATTATATATATATATATATATATATATATATATATATATATATATATATATATATATATATGTAGACAAAAATAGGGCATATGTAACATACTTTTATGTATACAACCGTTTAAATTTCAATAAATTTAAAATTCAATTGAGCTGTTGGAAAAAAAAAAGATTTATTGGTATCATTTTTTGCATTAAGAATGATTGCAAATTATTATTATTTTTGCTGAAGATAGAAATAAACTTAATTGTTTTAACGTACTGCGTAAAATGCCATCACATTGATATTGTACATTAATTTCAGTCTTCTAGGTACAATATTTTCTGAGAAAAGTGTACCAATAACACCAAAAAATAAGAATGTGTGGAAAAATGGTGTCAAAGTTTTCATATCTTGCAATGTTAATTTTCTCAAAATTGGGTGCAATTTTTTTTAGAAGTGATAAAAGATACAAATGTAGAAAAAATGCCGCCCTCACATAAGCCCGCCATCGGTCCCTATCCTGAGCAAGATTAATCCAGTCTCTATCATCATATCCCACCTCCCTCAAATCCATTTTAATATTATCCTCCCTTCTACGTCTCGGTCTCCCCAAAGATCTTTTTCCCTCCAGCCTCCCAACTAATACCCTATAGCCTATGCATTTCTGGATTCGCCCATATGCGCTACATGCCCTGCCTATCTCAAACGTCTGGACTTTGATGTGGTCGTGCCAGAGAATCAGTTCCATTCCGAGGCTTATTTTATGGTTTCGTAACAAGCTGTTTTTTACGGTGATGGGTTGTCAGACCTTCGCCCAACCCCCAAGCTGGAGGACCACCCCTTATCGGCTGTCCACGACTGGTTATTCAATATATTCGCAGCTACCCTCCACATCTGGAGGTCATCTCCTCTATCCGCAATCTGAGAACGCGCCTGCTAAATAAATTTAAAATTCCACTGAGCGGTTGGCAAGAAAAAAATGTTCATTCATAACATTTCTGCATTACAAATTACTACAATATTTTTGCTGAAGATAGGGCTAAAAGCTGACAATTAGAATAAGTAAAATCATATTATCATTTTACCCATATTAAACTACCGAAAAACGATGAAAACCAAAATTTCATTTTTTCTTGTCAAAATTCGGTGTACAGACTCTCCTTAAATATTATAATGTAAGGTGGGTGCTTCTGTTATGGCCATGTTCCTAATATGGTCACCCCCCTATTGTGAGTTAGTTAACCAAAAAAATCCACTAAATTGCAGCAGCATCCAGTGAAAGGGCATCCTGGTATGTCACTTGATCGTTTTCCATCCAGTCAGGTTGAGTAATATGGCGTCAGTTGCCTGTTTTGCGGTTTTCATGTGACCTCTTCTTATTTTTCTCTAGTAAGTCTCCTTTGTTTTATGCATGTTTTTCAAAGACTTGTTTCATGAAAACCATCATACTCCATTCAGTTTTTAATGTTCTGTTGATTGGTGTTGTAGTTGATGGCGTATCTTTTACGAGTTGTTCATAATCAAACGATTTTCGTGAAAGCTCACCTGCTCCTGATATGGCCATATCAAATGCACCAGGGCCATATCAAGTTCATTTCACTTTTATTTTTTCACCTGACAAATTTACATGCCTTATAGCTGGGTTTACGCAAAAATTTTGTATTTTAAGAAAAACAATTTAATTTTTTTTATGGAAAAACCTGTTTTGACTACACTTTTGAATTATAAAAAAGATTATTATGAGTCATTTTTATTCATTTTACACAAAAATTATTTAATTTTAACACAACTGCGCTATCAAACTGAAAACAATCACGATTTGTAGAACATGGAACAAGGATGGCCATATCATGTGCACATGTTCCTGATATGGCCACTAGGTAGACTTTTGGAATTTGGAACTTTTTGGACAATTAAAGCTATTTTTATGGGGAAAGGAAATTGTTTTAAGAAAGTCCATTAGATTGAGAACGAGTAAGAAAAAAGTGGTTTACCTTTTTTTACAAAATGGCGGCTTGAAAATTCTCAAACCTTAGCATGTCCATATCAGGGACACCTACCTTACTAGTCTCGACTAGTAATGGTTCACTGAACTTGTAAACATTTATATGGTTAAGTACTCTTTGCCCTTGTGGCTGCTCACGAATAGTGAGAAGATTTATAAATTAATTGCAGTCCTCGCTATAGCTTAGGCGCAAACTCGTCCTCGACCAGTAAAATCATATTTTAATAAGTCGATGGTGTTTAGGTAAAGAGAGATTAGTCATATAAATGAGTTAAATGGAAATTAAACATGGGATCCTTATTGCAAATAATTTTCCACACAAATAAGACACATGAAATGCTATTTTTTGTTTTTTGGACATTCACTTGTTGAATTTAACTTGTGTATTCCCTTGGGGAACAAAACTCCATTTGCACAAAACATTTCTTCACCTCCATTATCCGAACACTATCGAATTATTAAAAGGCATTTTGAAACATAGTTACAATAGTGGGGGTGATGCAATACTTAACGAAGCGTAGGAAACGACATGCCTTACCGGCCGGCAACCAAGCTTCCTGTGAAAATTATGCAAGCATCCTCACAAAGTCTCTCGAAACATGCCGACAAGCGCCTGAGGGAACAACATAGGCTAGTCTGATTTGCAAACGGAGTTGGAGCCAACGCAGTATGACTTTGTCGCAAATTGTTAATAAATATTTAAACAATATGAGTTATGAATTTTGTTTGAGGTCATGAATACACGAAGCTCTACCTCCATGCGAACCTTAGACCTGATGCGCCTTCATAGCGTGTAAATTACCTATACCCAATTGTACTTTTAGTTTATTGCCGTTGGCAGTATCGTTAACATGCCCGCCATGACCCCACACTTATCCATATTTGAACCTTTCATTCAGTGACGCCAACTTTTGGAAAATATTGGGTGGGCTGAAATACTTGAATTATAAGTTTGCCTAAATAAATCTTATAAATAATAATTATTATAATAACACGAATTATTGGGTGGGCTCAGGCCCCACGGGCCCATATAAGTTGGCGCCACTGTTTTCATTCATGAACTTTTTTATCCTCATTAAATCAGTCACCCACTCACCTATTTATCTAGTCAACAAATAAATGAGTGAGTGGGTGAATAAAAGAATTAATAAACCAAAATACGTAAATAAAATTAATAAACAAATAAGTATATAGACGAATAAAAAACAAATTAAGAGACAAATTAATAAAGAAAATAAATAGGCTTAAGCTTATGATGTGCCATAGGTAAAATATTTGACTAGTTGTGATGTTTACGATATGCTGGTACTGGGTTAATACAGTAGGGTAAAGTTGCCAATTTCCGTGATACCCCTAATCCCGTGATACTTTTTAAAAATTGAATGTCAGTCAAAGTGCATCTTTCTCCTACTTTTCAGACATCGGTGAACTTCCTAGCAAGATACCCAACCCCGTGACATTCAGTGGAAAAACGTATCACGGAATTAGGAATATCACGGAATTAGGCAAATTTCCCCTACATATTGGTACTCGCTAATGGAAAGTAAGACACGAATAATCATAAATGCCATAAAGAACGTTAATTATAAAATGTTTGACAATGTAATTTAATATTTTTAGATAGTCCTAATTATAACATTTTAAATATTTTTAATTATAAAACAGTGCTCATTATTACTTGAAGTTGACTGTAGTATGGCGAAAACGTTTGTAAATTGAATTGATATAACATAGGGCTAGAATAAGTTATTTGGCGGAAATTGGTTGTATCACTAGGCACATCATGCAAAATAAAGATTACACATTACTACTTATCGGAAATAAAGCTTAAAATAAATTGTAAAATACATATAAGTAGTTGAAACATCATTTACTCACTTAAATTAAAAGAGACGCTGAAATTGTCCAACTTCGAAAGATTTACTTGTCGCACCTACAGGTATTTAAACTGTAGAGTATCACTCGCTGCAGTTCACGTTGAGAATTAGAAACGATGTTTACCCGGGTGCTATTTTTCTCTTCTTCCAGTGTATGGGGATTATTTTTTTACAATTATTTATTCACGTTTCACGACTTGAAACGTTATCACGAGTCACCTGGGATCTTTTCTGACCCACACTTGAATAGGGTAAGCACAACTATCTGTGACAGAAGTAGCCTACGCCGAGGTCTGTGACAGTTGGCAGTAGTGATTCCATAACATTTCTCGTGTCCTTACTCCAATTAAAATTTCACCTCTTTCCTGATATCGTCGCGTAAATACACTGATCGAATTTAACACAAACGCTCGCTATGCAAAAGTATAGGCCTATATCTGTGTACAGTTTTATGCTAAAATTTAATAACGATAACTAGAGTACAACTGTGTTGCCACAAAATATACGACACAACTCAAACCCAACTTCCAACAACTGCATCAAGAATTGGGAATTCTTCCACTAGAACAGTACATCCATCCAATGTCAAAATCTTTCTTCAACAAACTTCCTGGTGTTCCTGGAGCTGTGACATATAACATTGGAGCAAGATCTTGTCAGCCATCTCGACTTAAAAGGAAACTCCCTCAAGACATCCTTCTTAGTGATACTGACGACTCTTCATAAATTTAACACAGAAAATCATCATATTTTTATTCACATAAATGTTTAATTAATTATTTTAAATTAATTAGAGGAGCCTTTAGAGCCAACCTCAGCATGATATTCTGAATGTGATATTCCATAATTTAACAGTGGTCTGTATAGCAAGTTTTCTGGTCGACCAATATTAAACATAAAAAAAAAACCAACTTCGGGATCTGTGTAAGTGGTGACAACTCTGGAGTAAACGCACACTCGGTCGATAACCCAGGTTTGCCGCTTTGCTGTTTCTCTACAGCTACACTTAATATTTTACCCGTCTTCAGAGTAGGGAACTACTGTATATTCTAGCTATGGCAACGCGTATCCCTGCAAGACCAACACTATTTTCCTGATATAATTTTGAGTATATTTACGTTTCTTCGTCTCTACTACCCAGCGTACTTCGTCTCTATGGTAAGGGAGCGTTCTTCGGCTGTTATCAATGTGCTACAGAATAATAATATTATGGTAATCACACAGCCTAATGAGTATAAACAACAGGAACTGACTCACCTATCACGTCCGCCGATGTTCTCCCTTCTGCGATCTATCTCCGTCTCCCCACCTCTGTACTAGCTATCTCTCTTTATTGAACAAGAACTGAGCTGACGTCACTAGGCTTGTCCTTCACCAATTTCACATTCAAACGTAAGTTCGGCAGATTGTTTCAACAGCACCGAGAGAACCTGAGTAGAGTAGAGGTGGTAGAGACACGTGAAAGTTCAGCACAGGGGATTCTCAATTCCTTATTTGTGCAAATATTATAAGCAGATACCATTACATCAGATTCAGTCAGGTCGGTATCTCAAACCGCTACAACAAGTCCTCTATTTACATTCATCTAGTACTTAATTTTATTTTTCTTCCTTACTTTCTCCTTCCCCTTTCCTCCTTAAATTCTTTCTTCATTAACTGAATTCTCTTTAGTTTTCTGTTTTTACCATTCTCGTAGCTTTATAGGCCCGTATTTCCTATATTTCCTCTTTATTTCTCTCGTTCTGCCTCCCATCTACATTTATTTGTTTCTTTCTTCTCATCATTACATTTCCATTCTTACTTATTTTATGTCTCCATCCTTTTTTAGTTTGTTTGATCCTTTTTCTTTTTTTTTTTCTTTTTCTATGTCTGTCTCTCATATTTGCTTTATTTCCCTACCGGTAGCCTATATGTTTTCTTTACACAATTTTATTTCTCTTTATTCATCATATTTATTTTTCTTCCTTTCCCTAGCTTCTTTTTCTTTTCTTACCTATAGCTATAGGCTATCATTACACGTCTTTTCATATTCTTAAAATACTTTTGTCCAACTTACAAATTGCTTCGACTTCGTGATATTAACCGCACAAAGCATATTTACTGTTCAGAGAGAGAGAGAGAGACAGATATTAAGAGAGAGAAAGAGAGAGAGAATGTCTGTAAGGAAAACGGGTCATTATGTCAATTTAAAATAAAGAAAAGAAAAAGGGATTGGTGAAGTGTAATATTAACTAGAACAAAACTCAAGGTCATGATGTAATTTTCTTCGCGTTGCAGGAGCTAGAATGATGCTTCTGTACCGATACATTTCATGAGAATATATCGCTGTAGGTAATACCTAAACTAAATGTCATATAGGCCTACATTAACGGACTGGTGATAAAATTATTATTTGATGTGAGGTGCGCTACAACAAGGATACTGATTTCAAAATAAACTAAAGGAATTTCTACGAATTATGTTAAAGACTTTTGAACAAATGTGAAAAACTCTGCCTGCGGCTTCGTTTGACAACTTTCCAAACTCGTATTGCAATATGAAACGTTACGATTCTCATATCGTAAATAATTATTAATTTAAAATATACTTACCATAAGATTACGTCATCATTACATTGTGGGACGGACTTAACTTGCAGGTGTGCTTCTCTTCCAGAGGTAGCTATTGAATGCATCTGTTAACGCTTTTAAGTCCGGAGGTATTTAAATTCGAGTATGAAGCGTACCCATATGCCGGTACTTTTAAATGTTTCCATTACGTAAAATTTATGTGAGGAGGAAGCATCTGAAATAGAGATATCTGTATTTTACCATCAAGGGGTAGTCTTAGTCGTCAGTTGTTTAAAATTAGATTGTTTAGAAATATTTTAAATGCACAGAACTAGTTTTTAGGTATAATTTTTATTTATTATTATTATTATTATTATTATTATTATTATTATTATTATTTTACACAGTCATTACTTTATCTTTCCATTAACACTTATATCTAGGTAATTGTCATTGTCTCAATGTAACACGTGCTGTGCTGATCATACTAATTGTACTATTCCTTTAGTTGTGAGATTATATTCATATGTATTAATTCTTTTTTTTTTCTTTTAAGTTAATACTTGTATACTAGAATGTATTTTTCTGTTTGTGATTATGTATTCAGTCTCTTTTTTATTACATATATATTTTTTTTATTGTGTTATTTCAAAGTTAATGCTGATTGTGTATATGTATTCAATCTCTCTTTTTTACTCAATTATGTTTATTATTATTTTTAAGTTCGTATTTGTATACCGGTATGTATTTTTTCTGTATGTGATTTGATCCTGGTTGAGTGGAGGAGAAGGCCTGATGGCCTTAACTCTGCCAGGGAAAATAAGACTATTATTATTATTAATATTAGATGCAATGGAGTGTTGAATGATTAATAATTCACGTTGATATTTTATTTGGTTTTCTCGATAAAAAGATCGAAAATTTGAACATGCGCGTGAGATGTGGGTTGTCTGGGTACTACAGGCGGGCTCTTGCCGTATGCCAAACGTACAGGTAGTACCACGGAATATAAGTGTTACGGAATAGTGGTATATGAATAATGGAACCATATGGTTAGGGTGACCAGGACCCTATTTCACGAAATAATAAGTTAAAAGTTACAATTGTACAAGTACAATATTCAATTTTGACAAGACTTGTGCAACATGCATTTCACGAAATATTAGTACATTTGTATAAGGAAAAATACAATTGCACTAGATGGTGCACAAGTGACGTCATCTTTCAAGCCAGTGCCAGTTTAACTGAAGTCATTCTAAATCTCTCATCCAACTCGAAGACATTATCAAAATACACATTTGTTCGCGCTTTAAATGTTCTACGCCGACGAACACATTATGATCTTCTTCTTCCTCGGAACAACTATCAAGCATGTTACACCGTATAAAATATTCACTTTACAATCACTTGTACATAAATTAGCCTACCTGCGAAGGTAGGTAGAATTGTAATGGCACCCAACTAGTGTAATATACTAATTTGTACTCTTTTCAAGAAATGCCTGTGCAGTTGTATAAATAACGTCTGTAACTTTGTACAAATTCACTTCCACTTACAAGCGTTTACCTGTACTTTAGTGAAACAGAAAATATGTTCCTTTTTAACAGCTTGTACAGTTGTGTGCCTGCAATTTGTAATCTGTACTCTCGTGAAATAGGGCCCAAAGTCCTCTTTTATCCGGACATGTCCTCCTTTTTTGGGCCTTTGTCCGGGGTTCGTGCGGATTTTTTAAAAATCAAGAAATGTCCTTTTTGTAACCTGTTTCTATGCCTGATATTTTTAAATTATCTGATTTAAAGCCTTTTTTCAACTAATGTGCCTGTAGGTGGCAGCAGCATCGACGGAATATACTCTTTGTCAACGATAATAACTATTTTGCTCCTCCTTGTTCTGATTTTCTCAAATACATTCCTTACACCTTAATATCAAACCAACACTGTCCATCTGACTAATCTGCTGCTAGTAGAGATTAGTTAAGCAACAATAATCATTATCCAACTAACCATATGCCACCCTTCAGATTCTTTATAAGGCAAGGGTCCTAAGTAAAGGATCTGGTACTTAATCACCCACTGCTCATTTAAAAAAAAAATCCTTCTTGTTATGGTTGTTGCTCACAGGTAGCTATTAAATCGAGAGATCGAGATGTGAATGAAAATCTAAATAGATATTTTCTGTCCTCTTCAATATATAGGGTAAATTAGGGTCTGTTGGACAGTCGGGCATGTTGGACACTTTGAACTTTAACGTGTTACCTCGCCACTTGTGGGCACCACATTCTGCCAGAAGTCAATGACGGAAGTAGCCACGAGTGGGGCTACTTCCGTCATTGACTTCTAGCAGAATGTGGTGCCCACAAGTGGCGAGGTAACACGTTAAAGTTCAAAGTGTCCAACATGCCCGACTGTCCAACAGACCCTAATTTACCCTAATTAAAGTTCATTTGATTTTCATATGTAGCTAACTGTAAAATCATTATTAAGTTTCATTACAATTATTTTGTAATAAAATAGATATTAATATACTTTTAAGTATGACATAAACCTAAATCTGTACTGTAAATATTTTGTAATAAAATAGATATTGACGTAAATAAAACGAAGCTGAGAGCTGCACTGTATTTTGATTCGTTTCCGCATTCTCATGCACAGCTGCACTGAGTCTATACGCCTGGAAAGTAGGTCACATACCACACTGAAAGGGCAGAGTGTTGCCTATAGAGCATGGCGTTGCCAACCGAAGTTCCGGTATTTTCTGACTCTACTAGTATATCTGCGAAAGCTGTCGTCACTAAGATTTTGCAATGACGAGACATCCTTTTAAAGAGCAGGACTGGTAAAGAGAAAAGCTTTGTTATTAATGTTTTCATGTTACTTTCCTTAGTTTTCATTTTATGATAGAATTTATTGACATATAACTTGCAGACTATTGAGGACTTTTAAGGATTACATCTGCCTACACAAAAATAAATATCAATAAAACATGTATATTTAAGGAAAAAAATGTATACATTTAATGGAATACATAAGTACATACATACACATAATATAAATACAAAAGATTGTCAGTATTTTTGAAAAAAAATACATTAGAAACTTATAGAAGTGAAATATTAAAATTCTCTAGGTACTTATGATGGAGATGATGGTGATAATGATTATGATGACGACGACGAAGATGATTTCAGGAATATAAAACATTTTGTTTTCACACTAATTTCATACATGTACAAAAGTGCAGAAAAATCGTTCGCTCATATAAAGAACAAAAAACATTTAATTATTTTTTGGACGATCATGCCCTTTTTCCCCTACTTACGACTGCTGTTTGCGTGCTTCGTAAAGGCTGGTTCACAATAAACAGGAAACAGAAACGACAACGAGAACGGAAATAATTTTAAATAAATGTATTTACATGTGAGCATTCAGAATAGTTAATTGAGAATGCTCAAATTTAATTAATTTATTTTAACAATATTTCCGTTCTCGTTCTCGTTATCGTTTCCGTTCCCGGTTTATTGTGAACCAGCCTTAAGTTGATAACACCGCACGTTCTCGGTTGTTATAGAAACAAATGAAATCATTGTTATTGTAATCAACGAGAACAGAATACATAGAGTAGACAGTAGCATCTTAATACCATTGGACGGAATGAAGCGGCTTTGATGGACCTGACGCCATCTTGTTGCTACCAAAACATTTAAAAATAGCTATTACGTTATAGAAGATCTTATGATAATAGGAATTCCATATGTAGGCATCTTGAAATTAGTTCATTTATGAATTAAAACTATGGAATTTTGTGGCAAATCTCCTGTAAGATCTAAAATAGTAATAGGAAAGAGTATCATAGAACAGGTAAATAAATTTAAATTTTTGGGCGTTACCTTATCTTATAAAGGAGACTATGATCAAAAAGAAAAAAAAACAGAAAAATTTAATTACATAAATGGAATAAGAAGAACCCTGAAATCAAAAGCTAGAAAAGCTACATTATTAAAATTTTATAAGGTGATGTCAGTGCCCAGTTTTCTATATGGAAGCGAAACATGGGTTATGAAAAAGAGAGATGCCCCTAGATTACAAACAAATGAGATGAAATTTTTTAGAAGCGTAGTAGGTTGCAGGAAAATAGAACATAAAAGAAACGAAGAAATAAGAGAAGAACTTGAGATATATGAATTAAACAATAAACTAGAAGAATATAGAAATACATGGATGTCTCACATTTCAAGGATGCAGGAGGACAGGATACCATATATGTAAGTTTTGGAAGTATAAACCTCGGGGAAGAAGAGATATTGGAAGACCAGTCAAAAGATGGATGGACCAATTTTCAGTAGCTGCTACAGGAATAAATTTCCTAATGCATGAAGGATGATGATGATGATGATGATAAATTAAAACAACGATGAAGCACCACAATCAACTGTCGATGTGCTAAGCGGAAGTCAATGTTTTGGTAGCATCCTGATAGCGACTGTCCACAAGAGCGGCTTCACCTGTTCTTGTCTACTCTATGTATTCTGTGCTCGTTGATTATTATTACTTATGAAGTCTTTATTTAGAAAAATATACATTTTCATACATGCTTTTATTTAAATTACGATCGTCCAAAAAAATAGTCTGCAATATAGCCTATGTGTGTTAAATTGAAAAGACGAGAGTCATCCTCGTTCCCGTAAATCTCACTTTCCACACTTGTGTCACAATATACTAGTGTTAGAGTCTTTCACGTCCAGAAATACTGCCAAAATGGTAAATTCTGCTGATTCTCCTCTGTCACTACTTCTAACAGAAATATGTCAGGAAAACTTCCCCTTCAGAAATTTGACATAATACAGCATTAATCTTAATGTTCATTTAAAATCAGTTTCTCTTCTCTCGTTAGGTTTTCCTACATCCTATGCTACATACATATACAGTACATAGCCATTTTTTGCGCAGTTTTAAGATAACTGCAAAAAATCATATTAAAAATCTATAAGAAAAATTTCTTAAATGTCGTTATATTATGGCGTGCTATATTAATATGTTTACTAAAATAAAATCATGTAATGCTTTTTAATAAATATCAATTTTCTGTCTTTTCAAACTTGTTAAGTAACTGGCTGACTTTCATAGTGCAATTTTTTCATAAACGACATTCACTGGCTTATGTTACGATGCTTTTCTTTGACAGTGAAATTTTCAGAGTAGAAAATAATGTAGTATTATATTTGTGGAATGCACGATAGAGATTTTTAAGCGCCACAGGCACTATCTTAAGCGATATGCACTCAGAAAAGACTTCTGAGCTCGTTCAAGTGCTCCTCTTGTCCAATCCCAGCCAGAAACCGCCGTCAATCGACATGTTGAACCCCTTCTGCACGATCTTGAGAGGAACAGGTGTCTTGGCGACCACTTTGAGGGTGAATCGGGATAACAGGTGCACCACTGCCAGCTTAACTTCCATCAGAGCGAATCGGTTTCCTGTAATATTAAGAGAACCTTCCCTCATTTTGCTCCAATTTAGAATTTGTATCCCTTTGCATTGTTTTTCTCTTTTTACTTCTTACATCGCAAGCACTTCCATCCTGTCTTACTTGAATAATATTTGCAGTAGAACTACAATTAAGAGAGCTTGTTGTACATTAAGATAAATTAATACATTGATGATTTTGAATAATAGTGGAATGAAGTTTTGTTGGAGAGAGATTTAGGGGGAGAATAAAGTATTCGGAGGAAATGTGTACACTGACGTTCAAATATATTTGACCCTACTATTCAATAGTGATCGGTAATTTGTTGGTGTAAGTGTTGATTCTTTAGTTATTATTTCTATGAATAGATGACCAAAATAACAGTTATTGTTGCCAATCGTAGATAAATATACCCGCATTATAGAATTCAATTTTTCACCCTACTCTATTGATAGTAAAGTAACACTGGGTTTAGCTGAAAACCGCGATATTGTCAATTATGAGAATAATTTATGGTTAATCTACATTTTGCGTGACACTTTTTTCACTGACAATAATGGTGCCACGTATTGAGAACTAGCAGAACTCATTCAAAGTTTGTCAATTTTAATATCTTTGCTCAGTGATCACCCTTCACTTACTAAACTCAGCTCACTTATCTCCATCACTGATGAAGCTAAAAGGAAGATGAAAACGTCAGTGTCACATTAATCATATTTCTCCATACGACTGCGAAAGGCAAGGGTCCATAAGAGACCTGGAACTTATTGAAACAGGCATATAAAGTGCCACCAATTAAAAAGAAATAACTATGGTTCTGACTTATCCCCTGGTTGGAAAGATCGCTTACACGATCATAAAATCGTAGGTCGGATATGTTTGAATGTCAGATATGTTGTTGTTTTCTAATGCCAGGCGTTTGACAATAAAGTCATTTGACCTCTTGCACTCCAATATTTTTCAAAGATATTATCATGGTCAGCCACTGAAGCACAGATTTTGAGGTGTTCCGAATCCATTTCTTGGTTTGAGTTGCACAATGGGCAGTTAGGGGACTGATATATTCCAATTCTATGCAGGTGTTTGGCCAAACAATCGTGGCCTGTTACCAATCTAAATGCAGCTACAGACGATTTTCGTGGTAAATCGGGAATTAACTGTGGATTATGATGCAAAGAGTTCCATTTTTTCCCTTGAGATTGTGTTATCAAATTTTGTTTGTTGAAGTCTAAGTATGTAGATTTAATAAATCTTTTCACAGAGTAATACGTAGATTTAGTAACAGGTCTGTAAGGAGCAGTGCTGTCCTTTGCTTAAGCATCCGCATTCTCATTTCCCAGGATTCCAGAATGTCAGATATCTGACACTACTAATCGATAGTGATCGATAATTTGTTGGTGTGAGTGTGGATTCTTTAGTTATTACTTCTATGAATAGATGGCGAAGATAATAGTCACTGTTGCCAATCATAGATAAATATACCCGTGTTATAGAATTCAGTTTTTCATTTCACTCTACTGATTATAAAACAACACTAAGTTTGGCTGGAAACCGCTGATATTGTCTATTAGAAGAATAGTTTATAGTTTAATCTGCATATTTATTTTTTCCTGACACTTTTTAACGGCTCTCAATAATGGTGCCACCTACCCCAAGTAGCGGAACTCTTTCAAAGTTTTTCAATTTTTCATATCTTTGATTCTGACTTATCCCGTTGTTAGAAGGTTCGTTTACCCGATCAAAAAATCGTAGATAGGATACCTTTGAACGTCAGTGTACCATATTCACTTTGTCCACAAGATTGCAAATATAATTAAATTCTGCTCAGTTGGTAAGAAGACACGTCCTGAGACTAGGAACTTGATATTTACGTATGTGTATGGTTTAAGTATGTTCGTACGTACACTAGCGTTCAAAGAAATCTGACCGCGACTAATCGATACTAACCGATAATTTGTTCATAAGTGTAACTACTATAGTTATCACTTATGAATAGATGGCGAACATTACAATCAGTGTTGCCAATAGTACAGTAGTGGCAAAAAAAAAAAAAACAAGACCGACCCTTGTAGCTGATTTCAGAGCCTTATTCACTCCAGAGCACGATAGACTAGTAACTAAGACTTTCGTGGTTCGAATCCTGCCTGGGAAGGAAACTTTTTTTTGTTCCTTATTCAAATTTATCCGCAATACTTTTCGACTGCTGGTAAAATTCATGTTCTGGGAATAATAAGTTAATTAAGTAGTAAAATATCGCTGCAATCGAAAAGTATTGGGAATAAATTTGAATAAGGAACAAAATAAAAGTTTCCTTTCCAGGAAGGATTCCAAACACGAAAGTCTTAGTTACCAGTCTATCGTGCTCTGAGTGAACAATTCTCTGAAATCAGCTACAAGGGTCGGTCCGGTTTTTTGCCACTACTGTACATAAATATACTCGCATTATAGAAATCAAAATTTCATCCCCCTCTAATGATTGCAAAGCACTAGTTTTCGCGGAAAACTCTTGATACTCTCAATTACTGAAACAAAAAATGTTACACGAATGAATTAATTGGGATTATCTCTACAAATTTTGAAGACGATAAAGATCTTTGAAAAAATTTGACATTCATCATTGATTTCTTTTACGCCATGGAGCACATGGACCAAATTTGTAGGGGACTGTAAGGAATAAATTTATTTTGTACTGTACGTCTTGCATTGACTTATGAAGTGTTTGCATATTCAGACGTTATTTCTCATGGTTTTTGGCCAAAACAAGACTCAGGTTTATTCATACTCACCGATACAGATCCTGGGTCCCATTCCAAAAGGGATGTACGTCAAGGGGTTGATTTTAGCTTTGTTCTCCTCGCTGAACCTCTCAGGATCGAAGCGTTCCGGGTCAGGGAAGTATTCGGGGTCGCGATGCAGGCCAATGATGGGGATGAAGAGGGCTTCTCCCGGGCTCATCTCGCAGGGAGGGTCGGCATTCAGAGTGTATTGTCGAACGCAGACACGGTCCACAGCCGCGGCAGGTGGGTACAGCCTCAGAGTCTCTGTGGATTCGAGGAAATATGTTTTAACTATTTACAACTTGTTTCGTGAACTTCAAACTTGACACAAATAAGTATGCAAAATCAAGCTGAGTAGGCCATAAACTGAAAAAAAAAAAAAGAATATTACGAACCACACTTTACAACAGACCCTCAAAATTATAACCATTCACAGCCAAACAATGTCCTAGTGCAGTGATGTCACCTGATGCCCATAGGAGCGAGCGAGAGCTTTAGAGCCCAGGAGATCCTGAGCGCTTTACAACGGAAAGGAAAGAGACAGACGAAAGAGTTAGTATATACCGCTTGGTCGAGCTATATACAGGGATGGCCAGCACTGATTCAATGGATAAAGGGAGGAGAACTTATTAAAACTGTATCCATGTTAATTTTTAGATTTGTCTGAGAAGTATAAGTGCATTATGAGAATGTAAGTTTTAATTTTAATGCTCATTTTTCACAAGTTTGCTTTTTTATTCAAAATAAATATTTTCTCAACTTTTTTTACAGAAAAGTGAAATTTTCAGATATGTTCGTTTAGTAGCCTTACAGGTACTAAAACAATGTTTTCGTAAATCTAACATATCGTAAATACGTATTACTGAAGATAGTGTATTAAAATGTTTGAAAATACTCGCAGGAAAAATGTTGTAAGGAAATGAATTAACAAAGCAAATATTGTTACATCACAAACAAAAGATATGTGCATATGTGTTGGTAAAGCGTCAGCTCTATAGCTTAGCAGATTTCGAAATAATTTAATATTCTCATAACAGAAAGTTGAGCACCAATATCACCTAAAAGCATAATGCGATAAGAGTTTTATTATGTAATATTAGTTACAGTTAAAACATATACCTAGACAACTTTGCTTTGTACTATAATATTGTTTTGATTACTTTTATAAGGCTAAAGATACCATCAACATCAATTTCAACTTATCATGTCATATTCAGTGTCTTTCTTTGGGATAACACTTTCTTTATGAATGATGTTTTTAATTCACTTAGTACAGTATAGTTGTAGTTATTATGGAATTTGTGTGAATATTCCTTCTTTACTCTTTATTTTGTTATTAACGTTTAAAACACAACTGCAATATTAGGCTAAGAAATAGGTGTTAGTACTTTTGTTTTACAGACGATATAGAAAATAACAAACAAAAAGAAGCCATATAAAAATAGCGACATAAAATTTCACGTTCCGTTTGAAGTTTGTGCACCACTGTTTTCTTAATCCAACAGGCTGCTTTTTTCCTCCTAGCATACCCAGCGCTTAATGCCCGCGCACGACGTCAAGGTCAGAAAAATGCGCTTGCTTTGACATCACTGTCCTAGTGTATAATGAAAACGGTATATTGTACATATGAGATGGAACAGATGAGCCATGTAACTATGAATAGGTGAGCTAAGTCATTATTAGTAGACTATTAATGTCAGCTTAACAGTCCTAATAGCAAAGATTTCACAATATTATACCGTGGAACCCACCTGACACAACCATGTCGAGATACTTCATGCTGTTCACCGCTTCGTAAGTAAATTTCCCACCGCCTTCTTTAAGTGTCTCGTCGATCTCCTGCTGCAGTCTAGTTTGTATTTCTGGATTCACTGCCAGCTCGTATGAGGTGAAACACAAGAGAGTGGAGGCCGTGTCGAAACCAGCGAGGAAGAACAGAAGAGCTTGGGCTATGATGTCCGTATCATCAAGTTCTACAAATAAGAACATGTTATACTCAGTAAAGCAATTATTGGTCCGTACGGCATAGCCATAACTAGAGATCAACAACGATCGAGAAAGCAAGACTAACAGCGCCCGCAAAGCCGAAAACCCGCCCGACAATGTTTTATACGACGAGTCGTTGACGTAAAGACTGCTTGTGAGTGTTTCGAGACGTCGAGATTTTTTTTTCTATATCCGGCCAGAGGCCATTTTTCCTAAAGATTGCTGTTTTGCAGGTTTCTGTTTCTTTTTCCTAAACTAACACCAACACAACACCCATGCCCGAGGCGGGACTCGAACCCACAACCCTTCGGACCATGCTGTAGAGTCATTGCGTGCCTCTACGGCTTGCGCCACCCAGGTCGGCTGTTTTTTTTTTAATTATGGTTTATTTAATGACGCTCGCAAATGCAGAGGTTATATCAGTGTCGCCGGTGTGCCGGAATTTTTTCTTTTACATGCCAGTAAATCTACTGACATGAGCCTGTCGCATTTAAACACACTTAAATGCCATCGACCTCGGCCGGGATCGAACCCGCAACCTTGAGCATAGAAGACCAGCGCTATACCAACTATGCTACCGAGGGCGACAAGAGATTGATCACTCCCGAAGTCCCGAACATCAAGCAGCCTTGAATCGCCACAGTTGTTTATACCTGACGGAACTTTTATCTACTTTGGAAACTGTTATGTATGCATAAATAATCAAGTAGTCTATTTGAAAGATCATCTCTACCTTTCAGTGTATAATAATCCGTTCCCCAGTCTTTATTTAATTACCAGGCCTTTATTAAAAGGCTAGGAATTTTCTTTTCATATGTCTCTTCTCTCACTCAATTTAATAGGAAAAATATGGTTGATGTGCCAAAATGTGTCTGATCCTTCAAAAGGTGTTCCATAACTTACTTACTCCGTATTTCATAGAAGTGTTGTCGAAAAGGGGGACAACATTTTTTATATTGAGCCTCAATTTATCGCAAAGGGAACAACATTAAAGCATCGAAATTAAATGATATTAACAATCTTCTAACAAAACTTTTCGGCAATGGATGGAAAAATTAGGCCGGATTATCTTTCTACATGAACCTCCTGAATGCAAATCGTGCTGATAAACCCCAGAATGTTGAATCAGTTGTTGACTGTTGTGGTGAACCAGACTCTGAATCAGTTCATTGTGCTGAAGAACATTTGAAAACTTTTTCATTATGAGAGTATTTTCAATTGTTTTAGTAAGCAATCTATTTTTTTTTAATAATCATTGACCTTAAACTATTTAATGAACAATGTATAACTTTTGATTTGAAGTCATGTAATACAAAATTTAATTTACATTGACTTTATAATTATGAGAGTATTTTAAGTTTTTTTAGTAAGTTATTAGCTTTTTACTCATCATTGACATTAAATTACTTCATTAAAGATGTATAACTTTTGATTTGAAATCTTGAAATAGAAAATTTAATTTGCATTGAAGATTTTTGTGTTGTTTCTTTCCAAATCATAGCTTATCCAACTATTAATATTTGAGGAGAAAAATTCGCTCCGGCGCCGGGGATCGAACCTGGGTCCTTGGTTCTACGTACCAAGCGCTCTCACCATTGAGCTACGCCGAAGTCCAATCCAAATATTAATTCTTACCATAACAGATATTATTCTGTAGGACCAAAAATAATAAAATCTTTAGTAAATTCTTCTAGCAACAGATTACTGTGCACTTTACTGTGGAATCCCGGCCATTAGTCACTCAGCTGAGTGCGCTCCTTATATAATGACAGTTGGCTTGAATATTAACGTCAACATATATGCCCAACTTAGAGTCAGGCCACTAAGGGAAATAACACTGTAGGAGGGGAGTTCGATCTGATGCTGTGGAATGGACTTCGGCGTAGCTCAATGGTGAGAGCGCTTAGTACGTAGAACCAAGTACCCGGTGTCGATCCCCGGCGCCAGAACGAATTTTTCTCCTCAAATATTAATTGTTACCATAACAGATATTATTCTGTAAGACCAAAAATAATAAAATCTTTAGTAAATTCTTCTAACAACAGATTACTGTGCACTTTATTGTGGAATCCCGGCCATTAGTCACTCAGCTGAGTGCGCTCCTTATATAATGACAGTTGGCTTGAACATTAACGTCAACACACATGCCCAACTTGGAGTCAGGCCACTAAGGGAAATAACACTGTAGGAGGGGAGTTCGATCTGGTGCTGTGGAATGGACTTAGGCGTAGCTCAATGGTGAGAGCGCTTGGTACGTAGAACCAAGTACCAGGTTTCGATCCCCGGCGCCAGAAAGAATTTTTCTCAAATATTAATTGTTACCATAACAGATATTCTGTAAGACCAAAAATAATCAAATCTTTAGTAAATTTATGCTCGACCATGCCGAAATGTAGTAATTAGCCTATACACCTGGTAGCAGCCCTTTAATGGACCTCATTAAAGTACACCTATTCATTAAAGTTCAGGTGTTCCACCAATCAGAAAACACCATTGTAGCAATATGAAAGCGCAAGTATCGATTATTCTCGGATATGCAATCGAAAGACAACTAGCGAAACGTCACGGAGGCTGGAAATCCAATACTGTCGCAGAAGGTTATGTTCTGTTACTATAATAATTTGCGTTAATTGTAAATAATATTCAAATAAATTCAATTTGTCGTGCCGTTTTTCAATGTCTAAATCAATTTCAAGGTTATATCAAGATTAATGTTTATTTTACTCTCTAGATTATATCAAAATCAATGACATTTGTTTCTCGGAAAAAATCAATACTTTCGCGTCTGCGCACATCTCACAATTTACGAGATATTGCACAAGGTCAGTTCCGCTCCCCAGTCAGATAAGAATAACATGAATATTTATGAATAATTTCAACTTAGAAATGTGGTCGAGCATAAAAAGTCATATGAAACTTGCCTATAATGGTAACTAAGACGCTCGTATGAAAATTATGAAACTCGCTTGCGCTCGTTTCATAAACATACTCGCGTCTTAATTACTACCATTATAGGCTCGTTGCATAATGTATTATTATCCAACTATGTTGTTTCGAAAACGTGCCTGCTCGTAGGTATAGTTTCAAAACTTGACTTCTCCAATTTTAGCATTTAAATGAAAACTTTACCGGACAAAGTAACATACTGAGCTTCTATTTGTGATCTGTAGGGTCTGGGTGGGGAACAAAATAACGCAGAGAAAGTGGGGGAAGAAATAACAAATGTAATGTGATCAGTGAACTGTTAGTTCTTGGCTTTTTCATTGATTATATGATTGTAGAGGGGCCTATACATTTATAATTTAATTTTTTTCATCAGTATACGTTTTCAAATAAGATTATACATTTTTAAAGAAAAACATTGTTATTATTGTCGGACCATCGGATCTGTGCCCCCGTAAAATATGCGAACTGAACCCTAATTCCTTCTCAGCCTCGGTAATTCATTTCTCTCCCTGAATTCCTATTTCTCTCTTTTCTAGCTCTCTCCCTTTCTCTCCCCCACTACTCACAATTTTGAGCCTTCTTGCGGGACAGTTTATTTGCACTTGCAGTCCAGTGTTGTCAACTCAATATGAACACTGTAGCACGGAGTGGTGAAAGAAATATTATTAAGCAAGTACGTAATAGCATTTTGCGATTAAGAGAAACAAACACGTCAATATCTGTTTCCTATAAATCGGGCAACGATAGGAGCAGCTGCGATCACAGGTGGGGCTTATTCTATTTCAATTGATTACGTATTAAAATTACTTACTTAACTAATACTAATAATACAACATTTTTATGTAATTTATAATTTATATAGGCAGGTCAGAGCACCTAACAAAGAAAATCAGGAGAGAGGGAGGCTGTGCAGGAGATGAAAAGCTAGAATCACCAGGGAGGAACAGACCAAGGGAACCTTTAATTCTTGTAGATGATATGAACCGATGTTTTTTAAGAAGAAAGATACAAGAATTTTATACCGTGTGGAATGAAGTTCCGACATTGAAGAAATTACTGAAGGTTGCGAGAGACAATATTTTCCAAGCTTGGAGAGAAACGCTGCGGAAAGTGATTCGAGACATGGGATTTAGGTTTAAAAATTGTAGAAATACAAGATTGAAAGAAATGATATTCTAGCATGGAGGACCAGTTATTTATGACACAATTTGACGGAAGTTTGGCAACATCCCTATTCGGCAAGGTTCGTGGCCTATTGTTAAACGTGGTAGGAGGAAAGCGGGTGGAATGGAGTGAGTACAGGCGTTAACTTTTTCAAGAACGACAACAGCGCTGAAGGGGCACAGATCCGATGGTCCGACAATATCATCATTTTAACATGGAGTGTTCGTCAGTCAGTAATTGTGGCACTGTTCTTTACTAAAAGTACGATGACATAAGAGCGGAAGCAAAACCGCGGCTCAATGTCGCTGTGCACTCACGCCTCTTGGTGTCCTTGACCTCGTAGTCAGAATGTTCGTCGTGCAGGTTGCCTCTCTTCGCCTGCATGAGAAGCTGTAGCATATCGGGTCGCACGATGCCCTCCCGCTCCCTCGTGGCCATTGTGTCCAGCACCAGCGACGTAAAGAACTCGGAGACCTTCTTCGGCATCACGCTCATTCGGAGAACCTGCGGGCAATAGCACGTCGTAGCTCAGACGGAGGTCTCAACTCTACTGATTAACAGGGTTACATGTTCCGTGAAGATTGTGTATTCATTTTATGTCCAGTTATTGGAATAAAAAGATAATCTTTAAAGCTGATTTTCAATAAGTCAAAAATCTTTATAATTTTTAAGTAGATAATGATTGTTTTAGTAGATAAAGTAGATTTAGTAGATAAAGTGACATCTAGAGTGACTGAGTATGAGGAACATTCATCCAGTAGTTCAGGAGAAATCGCTTTCTGAGGCAGATAACAATATGCAAAACATTTGCTTTGTCCACCGCAAATACAACTACTATTTGTATTCTGGTAGTGTGGTGTAGAAGCCTTCATGGTCTTAACTCCACCAGATTAAATAAATAATGAATTAATTAATAAATATAACTATATATAATTAATATAAATATATAATAATATTTTGTATTCGACACATAATGGAGAAAAATGGGAGTATAAGGGTACAATGCATCAATTATTCATACATTTCAAAAAGGCATATGACTCGGTTAAGAGAGAAGTTTTATATAATATTCTTATTGAATTTGGTATTCCCAAGAAACTAGTTCGATTAATTAAAATGTGTCTCAGGGAAACGTACAGCAGAGTCCGTATAGGTCAGTTTCTGTCAGATGCGTTTCCAATTCACTGTGGGCTAAAGCAAGGAGATGCACTATCACCTTTACTTTTGAACTTTGCTCTAGAGTATGCCATTAGGAAAGTCCAGGATAACAGAGAGAGTTTGGAATTGAACAGGTTACATCAGCTTCTTGTCTATGCGTATGACGTGAATATGTTAGGAGAAAATCCAAAAATGATTAGGGAAAACATAGGAATTTTACTGGAAGCAAGTAAAGATATAGGTTTGGAAGTAAATCCCGAAAAGACAAAGTATATGATTATGTCTCGTGACGAGAATATTGTACGAAATGGAAATATAAAAATCCGAAATTTATCCTTTGAAGAGGTGGAAAAATTCAAATACCTGGGAGCAACAGTAACAAATATAAATTATACTCGGGAGGAAATTAAACACAGCATAAATATGGGAAATGCCTGTTATTATTCGGTTGAGAAGCTTTTATCATCCAGTCTGCTGTCAAAAAATCTGAAAGTTAGAATTTATAAAACAGTTGTATTACCGGTTGTTCTTTATAGTTGTGAAACTTGGACTCTCATTTTGAGAGAGGAACATAGGTTAAGGGTGTTTGAGAATAAGGTGCTTAGGAAAATATTTGGGGTTAAGAGAGATGAAGTTACAGGAGAATGGAGAAAGTTACACAACGCAGAACTACACGCATTGTATTCTTCACCTGACATAATTAGGAACATTAAATCCAGACGTTTGAGATGGGCAGGGCATGTAGCACGTATGGGCGAATCCAGAAATGCATATAGAGTGTTAGTTAGGAGGCCGGAAGGGAAAAGACATTTGGGGAGACCGAGACGTAGATGGGAAGATAATATTAAAATGGATTTGAGGGAGGTGGGATATGATGATAGAGACTGGATTGATCTTGCTCAGGATAGGGACCTATGGCGGGCTTATGTGAGGGCGGCAGTGAACCTTCGGGTTCCTTAAAAGCCAGTAAGTAAGTAATAAATATAACTCCGCTATCGTTGAGATTTAAACCGTGTTCCGCTTTCGTTATAAGCCAGCGCTCTGTCAACGGAGTTACCGAGACGACAACATGTGATATAACACTGACCTTCGTTTAAATCTTACATAATCACGCAATGTGTGATGTTTTATGCTTTGAGTTAATGTTGCGCGTATTTCGTTCAAAAGTAATAAATTGCATTAGGCATGACATGCTCTATGACGCACAAAGAAATTATTATTTTTTTTTTTTGTGGATCGAGACATCCTTCAATAAGGAATGAGTAATGTTTTCTTCGTCACTGGAATTCTGATGAAGTTATTGTTTCTCAAATCTAATAATGATCCTTTTTGCACAAATAATAATAATAATAATAATAATAATAATAATAATAATAATAATAATAATAAGTTACACAACACAAAACTTCACGCATTGTATTCTTCACTTGACATAATTAGGAACATTAAATCCAGACGTTTGAGATGGGCAGGGCATGTAGCACGTATGGGCGAATCCAGAAATGCATATCGAGTGTTAATTGAGGGACTTAGAACTAAAAGCAGGTAAGTGACATTATTAAACAAATGAGATAAGTGTGTGTTGTGATAGCCCAAAAGGATGTTTCTTTGCGATAAAATCAGGTAAGTGATCACACTGTGCAGTGCTGCTATATGGGCATCATTTCACCAAACTAGTGTATAATATTTCATTGCATGTAGAACTTTAACTGTAATTTCCTCAAAACTAGGTTTCCGTCACTTACCTGGTTTTTGTTCTAAGCCCCTCAATTGGGAGGCCGGAGGGCAAAAGACCTTTGGGGAGGCCGAGATGTAGATGGGAAGATAATATTAAAATGGATTTGAGGGAGGTGCGATATGATGATAGAGACTGGATTAATCTTGCTCAGGATAGGGACCTATGGCGGGCTTATGTGAGGGCGGCAAAGAACCTCCGGGTTCCTTAAAAGCCAGTAAGTAAGCAATAATAATAATAAATAATAATCATCATAAATAATAATAAAAACAGTGAATAATAATAAATGGAGAACTAATTTTCAAAACGTCTCTTGTCCACCTGATAACGAAAATTAGTTCCCTGTGTCCATGCGTTCTTCAAATATAACTCTACATACAAATGTCATTATTTGGATTCAGAACGCTCTCTAAACCACTAAAATCCTGCGTTAAATGTGACTATTGGAATCAAATTGACTCTTTTTCACAGCAAAATTGCTACAAAATATTAGTTCCAGCTTTGGAATCAAAGAGTCTCATGCTTCCATTTGATTCTAAATGCACTCACCCTCTTCGGTTTCATAATGTCTCTTGCCCAGCTGGTAAGAAATTTTAGACCTAAAAACGTTTTTCGTGACTGCCCACAGGGAATTGTCGAGAATCGTTTTGAAAAGAAGCTCCTCAAATAATGGTAATAATAAATAATAATCAAGCTGTACTGTTTAGGCGCCATCGACGCAAATCAGTGGTTAACAAGCTGAATTCGAACTCCTTGTCTGTGGTCGTGCGTGCATTTCTAATCCCGCTTGGGCTGATGACTTCGTTCGACTTTTTCTAAGGATTTTTCCAACTGGAACACGAATGTCAAGTAAACCTACGTCGAATCCTCTTATTTATCGCGCCAAATACAACCTTATCACCACTTTCACGAAAATAATACGCGTATAACTATGATGCAGTCGATACAGCGTCGTTAAATAATCAATCAGAAAGGTAAGGATTAATTCTGAATGTTCGTATATCTCACCTTCCTACAGTTCTATATTTTAATATCTCTGATAGTATCTTATGTCCTTAGTCTATAGCAGGCCTGCACAAACAGCGCTCAACGAGCGCGCGCGCTCCTTCGGAGCGGGAGAGCGGTGTTTACCGCTCGCCGAAACGGAGAGGAAGATACGTCAGAATGACATAGACTTGCAATAGGTAGAGGAGAGGGAAACGACCACTCAGCTATCTAGTGGAGTGCAGTGTGTAGGCCTATTCTCAGTAACTGTTTCACGTTGCTTACCTACTGCTACAGTACAGTATGGAGGAATCTAAAAGACGGAACGTAACATTTAACATTTAACGATTTGCAGCTCGAGCGTATTGATCTTCAATGTGACCTAAAGATCGTTTGAATAATACTACTACCCTGATTGAGTTTTACAAGACTAAATATTAGCAATAATATCCACGACTACACAAGCTGGCTGTGACAATGATTGCCATGTTTGACTCAACATTTATTTTTGTGAGCAACTGTTTTCTATAATGAATTTTAATAAAGGAAGACATCGAACATCTGTAACTGATGTTTCATTATGATCAGTAGGCTACTGTTCCTTTCAGCTGCCAACAGCATAAAACCTCGTTTTGATGTACTGATAAATAAAAATATAACAAAATGATATTGTACATTTAAGTAGCTATAGAATTTCTATTACTTCTGTAAAATAAATATTTATTAATTAATTAATAATAGTCCAAGATAATTTGCAAACACTGAACGGGAATTCACTTCATAAGCACTCGTAATAGTACTTCCTTTAGTGTTTATTTTGTACGATATCACCCCTTCTTCCAGTCCACCCTTATACAGAGCGCAGCTAATATCTGCATTCCGCTCATGAGCTGTGAGCCGGCTCGGAGAGCGCAAATCTTGTGCAAGCCTGGTCTATAGCCTTTTTTAAAGGTGGTTATATAACGACTCTATCACCTACTATATTATTTAGTGTCGATTGAATTGGTCATAACGAGAAGTATTTGGCGAGATCAGGCCGAGGTTTCGCCACAAATTACCTGGTATTCGACTTACGGTTGAGGAAAACCTCAGAAAAAACCCAACAAGGAAATCAACTCAAACGAGGATGGGACACACGCTCGAGTGCAGCTTCAGATCGGCAGGAACACTTATCAGTCAATAACTCCGTTATCTGTAATAATCGCTAATAACAGTTTTTTTGCACTCAATGTATAAAAGATAAAAAAGTCAGAATTTGATCTTCGGAGTCATTAGTAAAATACTGTACTTTGAAGTCATTAATAGAATAATAATGATTGTTATTGTAAATGTAAGTATTACTAGGTAATACGTATTTCAGATCATATCCTATTCCAACCTGTTACCCTTGTGAGGTGGCTGGATAAGGATAAGGTGCTTATCAGAATTTTCTAACTTTTTGAGGAAGAGTTCATGGAAATGAAAGATAAGGTTGTCACTCAGCTCCAATACGGAAAGTAGATTCAGGTTCGAGCGGTCATTTATACAAACTGGTTCAATATCTTGAGGGGAAGATAAAAGATAATCACTAAAATGTGCGTGAAAATAATTATCTTGAAGCTGATAGTAAGCCTATAGGAACGTCATTTAAATTGTAATGCTGACTGCTTTCCAAAGCTCGCTTCTATCAAATGTTTTCTTTCACGCTTGAAGAATATTCACATAAACATTATGCGGCAAAACAAAAACACTGAAATTTTTGCTCGTCTGCTGTCAACGTTTCCCTAGCAACGAAGTATTAATTATATATATATATATATATATATATATATATATACATAATTTGAACTGATAATGGAAATTACGGGGAAACGGCTGAACGGATTTTAATGAGTGACCCCTCATTTTCATGCCTGGCATCCAAAGTTTTTCGGAAAAATAGTAGTTTTCAGTGAAATGTCAATTTTCCTACATAATTTTCCTATTTTCCAAAATCCATCTGTTGTCACTTTTGAGAACTAATTTTATTGAATCACGGCCGACTTGATTGAATTTCAGAACAAAACACACACTACAATAAACAATAGGCTATTACACGAAGGCCATGACCTGCAGAATTGCCGACTTATTTAGAGCTCAATTCAATTTGTTATTAAGAACTGATTCTGCAGTGTATAATTTTCTTAGTACAGCTGTGTATTGGATATTCAAATCTACGAAACTTGAGGTGGTTTGATGACATTATTACCATTAGAAATTAAATATTATTACAGTTAATATCATAATGCGTCTATTTTTCATTAATTGTACATAATATTGATGTTATATTGATGACATGAAAGTGAAACGTTTTGAAGTTATGTAAGTATATGTAGAGAATATCTTAATTTAGATCTTCATTTCTATAATTTACTGAGTGACTGCTATATATAACTACAAAACTTAAGTAAGATAATAATATTGTTATTAAAAATCAAATATTTTTATACTTATTAACCCAGTGGGGTTGGGTCTTTTTCATATACTTAATGGCGGTGTAATGTAGATATTGATATGTGTCATTGTCTTCAGTATTGGCTCAAGAGAGCGCAAAAATTATATTTCCTAAGGAAAGATAAAAAGGTATCAGGCCTACTTACTAATAAAATAAGGGGCTTAGAAAATTTTGTAGTCTCCAGATAATTTCAGCAGGATCACTTAGTAGGATAAAATGATTTTACGCTCTACATTTCAAGTTCTACATGCAGCAGCTATACGAAAATGCTATTGTTCGAAAGCTTAGCAAACCTGACATTTTTTTAACTTTTGCCTACAATCCACAATGACCTGAAATAGCTACTGCTATCGTCCTGACATTGATACTTGCGTTTTCGCGTTGAAACTCAAAAACTGAAGTTCGATAGGTTCAAGAAAAAGTATTTGGCCTAAAAAAATCCATTCAGAGGGAGTAGGTTTCATTATTATGGAAGCAAATGCCTATCAAAAAGACAAGTATTGTTCATTGAAAATAAATCTGAAAAATGTTTATTTGAACGTCTAACGAACTTAGTTTGCTTGCTGCACAAGCCACTAGTGTAGTATAATAATAGTTTGACATATTGTTAATTCAGAGTTGTGTTGATTTCTGCAATTATGGTTCCCAAGAGAGGAGGTGTTTATTGTCGAGAATTATATTTTCAGATCATACGGAGTGGGGCGTCAGAATGTGCCGAGCTGGGAAGCGAAATTCTCGTCACCGAAACTCCCGTCATTGTACCACCTAGTCACTGCAATTTTATCAGTCGATATTTTGGTCACCGGTACACTTTTTGTTAAAAATAATAATTTATTTTGACAAGTAAAATATTCATAGGTACACTGTATAAAATGTTATGTCATTAATGTTTCAAATTTGCCATACTGCATAAAATATTACATGATTTATAGGCCTATTTCAAAATTGCCACCTAAATTATGTCCGATGGCTTTGAGGTACGTAAGAACATCACCATCTTCTCTATAATCAGGATATCGTTCTGTGATCCTACTAATCCTATCTAAATCCTAAATTTTTCCAATAAAACATTAATAAATTTAGATGATTGATTAAATGGCAAACTTACTAGTGTTAATTATATAAGCACATGTGGCTTACAGCTGTTTCGGTGTATACTGTACACCATCGTCAGAGCCTACTAGATCTCGGCGTCATCTCGACATCGCTGCCTGTTCCAAGTCACACAGAGTTTGTGTGCACTCGATGTGGGTCTGTGGCGTTTCGTCAGCCCACGCGAGTTGTGTGGATATAAAGGGAAAAGTTGAGACGGTGTCGGGTGGAGTTCCCGGGTAGCTCAGTTGGAAAGAGCGCTGGTACGTTCAACCAGAGGTCCCGGGATCGATACCCGGCCCCGGAACAATTTTTCCTTGAAATTATTCAAATCTGCTTTACAGGGAGCTTTACCTGAAAGACTAGATTTGCATAATATATACGTCACTGTGTACGTTAACAGAAAACCACAATTCCAAGTCATACAGAGATTGTGTGCACTCGATGTGGGTCTCTGGCGTTTCGTCAGCCCACGCGAGTTGTGTGGATATAAAGGGAAAAGTTGAGACGGTGTCGGGTGGAGTTCCCGGGTAGCTCAGTTGGAAAGAGCGCTGGTACGTTCAACCAGAGGTCCCGGGATCGATACCCGGCCCCGGAACAATTTTTCCCATGAAATTATTCAAATCTGCTTTACAGGGAGCCTTACCTAAAAGACTAGATTTGCAAATAGTGTGTGTGTGTGTGTTCTGAAATTGATCTGTGTGTTGAGAATTTAATTAGGGTGTGTTTTAGTGTGTCTGTATATTTCATATTGTTCTAGTGTGTTGAGTTTTTGGTTCTTGGGTTGTATGTGTAGGATTTCCATGTCTGTATTTATGTTATTGTATGTATGGTTAGCATTAGTAAGTTATGTGTTCGGCATATGTAGATGTATTGTGTCCTCTGGTTATTGCTTTAATGTGTTCTTTGTAGCGTGTTTGGAATGATCTGCCTGTCTGTCCAATGTAGAACTTGTCCCAACTATTACATGTTAGTTTGTATACGCCTGTGTGGTAACACTAGTAACTTTGCCATTTAATCACTCACTTATATTTAAGTGTTAAAAGTAGTGTACGCAAGATTCAAGATGCATTAATAAATTATTAAACGTAATCGGTGACAAAAAGGCATAATGACGACATCTCCGGTGACGAGAATTCCTAGACCCAGCCGAGCTTACACCACGTGAGCAGTACCAGGAGCGATTTAACATTGCGGCACCAAACAACACAACAATGTTAGCTGTCGTCGAGAAGTTCCGTGATACGGAATCAGTCTTACGTCACCTTGCATATTATAATGACTTATCTTGATTTTCAGAGTAGGCTATGTTTGTAATTTCAGTACTCCGTATGACTGGAAATAATGCTAGATAATAAACACCTTCACTGTTGTGAGAACCATAATTGCAACATTAACCCCAACACTGAATATACAATATGTCAAACTATCATATAAAATAAGTAAATACTTGGTTGCTTGGGAAACGTGCATGCCGCGTACTGTACTTGTTGGGTTGCATAGACAATATTGGAATCAATATTCCGGAATTTGGGAAGTCTTGCACCTCAGTTTGGCATACTTGCAACGTCATTTTCAGTAAATGTTGTTTCAATATTTTCGCATATACAAGTAGAAATTAATAATTTTAATAATAATATTAAAGATTTATTTTAACTGGCAGAATTAAGGCCGTAAGGCCTTCTCTTCCACTCAACCAGCAAAAAGTATACATACATATGTATGAACTTACAAAGAATTCAACAATTTGATTTAGATAAGAGCTACATGTATACAAGAGTTATTTACGAATTAAACAACAAAATACTATGAACTATCAAAGACTGAAATACAAACTACGAGTATGTAGCAGAATTAAGCTAAAATACATAGAATGTTAATATATTTCAAATAATGTTAGATAATAGAAAGAGATTATAATGAGACAATTTTGAAAATACAGCACTATCAGGATGCATGTCTAAAGGAAGGAGTAACAATGTAGACAGTGATAGTTTAAGTCAGTATGATTGGAGTGAAATGCTAAGAAGGTTATGTTTTAAGCTGTTTTTAAAAGTGTTTATTGTCTTGCAGCCCCTAATACTTTGTGACAGGGAATTCCATTGTCGCGAGGTGGATACTGTAAAAGATTATGAATAACGAGATGTTCTATGAAGAGGTATACTTAGCGCGCTGTAGATAAGTGATCTGGTATTTACGTCGTGGTTAGAGTATAGATAAGAGAAACGAGACGAAAGGTAATTTGGTGTTGAGGTGTGCAGAATTCGAAAGAGTAAAGACAAAGAGTGTAAAGTTCTACGTTCTTTAAGTCGGAGCCACGAAAGACTTGCGAAGGACGGTGATATGTGATCATATCGTCGGATGTTGCATACGTATCTGACGCACATATTCTGAACTCGCTGTAACTTGACTGACAGTTCAGAACTTAGGTCACTAACAAAATGTCACAATAATCGAAATGCGGCATTACTAGGGTTTGTACTAGAGTAAGTTTTAGTTGCTGGGGCAAGAAGTTTCTTAAGCGACTCAAACAATGAATGGAGGAACATATTTTTTTTATCGTTTCTTTAACTTTAAAATTCCAATTTAGATTATTATCGAAAAAGAAGCCAAGATTTTTTACGGAGAGGTCATTGGAAGAAAGCACTAACATCAACCTCGTTTGGGGATACAATGTTTTTAAAGTTTTTCTAAATCTGTAAATTCAATTTAATATACCAGGACATTCGGAAAGTAGTAGTTACTGTTTCACGCTAAATTAATTTTTGTTACTTTTGTTATTACATACTTCAAACATAGTCCCCTACCGTGTGAGCAATATGTTGGCAAATCCTTGCAAGATGGCGAATATCAATGCAACATCATTTCTGGACACCTCTCTTACTAATCGGTCTAAAGCTCGTTGGATGTAAACTCTTGATTGCAAGCGAATACCTCGCTCCCCCCCCCCCCCAAACTTGCAATACTTCGTTACGGTTGGACTTCTCTCCCACAACCTTCTTGTAATGCCGTATTTTTTCCTCTTGCAACTTGTGCTTTTATGAAGAATCTTTGTTCATACCTACTGAACATTTTAGGGCGGTATTACTTAATACAAATCAGAAACAGTCCCTATATTCACAAAATATGGTTACTTAAAGACTTTTAATATTGCACATTTATGCAGTAATCATCCCTCTATTATGTACTTGAACAGTCTTTCTCAAACTATGGTCTGCGGACCACTGTGGCCCTTCAAAAAAGGCAGAAAAAATACAATTCAAATGAATTGCGTATCACACTATATCTTAAAATCTCAGAGTTTGGAAATAACACATGGTAATCGAATTTCACTTTTTCTCCCAGTACAGACATTTTATGAAATTTATTACCCTACCCGTCTACCGACTTCCCACTCTACTCTCAGCAACAAAAGAGAGATTTAAAGCACTATACACGTGATGTTTCTCTCCATCTTTTCCCTGCACATCTGGCGCCACGCCTGTAACCCAGCCAGGGACCACCCGAATTCATAACAGAGGACCAAAGTACCGAACCTTAATTCAATTTTAAAATAAAGTATACTGGTATTAAAATATGCTACGAAAATTATAAATTTGCTTTCGAAGGCAACAAGAGTAAGGTGGTCCGCGGAACTGTTCTGACTTTAAAAAATGGTCCCCACTTCAAAAAAGTTTGAGAAACGCTGTACTAGAAGATTCCTATGCCCACCGCTATGAGCATTGATTTAAAGCACTGTTGCCATTACTTATTGAATGCCCTGGTATTTGTCTTTGTTAAATCATTATGATTTTAATAATATAATTTCTTGATCAAAATAACCTATTACAGTAACAAAATTTATTCTCAGAGGCGAACATTAGTTTTTATTTTGGATGAGTCATTACTAGTTCCATTGCATCAGATTTTCAAATCCTTGGATATCAAAATTAGCGAAGGGTGTGAGCTAACGTACCGAAGGTGTTGGAAGAAAGTACAGTAAAGTGAGTTATACTTTGAGAAATTAATCTGACCTGTGTGACCTTCGGCATCATGACGAAGAAAATCCACTTGAAGATGCGCAGACCTCCGAGGTTAGTGGCATCCTGTCCCATCATGTAGAATTCGTTCTTCGGCTGCTTCAGCGAGTCCACACCAATACCAAACGCTGTGGTAGCGATGACATCATTGGTATATCTGGTATAAAAATCTTTTAACTCCAAGATCAGAGTGTCACCATCTGCAAATTTCAAACATAAATAAAATTATTGGTGAAGAAAAGGAAGAAAGGTATTGTGATGTAGCTGTTTTATTTCTAGAGCTTTTAGTATTATACTTCGAGGATAAAAAGAAAGGAGTGAGCGATCCAAGGAAAAATGTTTGACATCGATGGGACGGATGTGACATCAAACTACACCTTTTATGCCCCATAATCCTTCGCGAAATACCACCAAGCATATAACTTCTGCTATAAGCTGCTATTTCACATGGCGGAATTTAAATTTCTAATTCAAATTTTATTAATGGTTAGTTGTTACGTGTGTGGTGTAACAGCTAAACCAAAATATCAATATAGGGTACAGCGTTTTCAAAGAGTATATTATTATTATTATTATTATTATTATTATTATTATTATTATTATTTTATCATTATGTAGTTGCTACATGGCCTAATACTGGTAAATGCGCATCACCATGCTTACGAAAAGACACGTTTCACTGCCAATAATTTATTTCGTGTGCACAAGGTTGGAATTTTGTAGTAAGAGAAAAAGGAAGATATCCGTGTTCTGAAATTTATCCCAAAAAATGTAGGTACTTTTCTGTATAGTACAGTATTTTAGAAAGCCAGGTACTTAAAAAATTACACTTAACTGCACTATATATCCACCTATGATCTAACATATGAAGCTCCAAAAATTACATTTTGTCATACGTAAATGGCTTAGAATGGCTGTGGAAATAACAGGAGTAAATTGGTGGATTATTATATCCATGTACATTTCAGTGTAGCTTTATTAAACGTGTTATGGTTACATGGACTGAACACTTCATTTCTACTTTCTTTTATTACTGTTCACTATATCCACAAACAGAAAAGAATATTAGCTTTTATAAAAATAACACCCGCTGAATTTTACTAGACTTTCAAAATAGTCACAACACAAAACAGAATTAGTAATCGTAATAATACGAACATTACAGCCGGAAAAAGAGATGAACTATGGGTAATTTGACGGCCACACTAGTACACCTTTTTGGTTCCACCGTTTCAAGCTTATGGCCCAGGGTTGGTATTATATAAGCTTCTTTTGTTTCTGGCTAAGTGGAAGGTAAGGTCTGATAGTCTTAACTCCGTCAGAATAAATGATTGAGTGAACGAGTGAGTGAGTGAATCAGTGGATGAATGAGTAAATAAATAAGTGGATAAATAAATAAGATAAAACAATAAATTGAATAAACGAAACAACAGAACAAAGGAAAACACAAAAAACAAACAAACAAAGGAAAACATAACAAGGAAAGAAAATAAGAAACAAAGAACAAACGAAGAAGCAAACAAATAATAATTATTATTATTATTGTTATTGGGCGGCCGGGTAGCTCAGTTGGTAGAGCAGCTGGCTACGGACTGAAAGGTCCAGGGTTCGATCCCAGGTAGTGACAGGATTTTTTCTCGTTGCCAAACTTTCAGAACGGCCCCGAGATTCACTCAGCCTCCTATAAAATTGAGTACCGGGTCTTTCCCGGGGGTAAAAGGCGGTCAGAGCGTGGTGCCGAGGTCATGGAAAGCATGGGCTCTACCTCCATGCCCCCTAAGTGCCTTCATAGCATGCTACGGGGATACCATTATTATTATTATTATTATTATTATTATTATTATTATTATTATTATTATTATTAGCTTGCTTCGTATTTGGTCCATTTCTTAATCGTATTATGCAAGGTGAGCCAATGGAACGGGAGATTTTAAAACTTTAATAATTATTGCACTGACTACTTTGAAACGAAACTTTCGCCCACACCTATGGAGTAACGGCTAGCGCGTCTGGCCGCGAAACCAGGTGGCCCGTGTTCGAATCCCGGTAGGGGTAATTTACCTGATTGAGGTTTTTCCGTGGTTTTACCTCAACCCATTATGAGCAAATGCTGGGTAACTATCGGTGCTGGACCCCGGACTAATTTCACCGGTATTATCACCTTCACTTCATTCAGACGCTAAATAACCTGAGATATTGATACGGCATCGTAAAATAACCGACTAAAAAAAAACGAAACTTTCAATTTACATTTAAAGTATACACAATATCATTTACCTGTACCTCATGAAATTCTTATTTTCGGAACATTACATTCCGCGGGTGGGACCCGTTTCGTTGCACACATTCTTCAAGTCTAAGTGTTGAAACCACGTGTTTCTATTGATGAGAGGATTAGGCCTATTGGCAATTTGTGGAGACAACAATTCTCTGAATCATTCGGATATATCGCTGTGATGTTACAGTAACAGATGTCCTGTTATCGTCCTCAAAGAAATAAGGACCGATGATTTCAAATGACGCTCTTGCACACCAAACTGTGACTTTGACAATGTGTAATGGTTCCTCATGCATTTCGTAACAATTAGTTGTTGAGCAGTATCGAAAGTTTTGTTTTTTGACGTATACAGAGAGATGAAAATGAGCTTCATCACTCATCAGCATATTGTGGGCAATGTCTTCGTTAACATTTTGATCCGAGAATTGTTGGCAAAAAGTTATGCGGTTTATTTTATCAGCATCTTTTAATGTTTGCACTACTGAATTTTGTATGGATGCATGTGTAAGTTCTTATAAAGAATTCTTCGTATATTACTGGTGTTTGACAAGCTAAGTGAAATTGCATGACGACGGGCAGAACGTTTAGGACTTCGGATCATAGCAACTCTTAAGGCTGGTTTACAATAAACCGGAAACGAGAATCGGAACGAAAACGGTAAAATTGTTAAAATGTGTACATTTAAATGTGAGCATTGACAATTAACGAAAAGCTTGCCGGAGCCCGGGATCGGGAACGGAGAGTTGGCTAAGTTTCAACTTTGGCGTTCACGTTTCCGATCACAGCCCACTAGATTCATTCTATTGCCATCCAAAAGCTATTTTGTCGTCGTATATTTTGTAGCAAGAAGACCGTGACATAACCTATGCATTATTTTGTTCTGTGCTGTACCTCATGGAGTAAGCTTTATTTGATGAGATTCTAATATTGAGTGTAGAGGAAAATCCTCACGTTTACGATAAGCGGCGCGCCTCGTATAAAAATGAGAAAATGAAGGAGAATACGTGGCTTTCTATAGCTGCACCTAGGTGTTGATACAGCATCGTAAAATAACCCAATAAAAAATAGCTGCATTTTTGAACACCGATCGTAAGTGAATCATATTTTATTACTATATTGGTTGTATTAAACACTACATATTCATGCTTCAATTCAATAACTACTGTTGTGTTCAATTTTGTTCTATTACAAATGTTTCTTCTCTAATTATTTTACGTTATGGTAGACTTAAAATAGGTTGTGATAATAAAGATGCATGGGCATATTTATAGTACCGTACCTAATGAAATGTTTCAGTCAAAATTTCGAAGTTGGTTAACCTGTGTTTATGTTGGCTGCCATGTACTCATGAGAGAACACCATTGGTCAATTATAAACAAATAACATTAGAACGCGCAATATCGATTTTACATATCGTCATTGACATGCATATCGATATGCATAGTTGTCTACGTTCTCGGTTTATTGCGAATCAAAAGTTTTCATATTCACGTCCTCCGCTTCTCGTTTTCATTCTGGTTCTCGTTCCCGATTTATTGTGAACCAGCCTTTACGGCGTTGATGTTTTCCGGGGTACGTACAGATCTTTCTTATCTGGAGACTTTTTTAACGGAGAACCAGTTACTTCAAAGTTCTGAGTCCAGATTTTTATTGCATGGGCTGATGGTATCGGATCATTGCGATGGATATTGTAATGACGTCGAAATAGCCGTTGGGCAGCAATGAAAGTATCATTATTTTTATAATATGGTTTAACAGGAAAAGCACGTTATAGGCTAAACAACTGCTATCGAATGAAGAATAGACTGTTCCATGTAACAATTAAAATACCCGACAACAGCCGAAAAGACACGAATCTGAAAATCGCCCGTTTCATTGACTCACCTTGTACTACATCCGCAGAGATTTTTATGAATGTGAATCTCATGATATTTGTGATTGTGAGATGTCGCCAGTCAATATTCACATTAATTTTATCTTTAGATAACACGAGGTACCACTGGATTTGGTCCGCCAACTATCGTGACCCTCTATTTCAGTATTCACCACCATAATTTCAATAGCATCCTGTAGATTCAAGGAAGAAAGTACGATCACAGTCTAGTATATATAGTCACGAAGCTCAATACGTAGGAAATATGCATCCATAGATAGTTGCTAACTACCAGTGGCGTAGCGTCAATGTAAGCTAAAAAGCTTAGCTTCCCCAGTGAATAATAATTTCATAATAAACCTGCAGTTTATGGAGAAAATTATTTATTAATTTTAATAGAATTTATATTTATGCGTTAAATATTGTGATGCGGCAGCTCAGGATGATTTGTGATGCAGCAGTAAACAAGAAGCCTGCACACACCAGCTTCCAAGCAGACTGGTTTCTTCTATGTAATCCACCCCGCAGATTTTCCATCCCTTTCTAACTAAACTACCCTAGTCGCAAGGCTCGCAAGAAGCTAGCTTTAACATTTAAAATAAGTAGTTTCCGAGTTATCCCTTTTCGTCAGTTGTGTTCAGTTGAAGTGTTAGTGTGCATTGTGGCTGATATAATAAATAATGAGCGAAATAACAGTTCCTGACACTAATTTACTTGAATTTTTTTAGGACAATTGTATTATCAAGACTGACTTACGAACAAAAGTGTGATTTAAAAAAAAAATGAGCGACTCCCTTGCTGTCAATGAAGAACACAACCAAAAGACAGACGCATACTTACGTAATTATACTAATATTGTGATTTCTCTAAGTATGACAGGGAGTGAGCTAATGTTATACGTTTACGTGTCTATTTGTTAAGAGATATGTGTGAACCGTGAAATCATATTTTATTACGTATCATTGGTGTTACTTACTATGTTCCAACCAATCTTCGACTGCTGACTTGAAATTGACTACTATTTATTTTAAGACTGTATTTTTGTAATACGTTTTCTCATATTGCATGAAAGACAACTTGATTTAGCTTCCCCTGCTCAAAATTTCATGCTACGCCACTGCTAACCACTAGGATCGCTAATATCGCCTCATTACAGACAATGCGAAATAGTACCGGCACAGTCTATTGTTCCTAGCAACCTCACAACTCAAGCTTCGTGAGTGTATTTACTAGACCAGCGGTGGCGAAAATGTAATCGTGCGCCGAGCCACTGTGTAACCTGCAACGTGCATAGCACCTATGGAGGGACGCGGACACCCGAAGGGGAAGTGAAACAACTGTCTGATTTATTAACGGATTTTCATTTTCCTTACGTCAAGCATTTAAATATAATTTTATACAGTACAAGGCTACAGACTAATGTTTAGTACGTGTAACGAAGAAAGAAATGAACAATAAATGAACAATATCACAACCTAAAATTAACTGTCTTCAGAATGTCTCTGCGACAAAGTTTCAAAATCAGGAATTATGTCACTTACTGCCAGTCGTAGTTGATCACGAAGGTATTTGTCTGTCAGTCGAGATCTAAATTTGGTTTTTACTATTTTAATTGTTGAAAATAATTTTTCACAAACGTAAGTTGTAGCGACCATGGCTTCAACAGAGCAAGCGAAAGAACGAAGCTTCGGATATTTATTTTTCGGCAAAGATTTGAAAGTTCAACATTTGTCAAGTCCTTACATCTAGCTTTCATTTGACATCACATAGTAAATCAGTGAGTTCAAATTGAAGAGCTAACCGCATTATTCGTACATCTACTGAAAAAGGGTCGACGTACAGAGGTGATGATGATGATGATGATGATTACAACAACAATAACACTTAACCTTTTAATGTTTCATCAGTAACATGTTGTATAATGCCGTTTTATGTTATACAACCGTTTTCCTCGTAATACTTGTGAACAAATCATACATTTAATATTCTCATCATATTGACAGCAAAAAAATGCGTCCTCCCATCCTACTTGGAACTTTCGTACATGGTTTCGAGAGAGACATATGCCACTCGCAGGTCAGAGACAAATACAAATGGAACGGAGTTTGACTCCAGTGAGTGAGAGGGTGGAGGTTGGCGGAGGTTAGAAGCAAGCGAAATGCACAGCTATCACTGCGAGCCACAACGTCTCGCGAGTCACGTTCTCGCCACTGCTGTACTAGACTGTGGTACGGTCCCTATTCATAACACTTGCCGCATTGTCTACAATGGAGTACAAATTATCACTATACACACCCACCTTGTTCTATTTTGTAGCCTTCATGATGTGGATGCTGGCTGCTATCCTCGAGATATCGCACAAATTGTTGACAGCATTCAGATACTAACACAAACATGGTTTTCATTTTGCTGGATGTGAAAGCGGGACTCAGAGTCGCCCGCATCTCTTTCCAACGCTGACCTGTAAGAGGAAATATATACAATATTAATATTTTGTATTTTATTTGGTTTCATTAAACTTTTTTGTTAATCGTACCCTATCACTTGAGTTGTGTAATTTCAATATTCGATTCATAATGAATAGAGCCCGGATGTTTAGGCATTTGTAACAGTTAAAGTAGGCAGGCGAAAAGGCAATAAAAACGTAAAAAAAGCACAATAAATTTTGAAAAAGGCATTATAATTTTTAAAAGGGCATAATATATTTTAGCAATACAGTTATATTATATCAACATAACTCACATTTTTACTTCATAGTTGACCATGTTAACTTATAAAATATTTATTTATTTATTTTTCGTGATTAACTGTCTTTTCTCAAAACTTACAAACAAAACTGTTCCATCGGTTGAAAACACATGGGCACCAAATTCACTAACGTAAGCATGAAGTTTACTTTTCAATGGTTTACTGAATTTAGGCATTCTAGCTAATCGATCTTATACCTTCTGACACCCGACAATAACTGACTATTCCTCTCTCAAATTTCTTTCTCCTACAATATTAAACACGTGTAGCACAAAATTGTAACAGTAAGATTTGAAAATATGAAAGCAAACAATTGAAAATGCTACGTGACAACTTCTATAAGAACGGGCTTAATATTTGAAATTATAAAGCTGATTGTTGATATCGTGAAGACATGACATTATTTTGTAACTGTGTATTATCAATCATTATTCATATTACATCAATAGTCATGTAGGATATTAAAGCACGATTATTAGCCCGGTTGCAAAAACACCGATCAAATTATGATTGGCGATCAAGGAGGGTTTGATTGGCCATCAGTTCTATTTCTGTTGCAGAAAGAACAATCAGTATTTGATCGGAGATCAATCTTCCATCAGACTTGATCAACAGATTTTTTCTGGTTAAGTGGCTGATCACTGATCAAGTATTTATGTTATTCTCTTTATAGTGCAGTTACTGGAATTTATATAGTAAATAGTTATAGCGTAATAATATTGTTTTCGACATAATGGATTCATCTGATGAAGAAATTTTAGAATGAAAAAATATTATTATGGAGAAGGCATTTCCGTGACAGACATGAATTGTTTTTATATGACAGAGAATTTGAGCAAAGATTTAGGTTAAGTAAGGATTCGTGTGTTTTGTTATTTTCAAAAATTGAAACAGACAAATCGAAACCTTCCACTTTCTTCTGTGAATAATGTTCTAATAGCGCTGAGATTTTATGCTGTTGGAATTTTTCAGGCAGGCTTGGGTGATCTTGTTGGGGTCCACAAATTAAATATTTGCCGAGTAGTTAGAGAAATGTTAACGTATGAAATTGCTTTGTTATCGCAGAATCTCACAAAGCCCCCAACCTCAGACTGGGATCGACTTGAAATCTAGAGAGAATTTTCAGGCGTGTCAGGATTTAACATGAATGGTTGGGAGTGGAGGACAACGAATATTTTTATAAAAGTAACATCGACGAATATCGAACTTCACCATACTCGAGAAACTTGAACCAAACATAGCGCCTGTAATCCACGACGCTGGTCTAGATAATAAGTAAAGGTACAGGGAAAGAACGAGCTTTGTTCACTTAAAAAAAAAAAAGAGTTATGTGTGCTGTGTGGAATAGGATTCCATGCTGTTTAATCGTACGAAACACTGCGATAATGTGCACGGTTTGAGTGGCATGACAGATTTCTGATTCTGCATACAAGGAAATAATATGCTGAAGACAGAGTAAACTGCTCTCCTGAACAATTTGCTTCGTGGACAAAGCTCGTTCTTTCCTTGTATCCTTCAAATTCCGAGAAAGAAAATCCATGCTCTCATGGTTCCGTCTGTGTCTCTGTGTTATATTGTACAGGGACATCACTTTATTTTTACCAACATTTTTAACATTAACCTGGCTATACTCGGAAATACTGTTGCCCCCTTCCATTACAGGAGTTTGATGTTACTAGTGCAATATGTAAACAAATCATTTTACTAGGTATAGGAGGAGAGAAAAGTAGTGTACCCATTTATGTTGTAGGGAAATACGATATTACGATTTTCAGTTTGCATCATCACTTTTACGGAATTTATCAAAATACAGTAGAGTAGTAACATTTTTTTTTTCAAAAACTCAACTTTTCAGGCGGCTATGTTCGTTATGTAATGTCTACTTTATTTTGCATATTAATTATTGATGTTATCATACAATATAGAGAGTGCATTTAAATTGAGGGGATCATAAGTAAAGGGCTGTAAGTGCACTTAAGTTACTTTTGAGAAAATGGGGTTTAAATATTTAAGCTTTCGTAAAATCGGTGAAATTTTTTATTTAAATTTTAATGTGTGATGCGATTAAAATATCCCTTTGCCACAAAAATTTTAGATATTTTTGCTTACACTGGGTGCACTTAACTCACAAATGTCACTAGCATTCCTTTGCTTCTAGCCACCTCAATTCAAAAAAAGCTAATCTGAATTTTTAAACAAGTTGCTGAAAATGGTTGCCGTTCATTACAATGCAGGCTTCAATTCAGTACGCATATTATTAAAAACATTTTGAAGCATATTCTCTGAAATTGAATTTATCGTTTCTTGAATATAATTTTTTAGTACGATATTATTAATATAGGTTCTTTCTTCTATAGAAAACGCAATCATATTTATAAAACACACTATACACTGCAGTGTTTACTTCACTGCTTGAAGACTTCGAATGCAACAGCGGCCGTAAGTTTGTGTGTCTGACGGGAGCAAGGACATTAGTGAAGGGGTGAGAGTGAAGTACATTCAGAAATGCAGGTACAATAAAAATGCAAGTAAAAATAAAATGATGTCCCTGTATATGGCCCGATCTGGATAATGCCTTACCTTTAAGACTGAAGAGCCCTCTGGACCAGATAGGTTCCGACAACTCTGAAAACACTGTTCGATGATCGGTGAAACTATCGAAGTCCTTGATGGTAATAGTCTTGATGAGCTCCGGGTCCCTTATGAGCAAAGTAGGATTTCGGAAGAAGAACATCCCGCCGTACTGGTGGTCTTTGAGGTCGTTGTAGCACTTTATTATAAGCTGGGGGAAGAAGAGGTTTCTCCTCAAGTTGCCCATGAACGGAATAGGCTTGATGAACGGCACATTCTTTTTGGAGAAGTGATTGTGGTTGCTGGTGCCCAACCAGTACAGCACCGCCAATAGAACAGCGAAGAGGATGATCCAATCCGAGAACGACCACGTCCAGTCCAGCATTGTAATCTTGCTCCTGAGCATAAGCAGAACATGTGCATTATAAATCATTAGCCATACACATGGGTGGGCAACTCGTGCTCTCGAAGTGTGAACACAACCTCAGTGCAGGTAAAGTAGCCTCGTTTAATTATTAGGCAGCGGCATTCCTTTTAAGATTTGTAGGTCTTTATTGCATGCACCGATAATAAAATGAAAATGCGACGTTGTCACGTCTTGTTTGTTGCTGCTATATATTAATATAACATGGAACAAGAAACACTGCTAAAATTTGCAACTCTGGTTTATATATACACTCCGCGTGGAGTATTAGAGCGGCCTTCAAAAGACTTGACGACAATGGTCAGCGCAACATAATTAAAATTATTGAAACTACAAAGCTTCCGTCCATACACTCCGCGTGGAGTAAAGTAGCCACGTTCAATTAGTAGGCTAGCGGTGTCAAAGAGGACGGAAGCTTTGTAGTTTCAATAATTTTAATTATGTCGCGCTGTCCATTGTCGTCAAGTCTTTTGAAGGCCGCTCCAATACTCCACGCGGAGTGTATGGACGGAAGCTTTGTAGTTTCAATAATTTTAATTATGTCGCGCTGTCCATTGTCGCCAAGTCTTTTGAAGGCCGCTCTAATACTCCACGCGGAATGTATGGACGGAAGCTTTGTAGTTTCAATAATTTTAATTATGTCGCGCTGTCCATTGTCGCCAAGTCTTTTGAAGGCCGCTCCAATACTCCACGCGGAGTGTATGGATGGAAGCTTTGTAGTTTCAATAATTTTAATTATGTCGCGCTGTCCATTGTCGTCAAGTCTTTTGAAGGCCGCTCCAATACTCCACGCGGAGTGTATGGACGGAAGCTTTGTAGTTTCAATAATTTTAATTATGTCGCGCTGTCCATTGTCGTCAAGTCTTTTGAAGGCAGCTCCAATACTCCACGCGGAGTGTATGGGCGGAAGCTTTGTAGTTTCAATAATTTTAATTATGTCGCGCTGTCCATTGTCGCCAAGTCTTTTGAAGGCCGCTCTAATACTCCACGCGGAGTTTATGGACGGAAGCTTTGTAGTTTCAATAATTTTAATTATGTCGCGCTGTCCATTGTCGTCAAGTCTTTTGAAGGCCGCTCCAATACTCCACGCGGAGTGTATGGGCGGAAGCTTTGTAGTTTCAATAATTTTAATTATGTCGCGCTGTCAACGTGACAACGTCGCATTTTCATTTTATTATCGGTGCATGCAATAAAGACCTACAAATCTTAAAAGGAATGCCGCTGCCTAATAATTAAACGAGGCTACTATATTAGAGCGGCCTTCAAAAGACTCGACGACAATGGACAGCGCGACATAATTAAAATTATTGAAACTACAAAGCTTCCGTCCTCTTTGACACCGCTAGCCTACTAATTGAACGTGGCTACTTTAGAACGGACTCTGTACTGTAGTGTCTGTATAAAAGTTTGCTCGCGTCTGCAGTAAGTGGCGGCTCGTTTTAAGTGAAAAACAATATTATCCCCAGATCATTTCCCTTTAGTGATGAGTCGAAAGAGAAATATTTTTTTATTAAGAAAGGAGGTAAAGCTTGTATTATGTTCTATTAACTTTCTTACGCATGGCATTTTATGTTATAAATAAACACAGTGAAGGTTTTAGTAAAGAAATACTATCTAGATCTGCTTTAGAATAGATAAAGATAAAAATGGGATATCAACAAGGTGAGACTGATATCAAATATCGTTAGCAAGTTGTGCGTGCGAGTTACAGAATTGCACGACATATGATCGACTAGCTAAGAGCATTTATGGAAAAATTTGAAATGTTGCAGTATCATGCAGAACATAGATAATTTCATTTTCTTTCATTACGAACTATCTTGAAGAGTGATAAGAAATTCTTCTTATCAAATATAAGACCCTACTTCAAGACCTACAGCAGAATTCACTGGTAAGTTTGGAGAAACAGTGGCAATTTACAAGGAATCGAGATTTTTCTGAAATCCTTTTGGCTTACAGCCGATAGCAGATACTGAAAGTTTATAGCTTGAATTGATAAATCTACAGAACAGCACGCCACTCAGATTCCAGCGAAATCAGGAATCGAATTGTTCATAATGCTGCCTAAGTCAGAATTTCCAAATATACTCTTTGCTTCCATATATACTGTATGTACTTGAGTCAGAATTTAATACAAGAAAGAAATGTAAAAGCTCTCAATGTAGAGAAAGAGCTTAGAAGTAAGTTTATTTCATCTGCCGTGAAAAATACTTCCTTGAATTTGTGTTTGTTTGCGAATATAGACTATTACATTTCTGAAAACAGAGGACTACTCTTTAATGTATAAAGACATGTAAATTCTCGCGTTCTATGTTTCAAATAAGACATATAATAATAAATATTAACAAATAGTATAATAATAAATAAGTGTTGCAGCTATGTTTGTTGTCTCTTGAAAAGGTATATTTAGGTTGTGTTTCCAGTACTAAACTAGTTTACAAAGCTAGGAAATAATATAATTTTGTTATGTGTGTTTAGGTACAGTTTGTCTAAAATAACTATAATTATTCTACCTTGCGTCATTCTGAAATCCAAATCATGGAGTAGATATCACAACCACCTGCATTAGCCGTCAGAGCACACCGTGGCAATGAACTGCTTTTGCAGCGAAACTACAAACAACTTGTAACTGCTGCGGCTGGCTCCGTCTGTCTTTCTCTCTTTCAAGGTTTTTTTTAGCACTTTGTGAGCACGAGTTGCCCATTCATGGCCATACACATTTTTACAGGTCTAGCGCTCCCAAAAATTAGTTTCTCATTATGCCAACTAAAAAAAAAAATGTATTGTGACGCTTCAAAAGCGATATCTAGATTTTCACGAAAATACCGAGAAGTTGGTTTTCGCATCTCATCTCTTTGTCTGTTTTCAACGTTTTTTCCTGAACTATTGAAGTAATTTTGTTCATATTAAGTTTCCACTAGTTAATTAATCAGGAATGATGCACATGTAACACGAGGATTGGTCTGTTGTTATGACGAGAATCCAAGCCCCAGCTTATCGGTAAGGCATCATGTCACAAACACTTTCACGCCTGATTATTTCCTGACAAGATAAATATTATTCAACGCCTTGAAAACGGCGCAAATATTAAGGATATCACTGGAGAGTTTAAGATAATATTTATTTATTTATTTGCGTATAGAATTGTATATAAAATTTGCGGACTTAGAAAAGGCGTTTGACAGAGTGGATTGGAATAAACTTTTGTGAATCCGAAAGAAAATTGGCGTGGATTGGAAAGAGAGGTAGCTGCTTAATAAACTTTATATGAAACAACGAGTCAGAGTCCAGATAGGAAAAGAAATGTCAGAAGAAACCGAAATAGGGACAGGAGTTCATCAAGAATGCCCTTTATCATCTACCCTGTTGAACATCTACTTGGAGGATTTAGTTAGCAACTGTTTTCAGAACATGGGAGGAGTGACAGTAGGAGGAAGAAGAATAAGGTGCATAAGATTTGCTAATGATATGGCGTTGTTAGCAGAAGAGGAGATGATACTAATGGATATGCTTCTGGAGCTAAATGACAGCTGTGAGCAGTATGGAATGAAGAAAATGCCAACTAGACGAAGTCCATAGTCAAAGGAAGAAAAGTAAAGAATGTAAACTCGAGAAACATAAATGAGACAGTAGAGGAAGTGGACAGCTTCAAATACTTGGGGGTGTACTATAAGCAGTAACATGAGTTACTCCCAGGAAGTCAAAAGGAGAATAGCAATGGTCAAGGAACCTTTTAATAGAAAAAGGAGCATTTGCTGCGGACATCTGGAGAAAGAACGAAAGAAGAGACTAGTGAAGTGCTTTGTATGGAGTGTAGCATTGTATGGGGCAGAAACATGGACATTACGACGAAATGAAGAGAAGCGACTAGAAGCATTTGTAATGTGTACATGGAGAAGGATGGAGCGTGTGAAATGGACAGACAGAATAAGAAACGAAGTTGTGTTGGAAAAAGTGGATGAAGAAAGAATGATGCTAAAACTGATCAGGAACAGAAAAAGGAATTGGCTGGGTCACTGGTTTAGATGAAACTGCCTACTGAAGGAATGAACTGGAAGGAATTGTGAACGGGAGAAGAGCTCGGAGCAGAAGAAGAAATAAGATAATAGACGATATTAAGATAAATGGAGACTAAGAGGAAGGCAGAAAATAGGAAAGACTGGAGAATGCTGGGTTTACAGTGAAAGTCCTGCCCTTGGGGAGAACACTATGTATGAATGAATTATTTAAGTATTTATTTATTTACTCATTCACGCATTCATTTACCTATTTTTCTATGTATCTATCCATTTATTTATATGTTAATAGTTGTCTACCTACCTACCTACCTACCTACTAACGTATTTATTTATTTATTTATTTATTTATTTATTTATTTATTTATTTATTTATTTATTTATTTATTCATTCATTCATTCATTCTTTCATGTATTGTATTTTGTAGATAGATATACCCTTTTCGGGAAATAAGATTAATGTGCATTATCGTTGTATGAAATTCACTTTTTATAATAAATTAACAACTCTTAAATACCTTGCTTGCCGATTGCAGATGACTTGCTCCGAGTGTTATTATTGTATTGTATTGTATTGTATTTATTAACATTCCATGGTATTCATACATTGCTTTACAGCTAGAATATGGAACAAGTCAAAAAACTTAATACTATTATAAAGTCTTAATTTATAGTCACAGTCTAGATGAAATATATATACAGACGAGATTTACAATATAATCTACTAGTACAACACATAGTTTTAGTATCAATTTCATGAAGTGTTATTGAATGTCATGAATTCACTTACAGAATAGAAGGCATGAGAAATTAGGTACTTCTTTAATTTGGCCCTAAATAATCTTATGTTTTGAGTTTCATTTTTTTATATCGATAGGGAGGCTATTAAAAAATTTTACTGCCATATAACGCACTCCTTTTTGATAGCACGATAGACTTGCCGATGGAGTATGAAAGTCATTTCTTTGACGTGTATTTATGCTATGAACTGTTGAATTAGTTACAAAGTTTTCACGATTACATACGAAGAAGACTATTAATGAAAATATATACTGACAAGCCATGGGCATTATTTATAGTTTTTTAAAAATAGTCCTACAAGATTCCCTAGATTCGGCACCTACTATTATTCTAATTACTCTTTTTTGTAATAGAAATATACTGTTACTATCTGTGGAATTTCCCCAGAATATTATTCCAAAACTCATTACCGAGTGGAAGTATGCAAAGTATATTGTTTTTAAGGTATTGATATTTACTATCTTTTGCATAGTTCTAATAGCAAAACAAGCTGAATTTAGTTTGGGGGTAATTTCTTTAATATGATTTTTCCAATTTAACACATTATCGATTTTTAAGCCAAGAAATTTGGTTGTCGTTGTTTCTAATAGGGATCTGTTGTTAATTAATTGCGCTAGAAGTTTGCGAAGTTGAATTTGCACAGGATTTAAATTGAATTATATTAGTTTTGTTACAATTTAATACCAATTTATTGACTGAGAACCAGTCACATATTTTGAAGAGAATTTCCTCTTTTGAAGATTGGAATGTGTTGGAGTTATTGGCTGTAATTACTATACTTGTGTCATCTACAAATAATATGGGATGACCTACATCTTTTATTAGGGGGGGGGGCAAGATCATTTATAAACACTAGAAAAAGTAGGGGACCTAATATTGATCCTTGAGGAAGTATTAAGTAGGAAAACATTGGCTTTCTCCAGTATCGACGCAGGAATTTACTAGTTACTTGGGCAGAAATTTTTGCACTATATAAGACTGAACAGCTTCTTAAAAACCCTTTTAACATGGCTTTGTAAACAAAATTTTAAGTACAAAACAAGCATTTAATGGAGACTGAATCATTTCAGTTAACTAGCATATTTTAATTAATGCAACTTAGATAAAGCTTTGTTTACAATTCAAACGTTGCTAACTGGTCACTAATTCAAAATTCCCTCTGTAGAAGGATACATGTGTGAATGAGGTGCATCACAACAGACAATTGCTCACCTCTTATATGACTCTCCTCTTCATAGCAGGAAGAGATTCAACTTACTGGGTCATTTAGTATCTTGTGGTGTGAACTTTTCTAAACCAATTGCGGAGATATTAAAGAGATAGTGTTGCAATTCGTCATTCAACAATTTCATAAAGAAAACATTTAAAACTTTATAATTTCTATTGGAGTATTTCTGTATATAACAACCTAAACTCCCACATACATTGTGCGGTGAAATAGGGTTATCCACATTGGATAATACTTACTTACTTACAAATGGGTTTAAGGAACCCGAAGGTTCATTGCCGCCCTCACATAAGCCCGCCATCGGTCCCTATCCTGTGCAAGATTAATCCAGTCTCTATCATCATATCCCACCTCCCTCAAATCCATTTTAATAATCCATTTTAAATCCACATTGGATAATTAGTAATAATAATAATAATAACAATAATAATAATAACTGGGCACTAATTACCTATTTATTAAAGATCGGAACGATGCAGAACAGCCACGGAGATGCCACAGGATAAGTGCAAGGCAAGGACAAACAGTCACATGGAATGGAGATAAAATTCTTCTGACGCCGGAAATCGAACTACAGACCTATTAGTTTGGAAGCGCAATCACTATCCATTAAGGCATAGTGGAGGACCAGGATCTTGTATGATTTTTAAAAATACATTTGTAAAATTAGTAGATATAAATGAATTTTGAAACCACTTCACGATGCGATTGACCTGTTTTTCTCTCTCTCCAGCGCTGGTCCTCAGACCGGATGCGGTGTCACTTATCTTGTGTGGTCTTCTTAAACAATAGGCTATAAGTTGATTGAATGAAAGATGAAAGTCACACAATACGGTTTGACTGCTGCTCCATCAAGCACTTCTGTAACATGAAAAACTAAGCCCGCACTACAAAATCAACGCGAGTGATCCAGGTTTTGTCTCTCTTTTCATATTCTTCCAACATTCATATTAATTGTCAGAGTAACGCCGGTTGCTCAAAGCACGTAGGTCGATAGACCCGTGCACTAGGTTTAAGGGTGAATTCTGCCTACCGATATATGTAAGATGGGTGCTCCTGTTATGGCCATGTTCCTGATATGGCTACCCCCTATTGTTAGTTAACCAAAAAATCTGCTAAATTGCAGCAGGATCCAGTGAAAGGGCATCCTGGTATATCACTTGATCGTTTTCTATCCAGTCAGGTTGAGCAATATGGCGTCAGTTGCCTGTTTTGCGGTTTTCATGTGACCTCTTCTTATTTTTCTCTGGTAAGTCTCGTTTGTTTTATGCATGTTTTTCAAAGACTTGTTTCATGAAAACCATAGTGCTCCATTCAGATTTTAATGTTCTGTTGATTGGTGTTGTCGTTGATGGCGTATCTTGTACGAGTTGTTCATAATCAAACGATTTTCGTGAAAGCTTACCTGCTCCTGATATGGCCATATAAAATGCACCATGGCCATATCAAGTTCATTTCACTTTTATTTTTTCACCTCACAAATTTGCATGCCTTATAGCTGGGATTATGCAAAAAATTTTGTATTGTAAGAAAAAAAACTTAATTTTTTAATGGAAAACCCTGTTTTGAATTATAAAAAAATATTATTGTGTCGTATTTATTTATTTTACACCAAAATTATTTAATTTTAGCACAACTGCGCTATCAAACTAAAACAATCACGATTTGTAGAACATGGAACAAGTGTGGCCATATCATGTGCACATGTTCCTGATATGACCACTAGGTACACTTTTGGAATTTGGGACTTTTTGGACAATTAAAACTATTTTTATGGGGAAAGGAAATTGTTTTAAGAAAGTCCATTAGACTGAGAACGAGTAAGATAAAAGTGGTTTACATTTTTTTCAAAATGGCGGCTAGAAAAATTCTCAAACCTTAGCATGGCCATATCAGGGACACCTACCTTATTAGTTCGATCCCCCTTATAACTTGCCTAGAGAACTGGTCGACATATATCTATGGTAATGTTGGGGCTGAAAATCCGTCTGCAAGAATCTCTCCCTCATAACAGGGTCTGTCAGTACTGTACAACAAATATCAGCAGGGTTCTTTAACATTCTATATATCTATGTAACACTTGAAACCAGACTTCACTCTTCCACGTAGGTATCAGTACCGAAGATATTTATCATCTTGAAAATACACACCTGACATCTTCTCAGTGAAGGAGCAATATATTTGATCCTTCGTATAATCTGTGAAATGGTGGGTACTCGACTGTTCGTCATTCACCCATACGAAGCCAGTTGTGTAGATCAGGTTACCATGAAGGCATTTTGTTCTAAATACTTCCGTTTCCGGCAACTGGAGCTTCCACACGTGTCTGAATACGTATTGCAAGGCCATATAACATTTCCACACAGCCTAACTTGACAAAAGAAATACCGATAGCATAATCATTTTCAGCGATGAGCTGTCTCTGGAACATTTCCGGCTCTGATAAGTCTTGCATTCCAGTGTAAAATTTGCGCACTTTTTAAGGCACTCAATATTATACGAAAGCTATTCAGAAATCAACTTCCGATTGTCGACTGTGGATTGCTAGATCGTTGCAGGAAGATGGCGCTTGCGCAATAGCCACGAGTAAAGACGTAATAATGCTCCCATGCATCGCGCACTCATTTCTGTTTATTAGTGTGTGAGAAACAGCTGTTGATAAAATGGACACGACTATTACGTCCCGCGAGTTGTGAGGTCCGTTTGATTATTCGATTTCTTCACGGAAAAGGAGTTAACGCTGCTGAGATTCACTGTCGATTGTGTCGTGTTTATGGCAACATTATGAGTGATAGTGCAGAAAATTTAAGAATGAGCGTGAAGATGTGCACAATGAGAGAGGTCAAGGACGACATTCAGTTGTGACTGGTGAACTCGTTTAACAAATTTAACAAACTGTGCGTGAAAGACGTCGTTTCACAATTTATGAACCCTCTGTAAATTTTTCACAAATTTCAAGCACAAATTTCTATGAAATTGTTACGGAAAGGTTAGGTCTCCACAAATTTTGTGCACGAAAGGTGACGAAAAATCTGACTGACAAGCAAAAAGCTAAGAGAATGATCTTGGCCTTAATATTCCTTCAGCGTTATCACAATGATGGTGATCAATTTCTGGACAGATTCGTGACAGGATATCAGACATGGGTACAGTTGTGAATGCTGAGACCAAAGAACAGTCAAAGCAGTGGATGTACACCCAATCCCTAAACAAGTCAAAAAATTTCAAACAAATATTCTCGAACCGAAAGATGATGGCTACAGTTTTTTAGGATCAAAAAGGAGTATTGTTGACAGAGTTTTTGGTGCCCGAGACCACAATAACAGCAGATGTTTATTGTGAAACGCTAAAGAAGATTCGGAAAGCAATCCAAAACAAATACCGAGGATTGCTTTCCAACGGTGTTATTTTTCTCCATGACAATGCGAGGTCTCACACTGCCGCTTGCACAAAGGCTTTATTGGACAAGTACACATAGGAAACTTTCGAACATCCCCCTACAGTCCAGACTTGGCGCCGAGCGACTACCGCCTCTTTCCCAAGATGAACTGGTTAACCAGAGAGCTTCAATGACAACGAGGAACTCACGGCCTTTTATGAAGAAGGAATACACAAGCTACTCCAACGCTATGACAAGTACTTTAACTTATATGGCAACTATATTGAAAAATAGTGTCATGAAAATCTGATTATACTGATAGAACATAGCATTGTGCTCTAAAATTAATAACCGATAATTTTTTCTCTTACGTTCATTTGTTTACCCTACTATCTCTGGTTCATTCAATTACGATAGAGGAAACATGCATTCTACTATTGATTAATGGCGGTTCATTATGTTACTATAACCTGAAATGTTCAGTTGTGTTAAATAAATTAAATTTCAGATATCCGCGTTGTTTTCCTTGAATAAAGATAATAAAATTTGTGTCTTTTGCGAAGATGAAAGAGGTAAGTCACTGCCATGAACATGAACATCGTGATTATATTATAAAAATTACAATAAAAATGGCACCCTTCTCTCATCGTAATTATCTTACTGAATACAACTAGTGCTTGATATTTTCTCTGTGATAATTTAATTGAGCTTCTAAACTCATGTACGTTGTCATAAGACAATTTTTTCTCGACCTTCGGTCTCGAAAAATATCATGACAACATACATTTTGTTAAGCTTAATTAAATTATCGAAAAACCATCAACACTCGTTGTGTTATATAAAGAAGATAATCTTCAAAATACACTATTATAAATAATAACGTTTCAGTGATTAGTTGTGTTGAAACATTTTCATTTGATTATTCAAAAACCACTCTAATTAAACTTCATAATTTCTGTAAACAGATATTACAATGACTATTACACTTTTACTACGTCATACTACTTTTGACCAATAAAACGGTACGAAAGGACGTATTTCAACCAATCATGGCTGCTTATCGCACAATTTTATCGCGTCCCTAGCATTTGTTTAATTTTATCGCGTCCCTAGCATTTGTTTCTTTATTTGTCAACATTTCAAACTGCGCTGGTCTGGACGTCAAAAAAAAAAAAAATTACAAACGACTCCAGTCGATGCACAGCAGTTTAAAATATGATTCGCATTGGAATTCAAGAACAGGAATTAATAAAAATCACTGGTCATACCTATGCATCTTCCCTGAAATCCTATTTACAAATAAATGAAGAGCACCATTCGGAAATCCTGAATAAGTTGAGGGATACACCACGCACATCAACGAGTTCACTTCTTTTACGCACACGTCCAATATAACATCAACTGAACCACCAACCACTAAAACATTCAAATTTGAAAATTTTACATTCAATAATTATTCCTTTTAAAATTATTCATGTTTATTTTTTATGTCATCGTCGTTAATTAAAACTTTTCTAACACTTGTATATATTATTTGGGTTATGTTATAGCTTCTGCTATATGATATTATGGATAGTCACGTATCAGAGGTTGTTTAATATTAAGATTTATTGAAAATCATCTGTAAAGTGACGTTGATTACTGGGATTCGGATAATTGAAGTGGAATGAAACTGTTTTAATAAAAATGAAACTGAATAAACAACGCCTTCTTGACTAGTAACACTGCCATCGTGATATAGATTAAAAAGGCATTGCTACTTGCTTTTTTTATTAAAAATACCAGGTCTCTTGGACCCTTGCCTTTTACAAAAATATGATTTTATAAATTGAAATGTAAATAGGTTTTGTTAAAGAAAATTAATTACTATGCTACTTGCTAGTAATCATAACTCACTACTGCCATCTAGCATGCACCTAGCGTAATATTTGTAATGTTGAGATGGTATAATAATACATTTGAAGACAGTTGTATTTTCGTAAGTCAATTAATATTTTATTGTATTGGAGAACTTCGTTACTTCTAATCTTTATATAATTTCTTATAATCGTGTAATAGTCAATTCAATCCCACTCGAGTTTTGATTTTCTCTAGATAAATCAAAACCTCTAGTGAGATTACTGTTGATAATCAAATTGTGAAGTAGACAAGTTGTGAATTTCTACACAGAATTTCAATTTTTAAACATAATTTGTTTTTAGACGAATGCACTATATAGTATGCAAATTTAAGAATGATTTTTCGCATAATTTAGTATGTATAGTGAGTAAGGAGAAAACTAGGCACCTAAACGTTATATCGTACATCTTAAAATACTCGTAAATGACCAATTATATCCCTGTAAAATTATATTAATTTATGGCGAAATGATTCCGTGTATTCGCAGTTTAAATATTAACAAATTTATAATTATTTTTACCACGCATTCACATACAAATTCATTTAAAGCATTGCGTTATTGTTCGACATCTTCTACCAGATTTTTTAAAGCATTTTATAGGGAAATAAAAACAATTTTATATACGTCACAACATTAAAAATTAACACATCATACTTCCAGCAAAGCCTAAAAATCATTTCGGTTGCAGACACCTTACATCACTGACACCAATCTTTAGTACTTCTTAGATTGCAATGAAAACACTTACCTGTCAATTAAGTACAACAAAGAAAACCAGTTATTTCGTGCTTCTCAATGACGATATAGAAATGAAATAATGACAAAGGTTTTCAGTTGTAAACATCTCATTAGTCTGCATGACAGTAGGAGACATCCGTTGGCCGTTGCTTTCTCTCTCTCTCTCTCTCTCTCTCTCTCTCTCTCTCTCTCTTATACGGAGGACAGACCCAAAGGCTTACACTGCAGCCTTATGCTTATGGCTATTTCTTATAGTCCGGATCAGCTTACTTAATACCGTAAGGGTGAAACCTAACCATTCCCCCCCCCCCCCATTACTACATATGCTAGTGGATATGGTGATTTTATAGTTTGAAGGTTGAATTTTCTTTTGCCAACTTCGTTTCGAATTTTAATACAGACAAATACTACAACTGCTAGTGATTTTCTAACTGTTATGTTGGCAGCAGAAACAGCTGTTGTCGGCAGTGCAAATTCTGAAAATTCAATTGTTTTAGATTTCTGAGCCGATTACTGGAAGGTAGTGAAATTCGAACATACTAATAATTAATTAATACTAGTAGGCCTATTAATATTAATACATAATAGTTATTTTATATATTGCATTGCGTTGTGGTTACTACTTAAGATTATAGTCAGATAGTGTAAATAAACATAACATATGATGTGATACATACACTTAGGTGATCGATAGAAAATTCACATGGAGATTATAACTTACTTACTTACAAATGGCTATTAAGGAACCCGAAGGTTCATTGCCGCCCTCACATAAGCCCGCCATCGGTCCCTATCCTGTGCAAGATTAATCCAGTCCCTATCATCATATCCCACCTCCCTGAAATCCATTTTAATATTATCCTCCCATCTACGTCTCGGCCTCCCCAAAGGCCTTTTTCCCTCCGGTCTCCCAACTAACACTCCATATGCATTCCTGGATTCGCCCATACGTGCTACATGCCCTGCCCATCTCAAACGTCTGGATTTAATGTTCCTAATTATGTCAGGTGAAGAATACAATGCGTGCAGTTCTGCGTTGTGTAACTTTCTCCATTCTCCTGTAACTTCATCCCTCTTAGCCCCAAATATTTTCCTAAGCACCTTATTCTCAAACACCCTTAACCTATGTTCCTCTCTGAGAGTGCGAGTCCAAGTTTCACAACCATACAGAACAACCAGTAATATAACTGTTTTATAAATTCTAACTTTCAGATTTTTTGACAGCAGACTAGATGATAAAATCTTCTCAACCGAATAATAACACGCATTTATAACTAGATTATAACTAGAATAACAAAATTATTAGGCGTAAGTAAGTGTTCTTTTCGGTTTTCGGAGTTTGTACTAATCATTTCACGTGATCAAAGAAAATACATATTTAGGTTATGTCTCGTGAATCGTAAATTTAGTCAAAGCAGTGAATGAATTTCATGCTGTCAGACAAAATACATTTTAATATTAGATCATATTAATCTACTAATTTCCAACACAAAGTGCGAGAGGTCCAGGAGGAAAATATAGGCCTACTCTTTCACAAATTATTGAACCACTTAGAAAACACCTCCCAACATAAAAATGAGTTGTAATTAAGCGAGACATCGTTATTGTTAATAGTATATTATTATTATAATTATAATTATAATTATTATTATTATTATTATTATTATTATTATTATTATTGTACATGGCATTATGATTTTACCCTCTTTGGTGATATCTGGTATTAGTTGGCAACACTGAAGAGACGGCAAAATTAGTCTTTTACGTGATCCTCATTATAATTAAAGTTAACCTACCTCCTCCTCTCTCCACACAAACAATGAAAAGCAGCTAACGCCTGTTTGAGAATATTTTCACTCTAATTTATTCTTTCCTTTAATGAATGTATCATGATCCGCTCACAACTTTTTCTTCGCTTTCAGTTGAAATACTTGTATATCTTATCATTGTGCATAAAACGAGGATATTAATACGCTATCGGTAAATTTTAATTCTTAATTACATTTCCATGCTATCACCATCATCATCATCATTTTACTTTTGTCGTCAATGCAGGGTGCAAATAGAAAATTAATGATATTAATTTTAATGCTACGAGTAGAAACATTCTTTTATTATAATTATTTACTTATACAACTTTTCAGAGAGGTACAACAATGACGGTTTGACCACCTTAATTAACGATGAAAGAGTAATGCAACGGAGAAAAATTCTCTCCGGCGGCGGGATTTGAACCCGGGTTTTCAGCTCTACGTGCTGACGCTTTATCCACTAAGCCACACCGGATTCCACCCCGGCGTCGGAAGAATCGTCTCAGTTTTAAGTTCCAACTCTTGGGTTCCCTCTAGTGGCCGCCCTCTGCACTACGTCATAGATGTCTATGAACCTAGGACCGAAGTCCACACATGTGCTGAGGTGCACTCGTAATGAGTGACTAGTTGGCCGGGATCCGACGGAATAAGCGCCGTCTTAAATCACGAAGTGATTTACGCATATCATATATATTATTTTAATGTACCGAAGTACATATGATATTTCCATGCAGATATTCTGCGTTCCCTCTAGTTGGAACTTAAAACTGAGACGATTCTTCCGACGCCGGGGTGGAATCCGGTGTGGCTTAGTGGATAAAGCGTCAGCACTTAGAGCTGAAAACCCGGGTTCAAATCCCGGCGCCGGAGAGAATTTTTCTCCGTTCCATTACTCTTTCATCGTATTATGACGCAGAATATCTGCATGGAAATATCATATGTACTTCGGTACATTAAAATAATATACACCTTAATTGAGTTCTTTTCACCACAAATTCGGAATAAATTCTGATCCTTTTCTTCATTTGAAATACACTAGAATATTGATTCTTGAAGTGCGGATTCGAGAGCTAATAGTGAGTTTTCAAAACTAAATTTGTTATGTTATTTCATTATGAAAAATATAATAAAAGTACTCTAAAATCCCAGTAATAAATGTACCTTAATTTTATTCTCATAAAAATTGTTTATACTACTAATTCCACAATTTGGGACATCTGGCCGACATCTACGGCTGACCACTAGGATCCAGAATACAAAGCAGAGGTTAACTTAAAAATAAAATACGATATTATTTGCGGGAAGAATACAAAACAACGATGAATTTAAAAATAAAGTACAATTTCATTGCGGAGAAACAATTATTATTAACAAAGCTTTTTTTTTTCAAAAGTTAAACTAAACTTGACCTTTTATCAATTTGTAAATAAAAAAATTAATAGTTTAAATATATGAAAATAATGAATAATTTCTTACCTTGTACAAAGCAAATGTACAAAGTTAGTGTGTAAAGGAGTCGGACAAAATGCACATAAATGCACATCGTGTGAAAGGAGCTTATGAAGTTTAAAAACCGGCGTACTAGAAGACTGACAATCTTGACTACTTTGTTGTTGCAATTAACGACTCTCCTTGTTAATAAATAAGCCTAATGAAATAAATAGAAAACGAAACAGAAAAAAGGAAACAGGATCATAAATCCTGACTAAGCTTGGATGTTTTCGTCTCAACCTTCAAATTAGGTTCTTTTAGATCCTATTAAATGCTAGCATTTTTTTTTTCGCTAGTACTTGAAACATAAGATGAAACTAAATATTTCGAGATTCCTACCATAGGTATAATGGGTTCGAGCCTAAGAACCCGGGGCTGAATGATAACACACATAATTGCAATCACTTTTTGAAGGTTCAATAAATTCTTTCAAGCACACAGTCTACACGCCTATATAAAAGTTCATATAACATAACAAATTTACAAAGAAAACTTCAGAGATGTAATTGTCATTTCCTTTAATTAAAGAAAATATACATACATACATACATACGTACATACATACATGCATACATACATACGGTCTTATTAATAAAAAATCTTATGTAGATGTTTAATTATCTTATACTTACACAATGAATAGCTCGTTTACAAGTTGTGTGTAAATTCCTTACTAATAATCACTACATACGTTGTGTATATTATTACGAAAGGTAATAGAATAACTGAAGTTCTCTATTGCATTCGATAGTGCGCATTATAGTGTTCAGCGCTAAGCATCGATAGTATAACTGGGTCTGATCGATTACTACGCTGTATTTTGATCAAAGGGTACAACTACAGCAATATGATTCTAATTATTCTGCGCTCTTTGGTTTGTTCTTCTGTGGTTACAAGGCAACCATCATCATATTAAAATGACAATCGATACGAACAGCTGTTAAAGGGGCGGTTATTTTTCTCTATATACAACGCTTTAAACAAGGAGTTTCGTGTATATAACTATTGCAAAGCAATTCCTATGTATAATTACAGGCTGTTTATACATCCATCGCTTATGCACGGTTTATTAGTGACGTTTTCTGTCCCAACTCTGCATAAGTCTAGTATAAAAACTATACACGGTTTATTAGTAAGACCGATAATTTTCACTCTTTTCACAATCTGGAGATATACTTATCTGAATCAGTAATATACTTCTAGGTTGATGAACACGAGAAAATACTTAAAATATGATCACGTATGAATCCTCTTCTAGATTCAAAACTCCGTAAAGACCATTTTGTTCATAATTGAGTTAAGCCCACATATTGCTTGCTAAGATTGAATTCTAATGATTTATATAGTTTGAATTAAAAAAGCCACTGAATTTAAAGCAAACGGTTTGTTAAAAGTCACCGTTATTTTGAAAATGTCCTCTATTTGCCACCAGTTACTGTCAAAATCCTTTAATTTGTGAAAGTTGATACAGAGGATTTGAATCTATAGGATTCATGTAATATGAAGAAAAATAATACAGCAAAAGTATAACTTACAACGAGATGACGAAGGTTGCAGTGTGCGTTGTGTAACTGACCTTGCCTTTCAGATTCTGTTGCTGCCAGTATCAGTTCGCAAGCCGTTGTGTATTTCGCCCAAGCGTGGACTTCTCTATATTTCATGTGTTGATACGATGCGGTGATGTCATAATACACTACCGCCACCTCTTGCCGTCGCTCGGAAATACCGTCAAGTCCGATTCTGACGCAAGTATGGTGAAATTTTCATTGTTAGTAGGCTATCTAACATCTATTGTGGCGTCTCTTTCGAGCCCTGTGCTCCACCCACTGGGTTTGTTGATTTTCGAACATTGAGTAAGCCATGAGCTTCATGTCTTTACACCTGACGGCTGACTCACAGGTCGACAGGAATCACCTGAACTTGAGATAAGATACAATACACAGTTCCGTTAAAGTTATTTCTGGAACTTGTGACTTTGTAATCATATTATTTCTATTCGTTAATATTTTATTTAATTTTTAGCCACACTTTATAGAAACTTATTGACGTGACAAGTAGACACAATGGGAGGACTTTATTGACTGAAGATGAAGCACAGGTACGGGAATTGAACTAAAAGAATTGAACATGATTATACGAATTTGTTGTTGTAGCATTTGGGTACAATTATGTTAATTTTTGACTGACGATTAAGCATAATTACCAAAGTATAATGGCATCGAAATTGGAAAAAATTATGGGAAATGAAGCTGATGTATTGAAATCAATTTGCATAATTGGGCACGATTGTGGGATTTTGTTCACTTAAAATTAAGCGTAGTTACTAAGATCTATTGATATAATAATAGGGTCTTTGATTACTGACGTTTAAGCATGGTTATCGAAATCTATTGACATAATAATTGGGAATAACTATTATCGAAATTTGATGACAGAAGATCGAAAATGGTTATCGAAATCTATTGACATAATAATCGTGGGGTCTTTGACAACTGACGTTTAAGCATGGTTGTCGAAATCTATTGACATAATAATTGGGAATAACTATTATCGAAATTTGATGACTGAAGATCGAACATGGTTATCGAAATCTATTGACATAATAATCGTGGGGTCTTTGATTAGTTACTTTTAAGAATGTTTATCGAAATATATTGACATAATAATTGGGAACAAGTATTATCGAAATTTGATGACTGAAGATCGAAAATGGTTATCGAAATCTATTGACATAATAATCGTGGGATCTTTGATTACTGACGTTTAAGCATGGTTATCGAAATCTATTGACATAATAATTGGGAATAACTATTATCGAAATTTGATGACTGAAGATCGAATATGTTATCGAAATCTATTGACATAATAATTGGGAATAACTATTATCGAAATTTGAAGACTGAAGATCGAAAATGGTTATCGAAATCTATTGACATAATAATCGTGGGGTCTTTGATTACTGACGTTTAAGCATGGTTATCGAAATCTATTTACATAATAATTGGGAATAACTATTATCGAAATTTGATGACTGAAGATAGAACATGGTTATCGAAATCTATTGACATAATAATCGTGGGGTCTTTGATTACTTACGTTTAAGAATGGTTATCGAAATATATTGACATAATAATTGGGAACAAGTATTATCGAAATTTGATGACTGAAGATCGAAAATGGTTATCGAAATCTATTGACATAATAATCGTGGGATCTTTGATTACTGACGTTTAAGCATGGTTATCGAAATCTATTTACATAATAATTGGGAATAACTATTATCGAAATTTGATGACTGAAGATCGAACATGTTATCGAAATCTATTGACATAATAATCGTGGGGTCTTTGATTACTGACGTTTAAGAATGGTTATCGAAATATATTAGCATAATAATTGGAAACAACTATTATCGAAATTTGATGACTGAAGATCGAACATGCTTATCGAAATCTATTGACATAATAATCGTGGGGTCTTTGATTACTAACGTTTAAGCATGGTTGTCGAAATCTATTCACATAATAATTGGGAATAACTATTATCGAAATTTGATGACTGAAGATCGAATATGTTATCGAAATCTATTGACATAATAATTGGGAATAACTATTATCGAAATTTGATGACTGAAGATCGAAAATGGTAATCGAAATCTATTGACATAATAATTGGGAACAATTATTATCGAAATTTGATGACTGAAGATCGAACATGGTTATCGAAATCTATTGTTATCAGAATTGGGAACAATTATGGAAATTTGATGACTGAAGATCGAACATGGTTATCGAAATCTATTGAAATCAGAATTGGGAAAAATTATGGATATTTGATGACTGAAGATCGAACATGGTTATCAAAATCTATTGACATCAGAATTGGGAACAGTTATTATGGAAATTTGATGACTGAAAATCGAACATGGTTATCGAAATCTATTGACATCAGAATTGGGAAAAATTATGGAAATTTGATTACTGAAGATCGAACATGGTTATTAAAATCTATTGACATCAGAATTGGGAACAATTATGGAAATTTGATGACTGAAGATCGAACATGTTTATCGAAATATATTGACATCAGAATTGGGAAAAATTATGGAAATTTGATGACTGAAGATCAAACATGGTTTTCGAAATCTATTGACATCAGATTTGGGAACAATTATGGAAATTTGTCGACCTGGTTGGCGAGTTGGTATAGCGCTGGCCTTCTATGCCCAGGTTGCGGGTTCGATCCCGGGCCAGGTCGATGGCATTTAAGTGTTCTTAAATGCGACAGGCTCATGTCAGTAGATTTACTAGCATGTAAAAGAACTCCTGCGGGACAAAATTCCGGCACATCCGGCGACGCTGATATAACCTCTGCAGTTGCGAGCGTTGTTAAATGAAAGATATTATTATTATTATTATTATTATTATTATTATTATTATTATTATTATTATTATTATTATTATTATTATTATTATTATTATTATGGAAATTTGATGACTGAAAGTCGAACATGGTTATCGAAATCTATTTACGTAACAGCTAAGCAACAAATGTAGGAATTTAATGACCCCATTAGATATAATAATCGAAATCTATTGACGTAGAGATTTCAATCAGTTATGGGTCCCTAATGCTGTCGAGTAGCCATAGTGCACCGAAATATTTTGGCGTGAAATTTGGTCAAAATTATGGAAATGTAATGACTGACATTTCATTCATTGACAAGATAATTGGAGATAATTTAAGAAAATTTATTGAAGTGACAATTACAAAATATCACCAACAGCAAACTGTGGAATGAGAACAGACAACAAACGATCAAAAGTTTGATAATTCTGGATTCCTTAGGGATGCAACCTATAGAAATAAATGCATGAGCACTAAGAGTAAAATAAGATAAAGAATATATATATATATATATATATATATATATATATATATATATATATACAAATATACATACATACATAACATACATACATACATACATACATACATACATACATACATACGTACGTACATACAGTCCACACCTGTGGAGTAACGGTCAGGGCGTCTGGCTGCGAAACCAGGTGGCCCGGGTTCGATTCCCGGTCGGGTAAGTTACCTGGTTGAGGTTTTTTCTGGGGTTTTCCCTCAACCCAATACGAGCAAATGCTGGGTAACTTTCGGTGCTAGACCCCGGACTCATTTCACCGGCATTATCACCTTCATATCATTCAGACGCTAAATAACCTAGATGTTGATACAGCGTCGTAAAATAGCCCAATAAAAATATATACATACATACATACATAAAAAGGAATACAGCAATGGGTAGCGTTTCTTAAGAAAAGCAAGTATTTGCTCCAGCAAATGAAGTTTTCAAGTATAACTCCCTGTAAAGTTAATTTGAATAATTTCGAGGGAAAAATTGTTATCGAACCCGGCACCTTTGGTTTAACGTACCAACGCTCTACCAACAACTGAGCTAGCCGGGAACTCTACCAGACACCGATCCCATTTTTTCCTCCATATCCACAGACCTCAAAGTGGGCTGACAACCGTCAAGCAACCAACATTGAGTGCACACTAACTCTGATATGATTCGTATGTAAAACGTACTGTAAGATTATTAATAATTACTAATAAAATTATGATAGTTATTGTTTATATTTTGTTATTCATGATCTTTTGCAAGTAATATGTCATATTTTAAGTATTTGGCGCAAAAACCAGGTAGGTACAAATAAATATATAATTATTAATTTTAAAATGTACACCTCCTGCACTTTTTGATTCATTTTCATAAATGACACACATAAAACATAAAAAAATCGTTTACTATAATTACCTTTTTACAATTTTTAAAAAATTCAGATTTTGTTTTTTGCATTTATCCCAAAAGTGGTTTTTCTGGACTTAACTGGTTCTTGTACTAAAAGCCTCAATTGACACTTTTATTATTCAATGTTTGGATAATACGTAGCGAGGCCACTGATGATAACATACAAAAGCTGATTGACCGAATAGGATCTAAGAGTTGAAAGAATCTCAATAACACGTCATTAGTGTGTCTAGACGTTGATCTGTAATTCAGTATAATTAACAAGTGATACTTTGATCTGTTTATTTCTTCTTCCTCTTAACTGAATAGTTGACTGGAAGAAGAAAGAATGTAGTGTAAGTCTGGTGCAGGAAAACTTAAAGAAACTTACGATCATGAAAACTATGACTCGTACAAATTTGTATAATAAAACTGGTCATTGCATCAATCACTTTTTCAAAGTACAGAATGAATACATATATACTCTTCTATGCATAATAATATTAACCTAGTCATTACTTCATTGACTTATAAAAATACAAAATGAGTACGTAAATGAAGTATAAACTTCTATCAATCAATCAATATTCCCATCATTCCTAGGTGGAACATAGGGCTCTCAGAGAGCTTCTCCATCTGACTCTATTCCTGGCCAACGCCTTAATCTCACTCCATTTCTTCCCCATCGTTTTTTCTTCTGTGAGAACAGTTCGTTTCCATGTTATCTTGGGTCTGCCAATTCCTCTGCTGCCCTGCGGATTCCAATCCAATGCCTTCCTGGCGGGGTCATCTGGAGGTCGGCGAAGTGTATGTCCCAGCCATCCACACTTCCTATGCCGAATTTCAAATTCAACTCAAATTCAACTGGTTTTTGTTTAGTTTTTAACCATAGGTTTTCGTTGGATATCTGGACCGGCCAGAATATTTTTAATATGTTTCTCAAACATCTATTAATAAAAACTTGTAGTTGATTGATAATAGTTTTAGTTATTTTCCAGGTTTCACAGCCATATAAAAGCACGGATTTGACATTTGTGTTAAAAATTCTCAGTTTAATATTTATTGTATAGGCAGCACTCTTCCATATAGGCTTTAGCAGCCCAAAGGCATATCTCGCCTTCTTTATTCTTACTCTCACATCGCTATCTGTACCACCATTCTGGGAGACTATACTGCCTAAATATGAGAATTCCTTCACATTTTCAATTACGCCGCTGCTTAGAGTTAGAAGAGTAGGTTGATTGGTACCTATGCGCAATTCTTTGGTTTTATTAATATTGATTTGAAGACCCACCTTCTGTTCTTCCTTTTCCAATTGTTGCAGTTTGGCTTTCATATCTTTAAAGGAATGAGCTAAGAGACAGATATCATCCGCATAGTCTAGATCTTCTAGTTTACCGGAGAGCCCCCAACGGATTCCTCTAGGGGAAACGTTCACTCTTCTTAGAGATGCATCAAAGACCAGGTTAAAGAGGAGCGGTGATAACACGCAGCCTTGCCTTACACCTATGCCGACATGAATGACTTCTCCAATGTTATTCTTATGAATTACTCTTTAAACTTCTATACGTAACAAAATTACTGTAGCCATTTGTTCACTGACTTGAAAAAAATTAAAAATTATATCATCATCATCATCATCCTTGCATGTATTGGGCCTAGTGGCCCGTTACGGTCTCTTGCCAACGCTTGAACGGTCTGCCCAAGGATCTCTTCCCCACAGGATGGTAATTTAAAATTTGGCGTGGATTTCTAAAACGAGGCATTCTGATGACATGTAATCTCCAGTTTTGTCTGTATTTCTGTATGTATTCCGTAATCGGTTCAATATGCAGTTCTTTCATAATGTCAAAATTTTTAATGTGATCCATTCTCGTGTATTCTGCTGTACGACGCATAAATCTCATTTCTGCCGCCGTTAATCTTTGTGAATCAATATTACGAATCGTCCAAGCTTTACTACCAAAACAGAGTATAGGTCTGGCCAATGTTTTATAAATTCTGGTGCGCGTGTGTTATTGTACTAAGGTTGGTTTGAATATCTGATTAATTATCCCCATTGCTCTCTTGAATTTAATAATTTTCTCATTCAAATCCTTTTCTTCTTCATATGAAATTTGGTAACCGAGATAACTAAAATTTTTGACTTGTTCGATGATTTTATTATTGATGCATATTTTGCTACGGACTGGTTCCTTTCCTAAAACAGCCATCACTTTAGATTTGTCAGTTGAAATTTCCATATTGAAATTTTCTGCCATTTGATTAAAGTTGTAAATAAACGTTGTAAATTATTTTGTGCGAGATCGTGCGTATTTGTTGTTTTCCGCACAGAACCAATACGCAGTAGGAGTGTGAAATACCACATTCAGTATTCCCAACGTAACACACATAACAATTTCCCTCTTCTTACCGCTTAAGCGCGACATTCATTTTACTGCTTTAGGCTTTTAAAATATTATTTTTAGAGACGTTTAACATAGTAATAATTATAAATTGGAAACTCACCACTGCAATTTCACCTAAATTGCAATGTTAATTATTGTTTTTAAATATTTGCAAAAATTAAGTAAAGTCTACTACTCCACGAAACATATTGCATTCCTGATACAAGTATCATTAAGGAAGCCGTGAAAAAATCAACGAGATTCCAGATGCCGATGTTATTACTGCAATATGTTATATAAATAATATTGTTAAAATATTAAAATGAAAAATAAATCATTACATAACCTTACCGTTTGTTTTAAGTTCGCATTTATAGACTGGGGAAAAAAAAGACAGACGTATATCATGGCCTGCTGGAGTATAGTAAACACAGAAAACATTTTACAGCAACAGTGTTGAAGAAAGATATTTTGTGTTCCGAAGTTGGCGTTACTAAACAGAAACCAAGATGGAGATTTCATTGCAACTAATTAGAAATTCGTCTTTCAGGTATGCAATAAACGATCTTCGCACAAAATAATGTACGATACACGAGCGGTATGTTTCTTTCATGTTCGAGGAAAAGATTGAAAAAGCGAAACGAAGTTGAGCTGTTTTAATTTACGAGAACATGAAAACGTCAACATTCCGCTCTTGTAACGTATATTACTATTCTGAAGTTGCCATAAACACAATATCATCAGCAAATAATAAAGTATCTATTTGGGACAAACGACTTATCGGTATACTTCCATGTGGTTTCAATCTCTATTCCTTAATAGTGTTATAGGTCAGTTTCTATCTGATCTTTTTCCAATTCAGTGTGGGCTAAAGCAGGGAGATGCACTATCACCTTTACTTTTTAACTTCGCTTTAGAATATGCAATTAGGAAAGTTCAGGATAACAGGCAGGGTTTGGAATTGAACGGGTTACATCAGCTTCTTGTCTTTGCGGATGACGTGAATATGTTAGGAGAAAATACACAAACGGTTAGGGAAAACACGGAAATTTTACTTGAAGCAAGTAAAGCGATCGGTTTGGAAGTAAATCCCGAAAAGACAAAGTATATGATTATGTCTCGTGACGGGAATATTGTACGAAATGGAAATATAAGTATTGGAGATTTATCCTTCGAAGAGGTGGAAAAATTCATATATCTTGGAGCAACAGTAACAAATATAAATGACACTCGGGAGGAAATTAAACGCAGAATAAATATGGGAAATGCGTGTTATTATTCGGTTGAGAAGCTCTTATCATCCAGTCTGCTGTCCAAAAATGTGAAAGTTAGAATTTATAAAACAGTTATATTACCGGTTCTTCTATATGGCTGTGAAACTTGGACTCTCACTCTGAGAGAGGAACATAGGTTAAGGGTGTTTGAGAATAAGGTGCTTAGGAAAATATTTGGGGCTAAGCGGGATGAAGTTACAGGAGAATGGAGAAAGTTACACAACACAGAACTGCACGCATTGTATTCTTCACCTGACATAATTAGGAACTTGAAATCCAGACGTTTGAGATGGGCAGGGCATGTAGCACGTATGGGTGAATCCAGAAATGCATATAGAGTGTTAGTTGGGAGACCGGAGGGAAAAAGACCTTTAGGGAGGCCGAGACGTAGATGGGAGGATAATATTAAAATCGATTTGAGGGAGGTGGGGTATGATGATAGAGACTGGCTTAATCTTGCACAGGATAGGGACCGATGGCGGGCTTATGTGAGGGCGGCAATGAACCTTCGGGTTCCTTAAAAGCCATTTGTAAGTAAGTAAGTAAGTAAGTAAGTATTCCTTAATAGTGTGATTCATGTATATTATAAATAATAGGGGAGATAAGCTACAACCTTGTCTCACTCCTTGATTTCTTTAAAAATTATATATGCATTAAAACATGTCTGTGTATAACAAAAGTAGTCACTAGTTAATTAACTTTAAAGAAGTATTAAATAATAATAAATTTAATTCTTGATAATGGATACAATGCGAATATTATATAAATAAAGAACGTAAGAGGTTTTTAATACGTGCAAATATAGTATTCTTTCCCTGCCGATCGCGGTGTACGACAGTCGGCTTTTACATTGCGAGGAGTCGACAGTAGCTGGTTCGAATTACGTTAACAGAACGTAAATGTCCACAACTGTAGCTTATATTTCGGTCCAAGGATTTGTAGCACGATAACAGTTAAATTCCCAAACATACAATTTGCTAATGCTTCTTATTTAAAAAAAAAGAATTAAAATTATTATTTAGAGAGAAAATATAAAATTCAAATTATTTTAATATGTTTTTATTTTAATTTTTTTTATTTTTATTCGACTGATTAATAAAATATTTTCTGGAATGTGCCCAGATCACGAATATGGAGTGCTAGAGAGATTTCCTAAAATAAATATACAGTATATGTATCTTTGTTCTAGAAATAAATTTATTGCCATTATTATTTAATATTTCTTCAAAGACAATTGACTAGTAACTAGTTTTATTACACACAAATGTGTGTTTTAATTTTTAATGCATGTATTAATTTTTTTTTTTAAGTCAGAGAACCAATGACTAGTTTTGTTATACCCATATATAGAAGACTTTATTTAATTTATGGACTCATTTTGTATTTTTTTAAAGTGTATGAACTAATGACAAGGTTAATATTGTAATGAATAGAAGAGCATATAATGTATTCATTCTGTACTTTGAATCCGTCAATGACTAGTTTTAGTATGCATAGAACAGTATTTAATTCATATATGTATTCATTTCGTTTTTTTTTTAAGTTAGTGAACCAGTGACTAGTTTTGTTTTACAAAAGAAGCGTTTTTAATTTATGTATTCATTTCGTCTTTTTAAAGTCAATAAACCAATGACTGTTTTATTGTACTTAAAAGTGTGTTTGTTTTAGTTTATTTGTATCGTCTCTCTATTTATTTATTTATTTATTTATTTAAATTTAAATATACAGAATAAAGAATATAATTGCAAACAAACAAGATAAATAGAAATAAAATAATGCAATCAATATAAAAAAGGAGATACAAAATCTGAGACCGAATCAGCAGAGCTCGTGTTCGGTCGCAGTTCAGATATAATATTAATAGGCCTATAAGAGAATATCAAATAAAATAAAATAGGAAATAGAATTAAAATTACAGTTACAGAAATTATATAATACAATATTAATATAAGAGAAATATAGAAAAAAATAATAATAAAAAAGTAAAATAAAATAGGAACTAGAATTTAAATTACAGCGGCAATGGAATTATAAAATATAATATTAACACTAGAGAAGAATAATATCGCACGTGAAAAGTAGGACTATATATATATATATATATATATATATATATATATATATATATATATATATATATATACACAGTAGCGTGCAAATTAATCCGAACACGACATATTTTTACATTTTCTGTCATTGTTGGCCTCACAGCTGCTCATACCGCTTTAATTGACATCTGTAGTACGTGTAATTCCATTGTTGAAGGTCTGTCGTTATTATTTTTTTGTAATATGTGACATTTTGCCTGTCGTTTTCTACTTATAAGCATTTCAGTTGTGTTGAAGACTTAATACTGCAATCCTGTGTACATTCTGTCGTCTTCACAAATGGATACAACTCCACGAAAACGGTCTAAAATTATAACATTAGCAGAGCATTCTTCTATGACACAGAGGCAAATTGCTGCAAAATGTCACATCGGTTTGGCTACTGTTAATTCGATCATAAAACGATACAGGGACACTGGATCCATCACACCCCAGAAAAAAGGAAACTGTGGCCGGAAAAGGAAGACTTCACCTGCAGATGATCGTTTAATTGTCAGGAAAAGTAAATTAAATCCTAGACTAACTGCTGTCGACTTAACCCGCGAGTTAATGGCTACCACTGGGGCGAATATTCATGTCACAACAGTGCGGCGTAGGCTTTTGTATGCTGGACGAAGGGCTCGTAAGCCTATTAAGCAACTGCTAACCCCTGTTATGTGCAAAAAACGCTTAATGTGGCAAAATTACATCAACACTGGACAATGAATGATTGGAAGAATGTACTTTTTTCCGATGAGTCTCATTTCGAGGTCCACGGCCACCGTGTTTCTTACTTACGGAAAGGATCCGAAAAAGTAACAGCAGCTCATCTCCAACAAGCACGCAAATACCCCCCTAAAGTAATGTTTTGGGGTTGTTTTACACATAAAGGGCCTGGAGCATTAATACCTATCAAGGGAATGATGAATTCTGAAAAATATATTCACTTATTGGAAACCAGAATCGTACCCCAGCTGCAAAAATCATTTCCGGATGGCAGAGGTGTGTTCCAACAAGACCTGGCACCATGCCATACGTCTCGAAAAACTACAGAATTCTTCAACAAGAAGAATATTCAGGTACTCCCCTGGCCAGGCAACTCACCCGACATCAACCCCATTGAGAACTTGTGGTCAATTTACAAAAGAAGAATGCAAAAAATGGATTGTTCTACAAAGGAGAAGATGATTTCTGCCCTCTTTGGTGTACGGTTTCGCGATAAAGAAATGAAGAATATTTGTGGGAAATTAGTGGAATCCATGCCAAATCGCCTCAGAGCTGTTATTAGGAACAAGGGAGGCCACATAGATTACTGAGGTATGTCTTAGATCCTGTTTTTATCCCGTTTGAGTGTTTTTGCATAAGTAATTACGTAGTTCGGATTAATTTGCACGCTACTGTATATATATATATATATATATATATATATATATATATATATATATAAATTATAGGATACAAATATAATATAGGTTGATTAATTCATACATATATATATATATATAATTTGAACTGGTAATGGAAATTACGGGAAAACGGTTGGACGGATTTTAATAAATGACCCCTCATTTTGAAGCTTGGAACTCAAAGTTTTTCGGAAAAATAATAGTTTTAAGTGAAATGTCAATTTTTAAACATAATTTTCTTATTTTCCAAAATCCATCTGTCGTCAGTTTTGAGAACTAGCTAATAGCATTCACGGCCGACTTGATATTCCCTTCCCTTTTTTGTAAAGGAGAAGCGAAGCGAACATCAAGTCGGCCGTGCCGCATTTCAGAATAAAACAAAACACACACTACAATAAACAATATTACACGAAGGCCATGATCTGCAAGAATGCTGACATATTTAGAGCTCAAATTAAATTGGTTATTAAAAACTTAACTTACTAAAAATAATTTACAGGTTCGATTCTGTGGTGTGTAATTTTCTGAGTACAGCTGTGTATTGGATATTAAAAACTACAAAACTTGAGGTGGTTTGATGACATTATTACCATTAGAAATGAAATATTATTGTAGTTAATGCCATGATGTAACTATTTTTCATTAATTATACATATTAATGCTATATTGATGATATGAAAGTGAAACCATGTGAAACGTTTTGGGGTTATATAAGTAGAAGATATAGAGAACAACTTAAATTAGATTTTGATTTCTATATTTTACTGAGTGGCGACTTTATAGTATATATAGTATATGTTACTGAAAGCTATAAAACTTACGTAAGATAATAATATTATAAAAAATAAATATTTTTATAATTATTAATCAAGTGGGGTTGGGTCTTCTTCATATATTTAATGGCGGTGTGGTGTAGATATTTATATGCGTTGTTCTCTTCAGTATTGGCTCGAGAGACAGTATCTTTCATTGTTATGGAAGCAAATAACTTTCCGAATGTCTGGTATTCTTCATTGAAAATAAATCTGAAAAATGTTTATTTGAACATCTAATGAACTTAGTTTGCAGCATTTCCTGCACAAGCCACTAGTAGGCTATACATTTATTTAATCAAATTGAAGATATTAACACGTTTCTAATTTTCTTGTTATATGTTAGTGGGTTACATGTTAGAAGTTCTGGGTGTAATTTAGTTAAAGCATTGTACAACCGAGGGTCAAAATTAATGCTATGCTTTAGACCAACAGATGTGAGACATTTAGGTTCTACTAATGTTGAATTAATATTTCGTCTTGTGTCATAATTATGTGTCTGTAATATAAACTTATTACGATTTTTATGTTAAAATTTTAACAGCGTATACTTATAAATTTGTTCAATATTAAATACATTAAATTCAGAATAAATTAATTTAGTTGGATAATCGAAACGTTTCTTCAAACAAATTTTAATTATTCGTTTTTGTAGTAAATTTAACGGACTTAGATTAATTTTTGTACTTCCACCAAAAACAATTATACCATATTGAATGATAGACTGAATAATGGCCAAATAAACATTTCGTAGAACTCTAATGGGTAAATTTAATTTATGCGTTTTTCTATCTTTATTTTAAACTATTAACTTTTGTATATTAAATTCCACATGAAAGTTCTGCAAAATATAGGTATATTTACTACTGAAAGAAAACTGATTTTAATTGCCGTACTAGCTTTTGCCGCGATCGGTTTGGAAGTAAATCCCGAAAAGACAAAGTATATGATTATGTCTCGTGACCAGAATATTGTACGAAATGGAAATATAAAAATTGGAGATTTATCCTTCGAAGGGGTGGAAAAATTCAAATATCTTAGAGCAACAGTAACAAATATAAATGACACTCGGGAGGAAATTAAATGCAGAATAAATATGGGAAATGCATGTTATTATTCGGTTGAGAAGCTTTTATCAGCTAGTCTGCTGTCAAAACATCTGAAAGTTAGAATTTATAAAACAGTTATATTACCGGTTGTTCTATATGGTTGTGAAACTTGGACTCTCACTCTGAGAGAGGAACATAGGTTAAGGGTGTTTGAGAATAAGGTGCTTAGGAAAATATTTGGGGCTAAGCGGGATGAAGTTACAGGAGAATGGAGAAAGTTACACAACGCAGAGCTGCACGCATTGTATTCTTCACCTGACATAATTAGGAACATTAAATCCAGACGTTTGAGATGGGCAGGGCATGTAGCACGTATGGGCGAATCCAGAAATCCATATAGAGTGTTAGTTGAGAGACCGGAGGGAAAAAGACCTTTGGGGAGGCCGAGACGTAGATGGGAGGATAATATTAAAATGGATTTGAGGGAGGTGGGATATGATGATAGAGACTGGATTAATCTTGCACAGGATAGGGACCGATGGCGGGCTTATGTGAGGGCGGCAATGAACCTTCGGGTTCCTTAAAAGCCATTTGTAAGTAAGATTTTTGCCTAACTGTGCCATGTAAGGAAGCGAGCAGTCTCTCAGGACCTGATTGCGAATGTGTTCTGTTTATATTTCTTTGAAATTACACATACCTTATATGCAGTTAACGTTAGTTAGTAGGGTAGTGGAATGTGAGCTGCAAAATCAGTAGAAATTGACAAGGACGAACATTTATATTTATGCTCAGGTGGATCGTTTTCGACCCATCGATTAAAATTATTTTTCACGCGAATTAGTCTAGGCAACACTACGTGTCTACTTTCCTTAGATGCACAAAGACGCGGAAAACCAACAGACCACGTCATTATTGCGCGGGAACTTGTCGAATAAACATGACGCAACTACCGTCTGCCTTGGAGAAACAAGAGTGAGTAAAAACTCTGCTCAATTCGTGAATTATATTAACAATCAGTGTTTCCTGCCAAGAAGATTCAGGAGAATATGTATATTGTATGTTTTTGTCAATATTTACGTTATTTGCTGTACAGTCGATAACGACCCACTAAGCACTTATTCGAGAATTATCTTTTACATAGCTTTTCATTATGAAATCATTTTGTTTTCTTCTTATTTTTTTGAGTGATGTTTTTAGGAACAACTGCCTCAATAGAAGTTTGTGTTAGGATTAGGAGTGCTTTTGGGAATGATAATTCTGATAGCATTTCTCAGAATATCTCAGGCTTATTACCGCTTTCTTTTACAACATTGTTTTATTTGTGTAATGTTATATCTCACCGCTTGGAATGCACTCTGGATAGTCTTTGACGAACTAAGTAGTTCATAATTCTCGGCACTAGTGGCACCTATGAGAGCCGGGTGTGAATAACAATCAGAATGACCCCGTTTTGTCTTTTTATTCTCTTCATGAGAGTCCCCTACTGGCCCCATCTGAAAATTGAGATTCTTCATTACAGTTTCCATAATCATAATTATTCCCTCTTTTCAGACTCACTGGTCTAACAGTAATCTAAATTCTAGGATAGTTCGAGAGATCTGATTCTTCCGAAATCCCAAAATACGGGGCAGATATATTCATTGGTCTGCCTGAGGATAACGGATGCAGATTCTGGAGATGAAGATTGCAAGGACTCCGACCGAGCTCAACTACAAGCCGCAGCAGAGTTAGTGACAGACATTGTTCAGCTTGTAATGAGGAAGGAGGCACTGATATTAGAAAATATTCAGATCTTATCAGCAGTGAAATTGACAATTCTTCACTACCGACAAGTAGAATAAAGCGAGAAAGAAATAAAGGTGAGCATCATGTCTAACCAACATGGAGTAGCCCCTTTACAAGAAGAAAGAGGATATCAAAGTTCGTGTAACACATCACATCACACTAACATACGACAACAAAAACACACACAAGATTGCAACCTCATTCAAGAAATTAAATTATAACATCGCATACAGAACAAATAATACGCTACAAAAACATCTCAACAAACAAACAACACAAACAAATAAATACAACCACACAGGCGTATAAAAATTCAAATGTAACACCTACAGCAACTTCTACATAGGACAGACAGGCAGATCATTTCAAACACGTTACAAAGAACACATCACAGCGATAATAAAATTACAAAATACTTCCATATATGCAGAACACATCACAAATGCTAACCACACCTACAGAGACATCAACACAGACATGGCAATTCTACACATCCAACGAAAAAGCCAGGAACTAAACACACTAGAACAATACGAAATATACAGGCATACAAAAACACATCCAAATGAAATTCTCAACACACAACTCAATTCCAGAACACACGCACTCTTTGACTCCACATTACATTGCACAAACACACCCACACAGGAAACAAAACAAAAGGCGCCAAGACCAGCAACAGCCAGTTCTGAAGATGGCAATAGCAGGCCGAAACATGTAAACCAGGTACGATAGAATTTAACACGTGAAAAACACATAATACGTTTTCCGAAGTGATATAGTGTTAAAAGTTGTGTAATCAAGATGTATAGCCTACATGTGTATTTGTTGTTGACATTAGATATCAATATTGATTTGTATGGATAAAATACAAGCACAGTATTCATTAGTGCATTGCAAAAAAAAAAAAAAAAAAAAAAAACGGGATCAATGAGAAAAGAGCAAAGAGCTCAAATAGGGAGATAGTCATTTTGACCCTAATGGGAACCACTAAGCACCTCATATGATGTTCTGTCAAAAGTACCGCGCATTTAGACAGAAACGTCAATTAATATTGTTTTCCTTATAAATCTTGCAGAATATGTGGACACAATATATGTAAACTGTCCTTGATAATATACTGTCTACGAACTCTGTCGTCAGAAAGATTCAATAATAAAGACACACCAATTTAAAGAGCAGGATTGGTAAGGAGGAAAGCTTGGTTATTAATGTTTTCATGTGCCTTCTTTTTGTGGTTATATTAAGACAGACTTTGACATATGGTCCGCAGACTGTTAAGGATCATTAAGGATAGGCCTACATCTGCGTACGCAACGAATAAAATATAAAACATCAATAAAATGTACACATGTTAAGAAAATATATCTATTTAAAGAAATATATACAAATATACACATAATATAAATATAAAACATTTATATTATCATTGTAAATTATATTACAAACTTACATAAGTGAAATATTAAAATTCCCAAGGTACTTAATGATGATGATAATGACGATGATGATGATGATAATGATGATCATGATGATGATGATGACGATGACGACGACGACGACGACGATGATTTCAGGAACATAAACATTATGTTTTCACAATAGTTATATACATGTATGAAGAAGCGGAAAAATCGTACACTCGTATAAAAAGTACAAAATATTTAATTATTTTGTTAGCGTCTTTCACGTCCAAAAATACTGCCAGAATACAGTAGTAAACTCTCCACAGACTCCCCCACTGTAAGGAAAACTTCTCTCTCCAGTAAGTATATTGACATAATATAGCATTAATCTTAGGCCTAATGTACGCTTACTTTAAAGAATTTTTTTTTTTAAGTTTTCGTACATAACTTAGGCCTATATATACATACACAGCATTTTTTTTTGCAATTTTAAAATAATTGGAAAAAATATGTTAAAGTCTATAAGAAAATAGTTTTTATATGTTATATTATAGTGTGCTATATTAATATGTTTACTAAATTAAAATCATGTGCTAAGATTAAAAAAAATTAATTTGTCCTTTTAAATCGTTTTAAGTAATTGGCCGATTTTTACAATACACATTTTTTTTTCATAACATACATTCATTGGCTTATTTCATGATGTTTTTCTTTGGACGTGAAATTAGCAAAGAAGAAAATAATGGAGTATTATACTTCTGGAACGCACAGTAGAAATTATGTAAGTGTCACGGACACCATTTTAAGCAATATGCACTCAGAAAAGACTTCTAAGCTCGTTCAAGTGCTCCTCTTGTCCAGTCCCAGCCAAAAACCGCCGTCAATCGACATGTTGAACCCCCTCTGCACGATCTTGATAGGAACAGGTGTCTTGGCGACCACTTTGAGGGTGAACCGGGATAACAGGTGCACCACTGCCAACTTAGCTTCCATCAGAGCGAATCGGTTTCCTGTAACATTAAGAGAAGTTTCCCTCATTTTGCTCCAATTTAAAAGTTGCAACTCTTTGTATTATCTTTATCTTTTTGGTTCTTATATTTCAAGCACATGAGTTCGGAAGTAATGTTTTCAGGTGAAACAGTAGTAATATCTTCCGCGATTGTGCTTCCCCACCTTTCACAGACTGATCACGGATCATCTCGTTGGCTAGTGACCTTCCAGTGAAAGTCTGTATTGTCTCCTCGAGCCAGGCTCTGACCTTAATCTGAAAATCGGTCTGGCTAATCGTTTTCCTCTGAGATCAACTGGTACCCTGACTAATTTCGAGGGAAAAATTGTTCCGGGGCCGGGTGTCGAACCCGGGACTTTTGGTTAAACGTACCAACGCTCTACCAACTGAGCTACCCCGGAAATCTACCAGACCCAGATCCAATTTTTCCCTCTATATCCACAGATCTCAAAGTTGGCTGACAACTGTCAAGCAACCAACATTGAGTGCACATTAATTCTATGTGACTTAAATTGTGGGTTTCTATTAACGAACAGTGACGTGTATTAAGTAAATCAAGCTATCAGGTATAACTCCCTGTAAAGTTGATTTGAATAATTTGGAGGGAAAAATTGTTCCGGACCCGGGTATTGAACCCGGGACCTTTGGTTAAACGTACTAAGCCCTACCAACTGAGCTACCCGGTAACTCTACCAGACCCCGAGCCAATTTTTCCCTCGATATCCACAGACCTCAAAGTGGGCTGACAACCGTCAAGCAACCAACATTGAGTGCACCCTAATTCTGTGTGACTTAAATTGTGGTTTTCTGTTAACGAATAGTGACGTGTATTATCCAAATCAAGCTTTCAGGTATAACTCCCTCTAAAGCTTATTTGAATAATTTCAAGGGAAAAATTGTTCCGGGGCCGGATATCGAACCGGGACCTTTGGTTAAACATACCAACGCTCTACCAACTGAGCTACCCGGTAACTCTACCAGACCTAGATCCAAGTTTTCCCTCTACATCCACAGACCTCAAAGTGGGCTGAAAACCGTCAAGCAACCAACACTGAGTGCACACTAGCTCTGTGTGACTTAAATTGTGGTTTTCTGTTAACGAAATCATCCAAATCCACTTTATAGGGAGTTATATCTGAAAGCTTGATTTGCAACTGGTACCCTGTCTTTTCCCGCACCTACATTATGTTGAACCAAAGAAGTTACGTTTTTTATGCAAAATTTTGTAACTTCGTATTGACACCAATGGCCAACCAGCTTGGAGTTCACGCAGTTTCTTACAAACTGCCGCGTGATTCATTTTAACCACGACTCTTCTATACTTTTGAAAATTCTTTCTCCTTTTCTAGAACCTGTGGATTAATTGCTCAACATAAAATTAGAGGAATGAATTCAGATTAACTATACAAATTTCGAAGACTATAAAGATCTTCGAAAAATTTGACATTCATCATTCATTTCTTTTTCGCCATGGAGCACACGATCCAAATTTGTGGAGGATTGTAAGGAATGTATCGATTATGTACTGTAGGCCTACGTCTTGCATTAACTTATGAAGTGTTTGCTTATCCAGACGTTATTTCTCATGGTTTTTGGCCAAAACGAGACTCAGGTTTATTCATACTCACCGATACAGATCCTGGGTCCCATTCCAAAAGGGATGTACGTCAAGGGGTTGATTTTAGCTTTGTTCTCCTCGCTGAACCTCTCAGGATCGAAGCGTTCTGGATCGGGGAAGTATTCGGGGTCGCGATGCAGGGCAATGATAGGGATGAACAGGGCTTCTCCAGGGTTCACCTCGCAGGGAGGGTCGGCATTCAGGGTGTAATGTCTTACGCAGACACGGTCCACAGCCGCGGCAGGCGGGTACAGCCTCAAAGACTCTGTGCATTGGAGAAAATGATAATAATAATAATTATTATAATGGTTTATTTAACAAGGCAGAGTTAAGGCCATACGGCCTTCTCTAACACTCAACCAGGAGTAAAACTGCGTTGCAAAGAACACTACAAATTTACACACAAAACTTAATAAAATAATAGTAATAGTATAATGTAAACAATAAGTAAGTAGAAATCAGACATAATATATATATCATATAGAAAGAAAGAAAGAAAGAAAGAAAGGAAAAAGCATAATAAAATGTGAACAGCAGGTCAAAATAAATAAGACATACAAAGTATAAAAAATAAGACAGTTATTGATAATAATAATAATAATAATAATAATAATAATAATAATAATAATAATAATAATAATAATGGTATATTTAACATGGCACAGTTAAGGCCATACGGCCTTCTCTAACACTCCACCAGGAGTAAAACTGCGTAACAAAAAACACTGCAATTTTACACACAAAACTGATTAAGATAATAATAATAGTATAACGTAAACAACAAGTAAGTAGAAATCAGACATAATATATAACATATAGAAAGAAAGAAAGAAAGAAAGAAAGGAAAAAGCATAATAAAATGTGAACAGCAGGTCAAAATAAATAAGACATACAAAGTACAAAAAAATAAGACAGTTATTGATGATGATGATGATGATGATAATAATAATAATAATAATAATAATAATAATAATAATAATAATGGTTTATTTAACACGGCAGATTTAAGGCCATACGGCCTTCTCTAACACTCAACCAGGAGTAAAACTGCGTTACAAAAACACTACAATTTTACACAAAAAACTGAATAAGATAATAATAATAGTATAATGTAAACAGCAAGTAAGTAGAAATCAGACATAATATATAACATATAGAAAGAAAGAAAGAAAGAAAGGAAAAAGCATAATAAAATGTGAACAGCAGGTCAAAATAAATGAGACATACAAAGTATAAAAAAATAAGACAGTTATTTATGATGATAATAATAATAGTAATAATAAAATAGTGAAGTACAAAGCATACAATGAAAACAATATTGTAAGTACACACAGTAAGGAAAATTATGATTATATATAGCTCAAGTTATCACATTATAGATATACCATTATCAGGAAATATGAAAACAAAAAGATAAAATAAGTTAAATATCACTAGAACATAAAAAAATGTGAAACGTGGAAACATGCAATACAACACTTGTCATAATAGTAAGTTAGTTTGGAAACTCGTCATAAGATAATTTTCTAACTTCGATTTGAAAGATTTCAATGTTCGATAGCCCTTGACTTCAGGCGGCAGAGAGTTCCAGTGACGAGAGGTAGCAACAGTGAAAGATGAAGAATACAGAGATGATGTGTGAAGTGGAATTTCTAGCGTGTTATCGCGTTGTGATCGAGTATTAATATTATGATAGCGAGAGAGAGAATATGAAAACGAGCGAATAAATAAGAGGGGGATGAAGTGCGCATAATTCGATACAAGAGAGAAAGCGAGAGCAGATTTCTCCTCTCATGTAACCTAAGCCATGATAACTTCTCAAAAGAAGGTGAGATATGATCGTAGTATCGACCATTACAAATGAAGCGGACGCACGCGTTATGAACACGCTGTAGTTTCTGAGCGGAATCAATCCTGAGATCACTGAACAAAACGTCGCAATAATCGAAGTGAGGTAGAATGAGTGTCTGTACCAGCGTCTGTTTTAATTTAGATGGATAATGATACAATCTTTTTAGTGAATGGAGAATAGAGAATGCCTTCTTACATGTATATTTAATATGTGTATCCCAATTGACATTAGATTCGAAATGCACTCCGAGAATTTTTACGGTAGAGCTTAAAATATTTCCCTATTTCGACTATGCGGACATTTTACTGACTGACCTCTCCAGCGACAACAAAATGAAACTTCAACGTGCTCATAATTTGTGTGTACGTTTTGTAAGCAATGTTCGTAAATATGATCATATTACCCCATCCCTGGAAGCAATAGGTTGGCTTAAACTAGATAAGAAAAGAAATTTACATTCACTTCTCTTTCTCTTCGAAATCTTGAACTCTTCTATTCCTTCGTACCTGTCGTCTCGCTTCACTTACCTTTCTTCCCACCATAATCTGAACACACGCTCTCGTCATGAAACAATACTAACAATACCATCCCATCGCACCTCCTCATACTCATCTTCTTTCACAATAGCCCTGCCAAGACTCTGGAATTCGCTACCTGCTAGCATCAGGGACTGTCGAAATAAAATTGAATTCAAACGAAAACTTACTAGGCACTTGGTCAGTAATTGATTACTTGTAAATAGTTTCTTTAATCTATCACAAAATATTTCAATATTCAGTAATTTAATCACTATAAAACTTTGTTATTCTAGATTTAATTTGTAATTCAGTAAATATAAAATATTCGTTGTTTCTCTATGATAAATTATCTAGCTTAAATTATTCAGGTAATCTTTTCGTACTTTGATTTTATTCTAATTGTAAATTTAATACTAATTGTAATGTTATTTGTAATTGTAATTGTAAATCTAATACTAATTGTAATTTTATTGTTGATATTGTAGTTGGAATCTCCTGGTAGAGGGGCAGAGAAGGCCTGACGGCCTTATCTCTACCAGGTTAAATAAATAACTAAATAAATACTAATACTAAATAAATACTAATACTAAAATAAGTTTCTGGTTAATTTTCGACAAGTGGTCTCTTGCGCTAGTCGAAATTTCATGAATGAACATTCTTCTTTCATGAGAAATTACTAAGTAAGTTTTATTAATTCAGATTAATAATGATAATGACAAACAGCAGCTCCCTTGCATGAAAATGGCGACCATACAGTTAATACAGTTAGTAAGTTATGCGAAGGAAGGAAATGGAAGAGCTAAGTCCTACTATTAGTCAGCTTAACAAGTCTAATAGCAAAGATTTCTTATCATTATTTTATACCGTGGAACCCACCTGACACAACCATGTCGAGATACTTCATGCTGTTCACCGCTTCGTAAGTAAATTTCCCACCGCCTTCTTTAAGTGTCTCGTCGATCTCCTGCTGCAGTCTAGTTTGTATTTCTGGATTCACTGCCAGCTCGTATGAGGTGAAACACAAGAGAGTGGAGGCCGTGTCGAAACCAGCGAGGAAGAACAGAAGAGCTTGGGCTATGATGTCCGTGTCATCAAGTTCTACAAATAAGAACATGTTATACTTAGGAATGCAAATTGGTTTGTCCGGCACAGTCATTACCGACATTTCTGCCTTTCTTTCACGAGTATTAGTTAAAAGTAAGTAAATAAATTGAAACGTAATTTTATTAGAGTAATTTTTCTCAAGAGAAGAAGCCTTACAAAATTGTGTATCTATTTGGTTCTCCATTATAGGGTATAAATAATATAAGCTCCAGACATATAGGCCTACAGTAATATAACTATGCAATCCACTGCAAAATGTCTAATATTATTTTGTTGTAAGCAGTGGCGCCAACTTATATGGGCCCGTGGGGCCTGAGCCCATCCAGTGATTTGTATTATTATTATTATTATTATTATTATTATTATTATTATTATTATTATTATTATTATTATTATTATTATTATGGAAGGAGTCCATAATCGTACCTATTTATAAGAAGGGGGACAAGACTAACTGTAGTAACTTTCGAGGAATATCACTTTTGTTGACGTCGTACAAAATTTTGTCGAATATCCTTTTGAGAAAATTAACTCCATATGTATAGTGAAGATTACGTAAGTGTTAATTCCTAAAAGTGTAATTTGGTCATCTCTTCAGTGTTGCCAACTAATACCAGATACCACCAAAGAGGATGAAATGACAATGCTACGTAGCCTATTGAAATAATAATAATTTATTTATTTATTTATTATTAATATTTGAGTGCTGAACAACAGCCAGAGGCCAATTACAGTTCAGCACAATACACAAACAGAAGATACAAAGGTGCAAAAACAAATAAATAATATCTTAAAAAAACAAAATCATACATAAATAAAATTCGTAACAAGAACAGTAAATACTAAAAATCAAAACGAAACTATACCTTAAAAGGATCTAAATTGTGCCCATGCAAATTGGCATATTTTATGCATGTACAGACTGGAGAAAGTGATTTTGAATTTCCGTTATAAAAATTTTTTTGAAATCTTAAACCTTTTGTAGGAATACGAAGGCTGATATTGTTTATGATAGACTCACAATCAATATCACCCTTGATAACTTTGCAAAGAAATTGATAATCAAGGTTTTGACGTCTAGAATAAAGGCTACAACAGATAAAATATTTACAGGTAATCTCATAGTTAAAGTCAGAGGAATTGGGTATAAATCGAAAAGCACATAAGGAAATAAATTTTCTTTGAATATTTTCCAATTTAACCGAATCAGTTGAAGTAATGGAATTCCAGGCTATAGATACATATTCAAGTTTAGATCGAACCAAAGTAAAGTATAGAATTAATAGTGACTCTGGAGTAGAAAAAGAATAAGTTATAGACCTTATTAAACCAAGCATCCTTATTGAATGATTATAACTATATTGAACATGATCGTGAAAGTATAATTTAGAATCGAGTAATACACCAAGATCTTTAATAGAATTTTTCCTAATAATACAGACGTTGTTAAGAGAATAGTTAAATTTTAAGGAAGTAGTTTTTCGTGAGTACGAAATGACAAAAGTGTTTGATTCATTAATTTTCATTCCGTTATTGTCAGACCAAAGTTCAATAGAGTTAATATCATTTTTAAGAGTTTGGCAATTGGCAGGACTATTTATTGAGCGAAAGATTTTGAGATCATCAGCAAATAACAGGTAGTTTGAACTTATTCTTTTACATATGTCATCTATAAATAATAAAAATAATAGAGGGCCCAATGTAGATCCTTGGGGAACTCCACATAAACAATTAAATGGGTCCGAGAGAGAATCACCTAGACGAACACAACATTGTCTACTAGTTAAATAGTTTTCAAACCAGCTCAAATAGTTAGAAGAGAGACCAAAGTTTTCTCATTTATTTATCAAAATATTGTGAGGTACAACATCAAACGCTTTGCTAAAATCGATATAAATTGAGTCAATTTGACCTTGCGTTTCAACAACAGGCATAACAAGATTAAGGTAGGATACTAAGTTTGTAGTTGTTGATTTACCTTTAGTAAAACCATGTTGGGCTGAATTAATTTTATAATAATAATAATAATAATAATAATAATAATAATACTATATTATTATTATTAACAATAACAATGTATTGCTTATATTTACCACATCTCATCTTTATGTTGCGAGGTGTTTCCTAAATGATTCAATAATTTATGAAATAATACGTTTTCTTCCTGGACTTCTCGGATATTATGTTAGTCATAAGGACTCGTATGATCTAATATTAAAATGTATTTTGTATGACATTAAATTTATTGCTTTGACTAAAGAGTTTACGATTCATGAGACCTAACCTAAAAATGTATTTCCTTACATACATTTTCATCAGTTTCCTATACTGCAAACCGAAATGATTACTGCCAACATAACAGTTAGAAAATAACTATCAGTTGTAGTATTTGTCAGTACCCGAAATTCGAAACGAAGTAGGTGAAAAAAAAAATCAACCTAAGAGCTAGAAAATCACTATAATCCACTAGCATATGTAGTAATAGGGGAAATATGGTTAGGTTTCACCCTTAGGGTATTAAGTAAGCTGATCCTGACTATAGATGAAATTATTGGGGATCATCAGTGTGGTTTTAGGCGTAATAGATCGACTATTGATAAGATTATTTATATTCGACATATATTGGAGAAAAAATGGGAGTATAAGGGCACAGTACATCAATCATTCATAGATTTCAAAAAGGCGTATGACTCGGTTAAGAGAGAAGTTTTATATACTATTCTTATTGAATTTGGTATTCCCAAGAAACTAGTTCGATTAATTAAAATGTGTCTTAGTGAAACTTACAGCAGAGTTGTATAGGCCAGTTTCTATCTGACGCTTTTCCAATTCACTGCACGCTAAAGCAGGGGGATGCACTATCACCTTTAATTTTTAACTTTGCTCTAGAATATGCCATTAGGAAAGTTCAGGATAACATAGAGGGTTTGGAATTGAACGGGTTACATCAGCTGCTTGTCTATGCGGATGACATGAATATGTTAGGAGCAAATCCACAAACGATTAGGGAAAACGCGGAAATTCTACTTGAAGAAAGTAAGGGCATAGGGTTGGAAGTAAATCCCGAAAAGACTAAG